>NW_023270377.1:77843363-78184343 GCF_011800145.1 Mirounga leonina | reverse complement strand
TCTTCTTCTTCTTCTTCTTCTTCTTCTTCTTCTTCTTCTTCTTCTTCCTCCTCCTCTTTTTTTTTTTTTTTTTGATGTGGATAGCCAGTTATTTCAGCACCTTTGTTGAATGACTCCATTGTATTGTCTTTGCTACTTTTTCAAATAGTAATTGACTATATTTATGTGGATCTGTTTCTGAGCTATTATGCTCCTTTGATCTATTTTTTTTAATTCTTCCCCAATACCACACTTTCTTGATCACCATAGCTTTATAATAAGTCTTAAAATCAAGTAGGATCAGTTCTCCGACTTCATTCTTGTCCCTCAGTATTGTGTTGACTATTCTTAGGCTTTTACCTTTCCATATACACTTTAGAATCAGTTTGTTGATATCCACAAAGTAACTTGCTGAGATTTTGATGGGAATTGCCCTGAATCTAGTTGGGAGGAATAGATGTCTTGACAATATTATCTTCCTCTCCATGAACACGGAATATCTCTCTGTACATTTAGTTCTTATTTGCATTTTGTTTCATCAGAGTTTTGCAGTTTTCCTCAAGTGGATCTTATACATATTTTTTTAGATTTATACACAAATATTTTATTTTGGGGGTGCTAAAGTAAGTGGTATTTTTTTTAAAGATTTTGTTTATTTATTTATTTGAGAGAGAGAAAGAGAACACAAGTAGGGTGAGGGACAGGGGGAGAAGCAGCCGCTCTGCTGAACAGGAAGCCCAATGCAGGATTCAGTCCCGGGACTCTGGGATCATGACCTGAGCTGAAGGCAGACACTTAACCGACTGAGCCACCCAGGCTCCCCAGTGGTATTGTTTTAAATTTCAACTTGTTCATTGCTGGTATATGGGAAAGTGATTGACTTTTGAACATTAACCTTGTGTCCTGAAACTTTGCTATACTCACTTATTTCCAGGAGATTTTTTTGTTTCTGTTTTTTGTTTTTGTCAATTCTTTTGGATTTTCTACATGGACAATGATGTCATCTGCGAACAAAGACAGTTTTTTTTTTCTTTTACAATCCATACACCTTTTATTTTCCTTCTTAGAGTCTTACTGCATTACCTAAGACTTCCAGTATGATCTTGAAAAGGAATGGTGAGAGGAGGCATCTTTGCTTTGTTCCTAATCTTAATAGAAAATCTTGTAGTTTCGCATTATTAAGATGTTAGCTGTAGGTTTTTTTGCAGATTTGCTGTATCAAGTTGAGGAAGTTCTTCTCTATTCCTACTTTGCTGAGCAGTTTTGTCACGAAAGCACGTTGGATTTAATAATTTAATTTTAAAAAGATATCACTAGCGGACCAAACGAACATCCTATGTTCCTGTTGTTTTAATGAGATTGAACAAGGAACTCTTACACAAGAGTAACACTTGAAAAGCTTTTTACACTTTCTCTCTTTCTCAACTCCTTTTCATAACTCATTTAACTCCAACTCCTTAATCTGTTCATATTTGGCCTAAGAACTTTTTGTTTCAACACTTTGAGTCCTTCACCATAGAAAAGTTAATTTAGTTTATCCAAATATCAACTTGACTCTTTAAAAAAAATGCTGAACCCTGTACCAGCACGCCCACATATGTATGCATGCATGGACACATGCACATAATGCATACATGTTGTAGTATTATGTGTTTCCCTGAGAGGCAGGCTGCTATGGTAGCTAGATTTTCATGTTCTGAATAAAACTGGCTTTTTCATTTTTATATTTAGGCAGTTAACTTAGCAGTTAAGAGCTCTAAGATTGGAGTCACATAGACTTGAGCTTGAAGCCCAATTCTACCACTTACTAACCATGTACTCTTGGTGGCTACTTAACTTCTTTAAACCTGTTTCCTTACATTTAAAATAAGGGTAATAATAGTAGTTTCTGCCTCATAGTAGAATTGTTAGGTAATTCATGTAAAATGTTTATCACAGGGACCAGAACAAAATGAAATATATGTATATATTCTATCTATAACTATATGTATATATAACTATTTTTCATAGATAATATTCAACACTCAAAAATAACCAGGTATAAAAGAAACAACACAATTTGTCAATAAAATGAGAAAAACTCAACTGACAGTAAATTGAAAATATGAGATATACACCTCAAAATAACTATACTGTATCAGTCACTGTTTAATCAAGAACACAGAAACCACACTAGAGATTTTATCATAAAAATTTTAACGTAAACATTTATTTAAACAGGAATTGGAGAAATGAGAGAGTAAAAAGAGACTTCTGAAATAACACAGAAACAGAGCCTGGAGAAGGAGCCAATTTTTCAATATAAACAATGGAAGCCAGAAGACAATGGAATGATATTTTCAAAGTAATGAGAGCAAGTAATTTCAACTTAGAATTCTATTATCAGTGAAAATGTCTTTCCAAAAATGAAGGCAAAATGATGATATTTTCAGATAAACAAAAACTGGTAGAAGAATTCATCATCAGCAGAAACACATGGAGGCAAACAATAAAGATTCTTCAGGCAGAAGAAAAATGGTCTTGGATGGCAGCGTTAATATGCAAGAGGAACTGAAAAGCACTGGGAAGGATCCAAATGAATATTGCACGTATAAAGCAATATTATTAATAATAATGTATTGAGGAGTGCCTGGGTCGCTCAGTCAGTTAAGTGTCTGACTTCAGCTCAGGTCCTGACTCCAGGGTCCTGGGATGGAGCCCCATGTCGGGCTCCCTGCTCAGCAGGCAGCCTGCTTCTCCCTCTCCCTCTGCCTGCCGCTCCCCCTGCTTGTGTTTTCTCTCTCTGTCAAATAAATAAATAAAATCTTTAAAAAAAAATAATGTATTGAGAAGTTTAAATTACACAGAAAAAGTGTTCATGAAAGCGGTAGGATATAATATGGGAAGAGGGCAAATGGTCCAGGTTTTCTAATGCATGCACTCACAGGGTGGTAGTCCCACTACTCATTTATCTTCGGGCTTCCTTCCTGTTCTTCTCACAGGTGTCCCTCCCCAATAACCTTTTCAGGTATTCTTTCCAGAGAAACCAAGCTGTGATGAGTATCTTCAACTACAGAAACTAATGCTAATTTTATTTTTCCAACTGCACTTTTAGTAACACTGTTTGAGTATGCTGGTCAGTCCACATTCTCACAAACACTTGGTATCATCAGCATTATTAATTTTGGTCACTTTTGTGGTTAGGTAGTGGTGGTGTATCCTTAAGGTTTTGCTATGCGTTTTCTGTGAATGAATGGCACCCCAACACTTTTCATGTTTTTGCAAAGTTATTAGAAATGCCTGTCATATTTCTTTCCCTTTTGTTTTTTATTGTTTCATAGTTAGTGATTTTGATTGTAACTTCATATTCCTTGGAGTATTATCTGCAGGAATTCTTTGCATTCCATTAGAAAGGAATTGCATTTGCATTGGCTATGGGTCCCCTACCTACCCTGGATCACTGTAAACTAATAATTAAGAGACTGAAGTTTAGAGACTTTTAGACCAAACAGGGCATTTAGGGTCTATCCCCAGACAGAGAGGAGTAGGAGTCTATAATTAGAATTTCTCAATTTAGACTTTTTTCTTTTCTCTTTTCTTTTTTTTTTTTTCCTTTCTCTCCTCTCAAAGCTAAAGCCAGTCCAGACAAAATCTCCACAGTCTTCCTCCAAAAGCAATTTTATTTTCCTAAATCAAACCCATTGAGTGTTATCCCTTAGAAAATCCAGCTTTACAAACCAGTTTCCAATCCAGTGCTTCACCCTGATTGAGCCACCAACTTTATTTCCTTTCTACCCAAATGTGTGGACATTACAACAGATTTTAGCCACCAGATATTTGGAGATAGTCTCCAGGGAAGATTTTGGTTCTAGGTCTCATTAAATTCCCTGAATCCTGCTTTCTTATCATATCTAGGCTGTGAGCAGTAGTGTGCTGGTAAATGTTTAACAACCAGCTCTCCAGGAAAAAAAGAAAAAAAAAAAATCCCCGATTTGTATTGTTTGCCAGTTTCCATAGTGGAAATCTTGCCACCATGGCCAAACTACTAAAGTGACGTCACTGAAGGGATCGACAGCAGCACAGACACTTACAGCATCTCCACTGTGTGGGTGCAACAGGTAGGAATAACTTAACGAGCACAGGCAGTAGTACAATTAACAAAGTAATTAGGAAATCCTGAGGTTTACTGTTTAATATCTGTTTTTAATGCAACTTACCTAATTGTAAATTTATATAGTGTTATTTTTAATAATGGCAGAGTTTAACGACTGACTTGCCAAGTTTCTAAAAATTTAAAAGACAGCTTTTTGTGAACCAACCCAAGTCAGCTCCATCACACCGCTGGCTATGGGGAATTCGTATTTTTTTCCTATTTTATTTATTTATTTCTCCGCGCTTTCATGAGTGATATACTACTGAGATCTTTTTTCTGAGTGTCCAGTGTGCCATGCTGACTGAGATGGAAATCTCCTTCGAGCACTCTAATGTAATGTTATTTAATCCTCACAACAACCCCAGAAAGGTTTTTTAAGTTATTATTATTCCCATTGTATGGATAAAGAAATCAAGTCACGGGGAGATTCCGTTGCCCATAACCTCTCAGACAGCAAGTAACAGAGCTAGGATTTGGACCCAGTCAGGATTCAGATTCCATTTTGTTAACTATATGCTCACTGTCTTTCCTCTCAAATAAGCAGCTGAGATAGGAATGTTTGTGGTTTAAGCTTTTCAGGTTTTGAGGGGAAAAAATATTCATACTCCCACTTCCTGCTCAAGAAAATTCAAAGGATGTACACTAAGCCATCAAAAAGACTCATGGAGAATCTGACAGCTGTGTGTCACCTGGGCTGAGTTGTAAACACACAGACAGGGAAGTTCATTCCACACCTCAGTCACCAAGTGTCACCTGAATCTAATCATGAGGAGTCATCAGACATGCCCCACCTGAGGGACATTCCACAAAACACTTGCCCCGTTCTCTTCAAAACTGTCAGTTCACAGAGTATAAAGAAAAACATAGAAGTGATTCCAGAGGACAGGAGACTGAGAAGCAGTGCTGGGGGAATATAATGCATCATTCTAGGCTCCCTCTTACAGTGAAAGATGTTATTAAGACAATTAGTGAAATCTGAATACGGTCTGTAGATGAAATTATATTATCGCATCAATGTTCATTGTCTGATTTTTAGAATTATATAGTGGTTATGTAAGAGAATGCTTTTTTTTTAAATAGGAAATAGATGCTAAAGGATTTAGGGGTAAAGGGACATCAGAAAGCAACTTTGAAATATTCAGAAAAAATAATTATAGATATGTAAATATAAAGACAAATACACATACATGTATATTCACACACACATATATATCTCTATCTAAAGAAGGGTGACATAAATGTAGTAAAATGTTATCTTTAGGGGAATCTCAGTAAGGGTTATCTTTCCACTACTCTTACAAATTTTCTGTAAGCTTAAAAGAATGTCAAAATAAAAGAATTAAAAGCAAAGGATCAAAATAAACCTAGGCGAATTTTGTTTTGTACTCCTTTATGAATGTGACTCAGCTAACTTCCTTGTGTCTGTTCCCGTATTTATCTACCTCGGCTTCTCTCTGCCAGCCTCTTATTCTCTCTGGACTTCCCCTTCCGTTCCATTTCTGAGAAGACTTTAGATTGGCCAGTCAATAACCACGACCTGTGGTCACTAGCAAGTCTCTGGACTGGCTGCCCAGGGCAGGGTTCGGACACCCTCTTCTGTTCCCTCCCTGGCCTTTGTAGCAGAGGTTATGACAGGTCCATTCCCTTACCAGGAACCACAGGCAGGCGGGCAAGAATGACTGACATTCCTAGTACAGAGAGAATAATTATGGAACTGCAAAAAGAAAGGTGCAAGTTTCCCAGTGCTCAAAGTTCAGCCAGTGGTTATATTGAATCAGACCACCTTGACTCCATTTGGAGCAACAAACAACATGCCTGACTTCGGATAGTAAGTCAACACTAAACTCCAAAAGTCTTGTGTGCAAAAGGGTCAAGTCACTTTTGATATTTTATTAACAAAGCCGTTTCTAAAAAAATAGTCTTTATATTATGCCTCTGTAAAGATCCCGAAAGTTTGATTTTGTTTTATGAGTTTTACATCTTGCTGTTTTCTTGCTCAGTGGTTATATTGTGTATTAGGGTATGAATTCAAAGGTCAAGGGCTTGTTTTTTTTTTCTTTTTTTTGGCTCAGTTGCATTTATTGTTCAGTGTGGTTCTACATTTAAAAGAGCTAAAGGATGGTCCTTTCCTGTCTTTTCTTTTTTAACCATATCTGAAGATGCCAACAGCTTTTGTAACTTTTTCCAAAGACTTTCCCTAAAGGAAATGGGGAGATTTCATTTTATGTTATTTAGGTCATTTAATCAGAAAGCAAATCATCTGTCTTTGATCATGCCCTTGCCAGAAGATCCCTAACTCATTAGTGTGCTATTAATGAGGCTGGATTTTTAAGCAGGTGTTGTTAAGTGCAATCAGGGCAGCTTTATTAAGCTGCAAATTGTCTTGCCATGACAAAGGAAGTCAAATTGGTCCATGCTCAGTTAACCTTTGTCTATATGCATGACTTGGCTGATTAAACAGCAATTGATAATGACCTTCAGTCTGGCAAAGCCAGGAAAAGGTGATGCCTTATGTTGGCATTCATTTTATGTGACATGAGTGACGGGCAGGCAGTCTCTCTAATTTAGAAATCTATAATGCAATTTCAAAATTAACTAATATCACAGTGCAATGAGCAACTAATTTATGTGTATTAAACTGATATTTTGATGTGTGTGTTATTTCAGAGTAGAAGCATTATTGCAGAGAGAGAGTGAACATCAAGTCAAAGTAGCTTTGACTAGCCATCGTTAGTAGCTGGAAAAACAAGACTGGAAGATAAAGGATAGTTGTTTTTTTGGAGATTATTAATTTATTTAACAAGCATATCGAGCTCCTCATATGTCGAAGACCCAAGCCTGGTGAATTTAACACAGGCACTGCTTCTCAGGAGCTCACAATGGGGTGATAGACAGGAACACCAATTTTATTACAATTTATTCAGTGCAACAGCAGTTTATCATTAGCACGTGAGAAGAATGCTGTCTATCATTCTCAAGACATCGACTAATTCTGAAATGTGGAGAGGAGAATCAGAGGGCTGTGGGGAAATTACAATTTACTGAGTGGCTATTATATGCTCGATACTTCATTCATGTTATCTCATTGATTCCCTGCAACAATTTTTAGGTAAATATTTCGTTTCACAGATGAAGAAACAGAAGTTCGTTCACAGGTTCAGTTTTTGCCCAAGGTCAGTCAACTGTAAGTAGCACAACTAGGATTTGAAGTTGAGCTCCGTTTGTCTCTAAAACCCATGACGTCCTGTGGAAACATCATGATAGATGGAAATTGCAGTGAACAGCAAATTATGTGCCACTTGTGCTATTTGTGTGTGTGTGTGTGTGCGTGTGTTCTAGTTTATTTTGTTGCTTGGTTTAGAAAACATCATACATGGGTCACATTGTCTTGAGATAAATATGAAATGATGGCTTCTGCCTCATGGTATTATAAATTCCTCTGTATTTTTTTCAGGTTCTTCTTCATGAACAGACATTGGATGACTTTATCAATCGTCCCAGTAAACATCCTCTGCATTGAGAAGGCTTTACCAAGTATACTGCTAAAATAGAAGTGGTCTAGACATGGTTGTAACTTGAAGTTTTGCTAACACTCATATTTCCCAGTTTGGGTGAAGGACATTTTATTCTGGAGTGTGTTAATAGATGTGACAAGGAAAAAAAAAGTCTTTCCTGACTCAAATAGGTTTGTTTAACAGTTAAGCAAAATTAGAGAGGTTTCTTTCTTCCTTCAGGACCTTTCAGAGCCTTTAATATGCTAATGGATATTATGACTTTCCTAGGAGAGAATCTGGTATTCAGCATTTCCCAAGTTTTCTTGACCATGAGGCTCTTTGTTCTTTGAGCACCAATTAACACTCACAAGAATCAGTGCATGCAGAACAGAGTGCTCTATAAAATATTAGCAGCCAAGTAACAGCATAGGGAAGGCAGAGAAGAGAAACAAAGATGGAGGGACACTCACCCAGGAAATAGGAAAGCCCAGCAACCAGTTTACTTTTTTCACAATTTTGCTAGGACCTGTTGTGGGTATTTAAATGCTGGACAAATCTTAATGAGCAGCATGACCCATCTGACATAAATATAGGTGATATTCATCTCTCCTCCATAAACATCACAGTAACTAGAAACATGGGTTGAATTTCTCTGATTTCTACATCTTTCCTAAACAACACTTGAGTAAGCTATTCGTTTTCAGATTATATCAGGGTCATCAAAGGATTAATTGGGGCAAATGAAACATGGAACCTTGAAATAAACTATGTAGATTTACTAAGAGTTGACTAAAACCCATAAAAGTACAAATTACTTGCAGCTTTATTAGCTGTGTTGCTCTAGGCCAACGCTGGCTGCACTTCTAACATCACATTTCAGAAGTGTATTTTAAAAAACTATCAACCCAAGAACAAAATCTCTGATGTGCGGTGAGAGCCAACTGTCAATCATTCCCCGCTAAGGTGATCTCTCTTTGTTCCTGTCCAGGGTCCTCCACTTTCTGTCCTTGCTCTACAACATTCTGTTTCTTCCCCATGTTCGTCCCAGGGGTTGCTTCCTGTTATCGATGCTTAGGAAACCAGTCAACATCAGGTTCGAAAACTCTCCGTCTGGAAGAGAAAAACCTTAAATTATAGGTTATCTCTGCCACTCCGAGTCCATTTGCTATATTGTAATTGTTATTACTTTAGCATTTCCTGCTCTTGCCCGGTTCCTGCATTAATGCCAGGATCACAGTAACCGAGGGAGCTGACCTGCCACGCGATTTCCCGGGGAAGCTGCTGGAATGTTCCCAACATGCGCTATAATGGTGTCCTTGCTTGGAAATGCCTTCTGCTCACAGGGAAAGAAGGCTGCTTGGAAGACTGAGGATTGTTAATTTTGAGCGTGCACTGGGCCCACCTTGCCACTGCTTTGCTGTTATTTTTTTCCCATTCAAACCTTCTCCAGACTTGCTCAGAAGACCACTTACTTCGTTCTACCCACTTTAAAGAAGTTCTCTTTCCTCCTGTCTAATCGATCACCTTTGCAGCGAATGGATCTCGAAGTAACAGGTGATAAAAATTACAACTGGCATTCATGGCAGTGGAGGCCACCTGCTCATCCCAGTGACAATCTCAGCTGACTTGCCCACACAGGCTGAGGATCAGCAAATAGATGGTGATGATGGCTGGTCGTTTGGCCGTGTGATAAAACCGGCCTGGGACATGACCCAGATGGAAAATTTTGTAGGACAGAGCGGGACTTATCCAAGTTTTCCTTTCTTTCAAGGTCGTTCCTTCCCTTTCTAGATAACAATAAGGAATTATCGCGCAGGTTGAGCAATTGCAGATTGTGACTTGAATAGGTGAAAATGATTTGGGGGAAGAGGATAAGAAAAGTGCACTTGGCTGATGGATGTTTCAATTTTCCTGAGAAAAGAAAGAAGTGCATTTACCAGATCATAATCATTTTGGTAAATTACATTTCAATGCTGAGTCACCTGCACAACAGGGAGGTGGGACAAGCCCCTTTGAAAGAGAAATTGTGCAGCTGTCTTATCCAAATCTCTGTGTTGGAAATGGCTTGAGAGGAACTGTGAAAGGAACTTGATGCATGCAGGAAAACACCTAGCTTATACAGTTGTCTTTTCAGGAGGAAAATGAATCCAGAGATCTTAGAAAGAATCTCCAGCAAATACTTGCACTGGACGTAACATTGCGATAAATGATTGCCTTCAGACTTCACAAAAGTTCTGAGTGTGATCACTGGATGGAAGAGAAGGACGCAAAATTCAAGGAGGCATTGCTGAAGCTCATTCAATTGAATAAAATTATGCCCATTTTGCTGCTTAAGTCTACTCATGCTCTTTACCAGTTTCACACTCACAGGGCCGTGAGAAGCAGCGTGATATACTGGGATGGTGGCTCTCAAGTGGGGGTTCCCAGACCAGCCACATCAGCGTCACGGGGGAACGTGGTAGAAAGCAAATGCTGACACTCTGTCCCAGACCTGCCGAGTCAGAAACTGTGGCCGTGGGGCCCAGAAACCTGTGCTAGCCCAGGCCCCCATGTCATTCAAATCTGCACTGTAAGAGTCTTCCTATTCAGAAGCTCTCTGGAATTAGGAGATTGCAATCTACCAGATCAACTGGGTGAACAGAGACAAATCATCCAACTTCTCCGAAGCGAATTTCTTATCTGCAAATTGAGGAGCGTGGGTTCCATGATTTCTGATTCGGTAATTCTGCATGATTACTTAAACATTAAAGTGTCAATTCCACCACAGTATCTTAGTGTTGAAAGTTTAGGCTCTGAGGTCAGGAAGCCATGATTTCAAATTCCCACTCTGCACTAAAATATGGATCTTCCCTCTTACGTGTAGCCTCTCAGAACCTCGCCCCCTCATCTGTAGACTGCAGATCATAGTCGTGCTTAAGTCATAGATTTTTCAGAGTTAAATGAGATAATGCATGTAGAATGCTCGGCATGGGAGTTGGCACAAAAGTGCTCAGTAAATGGCGATTATTGTTATTTGGAAGTAGATCTCTGAAAAAAAGATGCTCAGTTTTTAAGTTCATACAATTACAAAAAGGACTTCCATTTCAGTTCTATGTGTGAAGACTGCAAGTTTCAGAACAAGGGGGCACATTTAGCTTCGGTTACTTGTGACTCAGAGATCTGGACTATCAGAAAGTTCACTGGCACCCAAGACTTCCATACTTCAGTGGGGAAAAACAAGTGTATTCTTTTCATGTTGTTTGGTTAAACTGCAATTATTTTATTTTATTTATTTTTTTTTTAATTTTTTTTTATTCTTATGTTAATCCCCATACATTACATCATTAGTTTTAGATGAAGTGTTCCATGATTCATTGTTTGTGCACAACACCCAGTGCTCCATGCAGAATGTGCCCCCCTCAATACCCACCACCAGGCTAACCCATCCTCCCACCCCCCTTGTTTTTCAGAGTCCATCGTCTCTCATGGTTCGTCTACCCCTCCGATTTCCCCCGCTTCATTCTTCCCCTCCCGCTACCTTCTTCTTCTTCTTCTTCTTTTTTTCTTAACATACATTGCATTATTTGTTTCAGAGGTACAGATCTGAGATTCAACAGTCTTGCACAATTCACAGCGCTTACCAGAGCACATACCCTCCCCAGTGTCTATCACCCAGTCACCCCATCCCTCCCACCCCACCCCCCACTCCAACAACCCTCAGTTTGATTCCTGCGATTAAGAATTCCTCATATCAGTGAGATCATATGATACATGTCTTTCTCTTTTTGACTTATTTCACTCAACATAATACCCTCCAGTTCCATCCACGTCGTTGCAAATGGCAAGATCTCATTCCTTTTGATGGCTGCATAATATTCCATTGTATATATATACCACATCTTCTTTATCCATTCATCTGTCGATGGACATCTTGTCTCTTTCCACAGTTTGGCTATTGTGGACATTGCTGCTATAAACATCGGGGTGCACGTACCCCTTTGGATCCCTACTTTTGTATCTTTGGGGTAAATACCCAGTAGTGCAATTGCTGGATCATATGGTAGCTCTATTTTCAACTTTTTGAGGAATCTCCATACAGTTTTCCAGAGTGGCTGCACCAGCTTGCATTCCCACCAACAGTGTAGGAGGGTTCCCCTTTCTCCACATCCCCGCCAACATCTGTCATTTCCTGACTTGTTAATTTTAGCCATTCTGACTGGTGTGAGGTGGTATCTCATTGAGGTTTTGATTTGGATTTCCCTGATGCTGAGCGATATTGAGCACTTTTTCATGTGTCTGTTGGCCATTTGGATGTCTTCTTTGGAAAAATGTCTGTTCATGTCTTCTGCCCATTTCTTGATTGGATTCTTTGTTCTTTGGGTGTTGAGTTTGA
Organism: Mirounga leonina; assembly: GCF_011800145.1. Taxonomy (NCBI): domain Eukaryota; kingdom Metazoa; phylum Chordata; class Mammalia; order Carnivora; family Phocidae; genus Mirounga; species Mirounga leonina. The sequence continues at coordinate 78,172,366 of NW_023270377.1, read as the reverse complement.
TGAGTTCTTTATAGATTTTGGATACTAGCCCTTTATCTGATATGTCATTTGCAAATATCTTCTCCCATTCTGTCGGTTGTCTTTTGGTTTTGTTGACTGTTTCCTTTGCTTTGCAAAAGCTTTTTATCTTGATGAAGTCCCAATAGTTCATTTTTGCCCTAAACTGCAATTATTTTAAAATATGGAGAGAGATTTGGTTAAAATTTGGTGGAACATCAATGAGATGCTAATATCATGATGGGTGTGTGTGCCTAGGTTTTTCCTTAACAGCTTTCTTTATTTTTGTTCCGTGCAAAAAAGAAAACACAATTGTTTGCACTGTATTTGCAAAACAATCAACAAGGAAATCATGCGTTAATTGTTCAGATGAATGCATGATGCTGCTCATATTTATCTGTGTTTATCACGGCACCAGACGGTCTGATTGGGAAAGTGCTTCGCCACAGAAGAGCTCTGGACGCAGAAGCTAGATGCCTCTTTAATGTGAGGTGTTCAGGATCAGACTGGCTTTGTTGACCTTGTTCCTACACACAGTGGAGTCTGTGCGGAGGGCTGTGTACAGCAACGCCTAGGCCTCTGTTTTAGTTCTTAATTTCTTTCACGGCATCAAAAGGCTTTTCTATCCAAAAGCTTTTCTTTTTCTTTACTCCCGAGCCTCTGCATTCGAGGCAGAGCTGCCATCGACCAGCAGCAGTCTTTGTTCTCTCTTTCAGGAGGCTGGGGAACAGTGTGAGTCCTTCCTAATTAGCCCGGGGACCAATGAAATGCCCCTCAAAGCCAGGAGAAGCCGCAATCCCACAGCCCAAGTGGCAGAAAAGAGGGGAAAGGCTTCTTTAATTAAGGCCCAACAAAACTGGATAAAAAAAAAAAGTGGTATTTTGCTCTCTACAAATGTCTTTTCACAATCCCTGTAAATCCTGCCACATGCACACGCTTTTAAATTGTGCCTTCCCTTTTGCCAACGTACTGTCGCTCTGCTGTGGCTGAAGACTGCAGAAATGATTGGCCCCTGAGAGTGTAGGACCCAGCAGCCTTAGGCTGGGTCTGTGTTTGCATTTCACAGGAGGCACCAGCTCTGCTAGAGGCAAAGAGCTGATTAGCAGGAAGGGGCCGGGCTTCACTTATGAACGTGATGTGGAACAGCTCCATCTTTAGGTTTGGTATTTACATGGGACGTTCGCAAATGTCATTACACAAAAACCCTGCTGATGGCACATATGTATTTAGTTATTACACTCTTTCTATGTCTGGCTCTCTTTTATGTCTTTCAACTTTAATCATTTATTTCTTTTTCTTTAGGGGCTCCATTAGTGACAATAACAACATTCAGGTCACCCTGGTTTTGAATGTGGCGCTACGCATTACCCTTCTGGTCCACCTGTCAGGTCCTAATTTTACCTTACCGTGGGTATGTGAGTGATTAGGTTTTGCTCCTTTATCTTCGACCTAAAAATACTTTCCCCTGATTTTAAAAATTATAAACTTTTATCGTAAAAAAGAAATTGACTTAATGCAGGTAATCATAAGAAATGTTTGCTAAAACTCACACAGAGTTCTACCATTTAGAGATAACTACTCCTAACGTCTTTTGGTAAATCAGTCCATCTGTATATTCCCATGTAAGCTCACGCAAATAGAATGTTTTCAGACACATTCTCGCCTCACTTGACAATATGTATAGATGAGCATTTAAGTCAGTAAATGATGACATCATTGTTAATGGCTGTGTGTTACCAGTCTTTTGAAGACTTTTGAAAGTAAAAATCAATATAATTTGTGTTTGCCTCCATTTAATATCTGATTGGATTCCTTGAATGCATCACAATATTAGACAATTCCAAATTTTTACTTCAATGAGGGCTCTTATCTTTTATAGATAATATCATCTAGATAGAAATATATGATGAAATGGAATAATTGCATGTATTTTATATGATGGGAGTCAGAAATACATGCAAGCATAAGCAGTGTGCTTATTTTTAATTTTCCATTACACAGAATTATGTTTCTAACAGGACCCCTGCAAATAATGTACTTTTAGTCTGTGAATGTCAATGCTCTTTTGAAAGCTTTCTTTGTGAGGATCTCAAAATTTTTTGGTTTGTTTTAAAAAGAGCCTATGTTTATATAAGACCAAACATTCAGTCAATTCACTCTAAAGTTAGTCAAACATTGAAATATTGGGCAGATTTTGTGTTTGAGTTGCTCACGAGCTGGGCATCAAGTTGACTCGGTCTGAGTAAATGGGAACAGAGGAGAGTAGAATAACTCCTTGAACTCTGTTCTATTTGCTCTCTAAAATTTATCCTAAGATATATATGCCTCAAACATGGACAACATAATGAGAAAAAGCATGAAACACTGGGGAAAAGACTAGACTTAAAAACAGGCTACTTGAGATCCATTGTCTCGACCCACAGTCACTTAATACTTTGTGGCTTCAATGTCATTACCTATAAAGAAGGAAAATGTTCAAAGGAATGCTGTCAGGATCAAGCATGAGAATGTCAACAGCTAGCTCTTCATATTTTAATTACATTCAGAACAGATCCTTGGAGTACCTACTCTGTTTCAGGCTTTGAAAAATTAACAAAACCAGATTCATTTTTATAGCATATCCAGCATACATAGGACTTCCACATAAATGGTATCATTTTTAAACTAAAACTATGAATCATTGCTGCGATTATCATCCCCCCTTTTACAGTTGAGGAAATTGACGTTCAGAGGCAAAATAATCACTTGAAACCTGCAAAACCCACTAAATGTCAAGTTAAAACTCATCCTCCAGTCTTATTCCCAGATTCAGTGTTTTCTTCTTTACACTGCCTTTGGTAAAGCTCTTGGAACAACATACTGAGTGTCTTCAACACTGGATTTCAGGTGGTTAGACGTTTTCTCCATATGACCATCTCATGAATGAAGGTGTGATAGTTAAATACAATATAAGCCAGTGGAAGTGTTTCCCTAAGTGGTGAAGCTGATGTAAGCAAATTCATGGTTCCTGGAAATCCAAGGGGTAGTGCAGGTTTGAAAGGAGAATGTAGTTTTGGAAGGGTGAAATGGAGTTTGAGGTGAAGTTTGGACATCCACAGAAAGATGTCAAGCAGACAGGTGGAAATATGATTGAGAGCTTGGGAGCGGTGCTCAAGCCAAAGCTGAGTACATGGCAGCCAGTTATCTGCAGCAGCATCTGAGCTGTTGGCATGGGTGAGGTGGCACCGAGGAAACTGCCCTGGAAGAGGAACAGCATTTGAGAAAACGTCTTGGAAACAGTGTTCAGAGAAGGCGGGAAACCTAGCTTCCATAGCATGATGGGGGCACATGGGCGGACTGCTGCACAAGGCTGAGGAAGGGTATGAGGAAGGAAACTGCTCACATAGGCCTGGCAAGTATGCAGTTCCATACTCTCACTTGCACTAACTTATTTAGTTCTCTCAACTATCCTGGGAGGTTCACTTGAAGAAAACAGGGCTAAGAAGATTTCGATAATTTGCTGCAATCACATACCTCATAAGAGGTGGGAGTGTCCAGTTGAGGTCTGTGTGACTCTAAGGACCATGCTCAACATTGTTAAATCCTTGTGCAGAAATTCATGAGGATAAGTAAAAAGGGGGAAGGAAATAATGTTGAGATCATTGATACCTTCAAGTGATAGTTGTCTTAGTAGAAAGGTAGATACAAAGAAAAAAAAGTAGTAATAATATAGAGTCAATGACCATAGATGACTTATTCCTAAAAAGAATTCAAGGAAAGAGGTGTGTGTCATTATCAACAAGAACAATGGACTGTCTTTTAATTATTTCAAAGCAATTCAGAAGTCTTGGAAATGAAGAGTCCATTGGGGGAGGGGATGATTTCTTGAGGTTCAATTCAATCAATTTAATCTTTATATAAGTTTTAAGACTGTTATCCTTTTAGCATTAGTTTTTTTTGTCTTAATATTAGTAAAAGATAAAACTGAGGCCCATTAAAATTTGCAAGAGTTTATGTGAGCAAACATAGTGTCCAATTGGGCAGCACGAATTGGGAAAGTGACTGGGAGCACTCTGCAGGAAGGAGTTAAGGGAAAGCCTTCTTGAGAGAAGATGTGGTGCGAAGGTGGGAAATCACTGGATTGGCTGTAGCTCAAGCAGTTGCCTTATTTGGGAAAGCCTAGCTGGCTGTTTGTTATTGGTTGTTCTTAAGTTTCGATTTCTTAATCTGAAGGCATTTACAGGACTCGACTGTCCTAGGTTCAGTTTGCTTATGCTAGCTGCCAAGGCTTTAGAACCACCTCAGTCTAATAGCCTCCTTGTTTAATTACTTCACAATATTTAACAGTTCTTCTCTTCCTGATTTTCCTTTTTTATGGTACGATGAGCAATTCAATTGCTTGCCTTTAACAATCCTGTGTTTATTAATTCAAAGAGCCTCCTCTTGAAGTCATTTTAAGATTTTGCTTTATTATTCTCATTCACTTTTCTAAATGCTCACATGATTTTGAAATCCAGGAGCTGCCTGCAAGTTTGAGGTCTTTGTTGATAAGGAAAGATGCTAAAAAAGGACTGAATGCACATAGTTGAGTCAGTTGCCCTGGTGTGTTTGCTGCATCAAGTGATGGGTTTTGGTGGTTGTGAATCAAGAGCAATAGATACCTCTCACTGGGAGAGCAAGCTATGGATGTAGTAATAATGACCCTTCTAGAGTTTTCTTTGGCACATTTCTTCTCATCAGGAAGTCAACCCAGCGTCAAACACTGGATTGGCAAGCAAGCACCTCAGCAAGGCTGATCTAGGACTGCTTAATGCAGGAGTCTGCATAAGTACAGTAGAGCTCAGAGGGCTGGGCTGAAGCCACCCCCAAATGCTCCTCCTGGAAGAGTCACATCACCTAAAGATGTGATGACAGAAGTGAGCCAAAGGCTCTGAAGCTCATGGGAATTATGGAGCAGGATTCTGATGTGATTTTACAGTAAAGAAGCCACCTCCTTGCTGCTGAGAATATGCGGAAGAAACTTTGCCCTTACTTCTGATAAGGTAAGGCCATCGAGCCCTGACAAGACAGAAAAAGTTATCACAAGGAAGTTGGCAAGAAAAGCATGATGGCAGGGCCCACTCTTATGTGCACAAAGGTAGATCAGCCTGTGGCAGGAGGTGAAGGGCCAAAATAGGTCTTGGGCAAGGGCTGCTTGAGTAGAGGGACCGTTTCTATGGCATGGGGTTCTAGGTGTGCCAGGATTAGGTAGACTTGGTTAAATATAGATAACATTGTTTTTACCAAAGCTAATTTTAGTTAGTTAGTTAGTTAGCTAGTTAGTTGGGGGGGTTCTTTGGTTTGGGTTTTGTTTTGTTTTTAGGACTATTTTTTAGAGTAATTTTTGGTTAGCAGCACTACTGAGGGGGAAGCACAGAATTTCCCATATACCCCATTACCAACAGCCATTACCAACCCCATTACCATTACACCCCCCACCAGAGTGGAGTATTTGCTACAATTGATGAACGAACATTGACACATCATTATCACCCAAAGTCCATAGTTTATATTAGGGGTCACTCTTGATGTTGTACATTCTATGGTTTGGACAGATGTATAATGGCATGTATCCATTGTTATGGTATCATACAGATCAGTTTCACTGCTCTAAAAATCCTCTGTGCTCCACCTGGTCATCCCTCCCACCCCTGCTTCCCCTGACAACCAATGATCTTTTCACTGTGTCCACAGTTTTGCCTTTTCCAGAATGTCATATGGTTGGAGTTACACAGTAGGTGCCTTTTCAGATCGGCTGATTTCACTTTGTAATATGCACTTAACTGTCCTCCATGGCCTTTCATGGCTTGATAGTTCATTTCGTTTTAGCACTGAGCAACATTCCATTGTCTGGATGGACCACAGTTTATTTATCCATTCACCTATTGAAGGACATCTTGGTTGCTTCCAAGTTTGGCAATTATGAATAAAGCTGCCGTAAACATCTGTGTGTAGGTTTTGTGTGGATATCATAGTTTTTTGTTTATTTTTTTGTTTCACATTTTGTTTTGTTTTTGTATTGTGTTGTATTTTACTTTTGCCCCTCTTACACATAAGCTTTTTGAATCTGTTCTTGTTTTTTTTTTAAACTGAGAAGAACATTTTATCTCAATTCACATCAGAAAGGGGTGGCCACCCTATCATTCCTAAATAAAGGTAAAAAATGAAAATAAAATTATGATTTTCAGCTTCAGGCTCAAGTCAAATTGGGCAATGGTACATTTTTGTATCTTACTGGTCATCTTGAAATTGAAATATATTATATGGAATCAGAGAAAAAAGATTAATAATAAAGCAGCAAGCAGCTACAGGAAGGCCAAATTGACATCCCTATTATAGTCTGTCAAAGTCATAATTGATATAAAATGTGGAAAGAATGTTAGGAATCTGTGAGAGAAACCAGAATGGCGACCTAGAAATGAGTGAAAAGAAATATTAGGCTTGAAACATTTTCAAAGGGCTACGTTATTATTATTGTTCTTCCACTGAGATTTTTATTTTAACTTAACTCTATTAGCAATTTTCTTTTGACTAATATAATTCAGTCCTGAAATTGTAAAGAGATGCTTCTAGGGCCGTCCTCACTGGTGCACCCTGTGGTTCATTTGACAAGTCTTTGCATCCCCTCAGAGACTTTGCATAAAATAGATGCTCGGTAAATCCTTCTCATATAAATGCCTATGTACAGTTGTATAAAGCAGACATGGCTTCATTGAGTGGCACTCAAGATAATTATTGGGGACATCTCACTTCTTCTCATCACTATATTTCCTGTTCTCTGTCCCTCTCTTCCTCCCTCCCTCCCCAAGTCCTCCCTTCCCTCCTTCCCTTTCCTTTTCCCTCTTTCCCTTCTCTTGTGAGGCTTCAGTTTTCTGCTTCCTTCTTATCTGTTGTTCTTCCTTCTTTTCTTCCTGCCTTTTTTTCTCTTTTCTCTTTTGCTTCTTTCTTTTTCTACTCCATGTTTTCCTTTCAAGTGCTTTTGTCCATTTGCCTATAATTTATTTATTCATCTTCAAAACTCCAATGGACATCATGCAGTGCCACTGAGGATGCCAGGGCTTAAGGGGGTTATCCAGCTTGCTGCACAGACCACTCACAATCATAACTGAGGGGACTGACATTTCCAAAGCTGTGTTTGTCTGGAGTGAATTTTCTACAATCACTCAGTATCCTGGATATTAAACATGTTTGCCTCAGTGTATCCTATAAACCATTTGGATAACTACCCATGCTGGAATTCTGAAGAGATTATGAAAATTGAAACAATACAGGGCAAAATAACACATTTTACAGAGGGTAAGATTCTATTAATGGCATGGTGTAATCTATTCATTGTATTATGGTCCTGCATTCTCTAAGGAGTGTGTGAAATCTATGAGATATTTCTGTATCAAAATTTACATTGGTCTCTCCAAATCCCTCTGAAGACATTAGTTGCAAAATAGATCAAGGTCTACCCCTGATTTCATTTTGCTGGCAGCAAGTGCTCTGGAAGATTATATTTCTCTGGCTTGAGTCACTGAAGCCCTGAGATTAACATCCTCCAGGGAGGATACACCAGCATCCACGGAGAGCTTGGCCTAGGCATTTTGAATTTCAAAGACCAGGGAAGACAGCTAATGATTTACTCAGAAGCTCACAATCAGTATCTACCCCAAAGAGCCCTAGTTGTGCTTCTTTCTTCCAGTTTCTTTCTCTCCCCTTTCTGCCCCTTTCCTTCCTGCCACCTTCAGAATGATTGGACCTCCGCTGGATCCCTCAGAGGGCATAGTGCAGTACTAAATGCTTAAGTTTTCAGTACTTAACTTCTTAACCCTCCCACTGTCCTTCCTTTGCTGCACAGGTATATACTCCTCCCCCCAATTTTGTTTCTCAGCATTAATTAGCTGTAATGTGTACTGAAGAACTAATTTTTATAATAGAATCTGTATCCATTCTTCTTCATTTGAAATGCAATTGAATTTGGTATTTTGTATTTCCCTGTCTCAAACAAAATCAAGCTAATTTTTGCTTCTGTTGGGAACTCGGTCTATAACTCTTCCAAGATTAAATCTCCCCTTCTTCTCAACCCCAACCAGTAATTCTAGGTAGAAAAACAAATTCATACTCATGGCATGCTCTGACCAGTGCTATCCAGGAGAACTTACTGTGATGATAAAAATGTTCCGTATCTGCATTGCCCAACTCAATAATCATGAGCTGTATGTGGCTAATGAACACAGCATATGAACTTTTGCTTTTTTCCCTTGTGAAACAAAATGCTAGTAAAAAAAGAACATATTTGGGGCGCCTGGGTGGCTCAGTCGTTAAGCGTCTGCCTTCGGCTCAGGTCATGATCCCAGGGTCCTGGGATCGAGCTCTGCATCGGGCTCCCTGCTCAGCGGGAGGCCTGCTTCTCCCTCTCCCACTCCTCCTGCTTGTGTTCCCTCTCTCACTGTGTCTCTCTCTGTCAAATAAATAAATAAAATCTTAAAAAAAAAAGAACATATTTCTGGATAGAAGAAAAGATATGAAATTGCCCTTCCCGTGGCACCCATCTCAATGGGGAAAAAAAATCTAGAAACTGGTATTTTTCAATAAGAGATTTCTACTAGGACTTGATGAATAAGGAATCATAACCAGCAGAAAATAGATGAGTAAGAAACTGAGTTTTTACAGAGTTCAGAGAATAGTTTTACGAATCAGTTGGTTTGGGTCAGTAATTTTAAAAATTTAGTCAAAGCTGATAATTTATGTTCAACTGTTATTTTGACAAAATTAATCAAATCAGCTTGTGCATAAAGAAGCAAATTTGGGAGTTGTGGAAACCTTGTTAATTTAGAAAATAACCATAGTAATACATTGTAGAGAAATTTGGTCAGTACAATTTGCCATAATACAATATAGGTCTGAAACTCACTAAGTGACACACAGTGACAGAACGGACTGAGATGTCAATACTATGTAATTGGTCCATCCCCCCAACTGAATCCAATCTAAGTGCAAAGGTATTTCTGACAGAATTCTGGGAGTTGATTTACCCACACTGAGCATGTATTATTGAACTCTCAATGACATGCTTTACAAAACATAAGACTGAAGGCATGGTGGCTTTGGCATGGGTAGGCTCATGGTGTCCATTTAGGTTACAATTTGTAAAAAAGAGTGTCACTCATCTTTTTTTTAAAGATTTATTTATTTATTTGAGAGAGAGAGCGGGATGAGGGGCAGAGGGAGAGAGAATCTCAAGCAACCCAACACTGAGCACAGAGCCTGATGTGGGGCTCAATCTCATGACACCAAGATCAGGACCTGAGCCAGAACCAAGAGTCCGTTGCTCAAATGACTGTGCCACCCAGGTGCCCTAAGCATCACTCATCTTTAACACTAAGATTTTCCCAAGTAACCATGGGAAATTGAAATTGAAAACATTAATGGAGTAGACATGTTGGGAGCCTATCTAGAAGCTTTAGTTTTGGTTATGAGGCCCTTGGGCTGACATGGATACAGTGAAGAGAGATGGGGAGAAGACCGCTGGAACTACATTGCTGCTTGGGAAGTAGGGTAGGGTGTGGGCAAGTCATTCAACATTCCTAGGACTCAATTTCCTCATTTGTAAAATAAAAACTAAACCAAATTAGCAGCTCATGGATTTTTTTACATTATATTGTCCAGTCGTAGCTTAAATACATATTAGAGAGGATCAACATTGCCAACTTTCAGTCTTGCAAAAACAGGGGGAAAAGTGCCATCCGTCTACTCTCACCATGATTCATAAAGAGTAGGAAATTTTAGCAGCGGAAAAGTTATTAAACCCAGCTTTATGAAAATCTGAGTAGTTACTTTTTTTAAAGACTTTATTCCTGACCAGTATAAGTCTTTGGAATGGGTCTGGGAACTCCTGGATCTTTACAACCTTGATTTTTTTTTTTTTTAATTTACTACTACTAGGTAGACCTAGACTCTGAATTCTGCATTACTCAATATTCATTACTCACTTAGTTTCTGCCTTTTACTATTTCTTATGGTGAAGTCATAATAGAAATTCCATATTGAGAAATCCCGGTTTCTAAACTTTCCTTCCTATTGTACTGAGTACCACTGGAAAGTAGATTTACTACTTTTTTAATATCTACCTCAAACTTCTTCTTTCTTATTTACTAAACTTTTGTTTGACTACAACAAAGAAAAAAACTCCTTTCAAGTGCTCAGTTGTCACGTGGCCGGCGGCTGCTGTCCTGGGCAGTGCAACATGAAAAAAAGAGAAACTTCTTTTGGACAGGGTTAATCTAACAATACATACACCGGAATATGAATTTTCTTTTGCTACCTAGAACCTAGAGGACGGTAAGGATTGAAACTTGGGACCGTTATCAGCTGAATTCCTCACATAAGTCAAAAGTAGCTAGATTTTTTTTTTAGGGGTTTTCCGAACCTCAACCTTTATGGCCCTGCTTAGCTTTGACATCCTTCTAGCTACTTTCTCTTTCTGTTTAAGTAATAGAGCAAGGCCAAACATATTTTATGATTTGGATTTCTTGAAATCCAGATTCAGATACAGTTCCAGGTCCCAATATTTCATAAGAGTGAAGGATTTTTGGAAACTGCTGCCCCATTTGGAATCCCCTGCTCTCCTCCTCCCCAGCTGCTCCATTTACTCAGTCTAACCAGCGAGCCGGCCAAACGCCTCGAATAGGCTCCATCTGCTCACTACCTAATCTCTATTTAAATCAAGCTAAGGAAACACTCTTTCTGGAAGAACTGGGCACAGTTCTCCAGTGGAACTGCATGAAAGCATCTCTACTCACATCCTGTACACCGTTTGTTTCCAGAGTTTGTTATTTTTTAAGGTCTTTCAGACCTCGCTGTAATTAACACTGGAGCTTTCCCTTATTTTTAAAATGATTATCTACCCAACACATAAGAAAAAAAGAAAGGCAAAACTGCGGTTATTTGGTTAACTTAGTTAGTGGCGTCAGCCACAACAGATAAGTAAGGCTGCTTTTTTAAAGAAATCATGCAGAGAATGAGTGACTCTGTTAAGTTTCCCAAACGGATCGCATCTGTCAGATAGTGGGTACTTCAGCCAGGGCTGTCCACAAAGAAGATATGGACATCTCTATTATCTTCCCCACCTGGCCTTCCCATCCTCCCATCCTCCCCTCCTGTCCATCCCTCCCCTCGTGGTTTCCACTCCCCCAAAACATTCAAGGAAAGTGAACCTAATATCACTGGTGTTTTACTGGGCAATCAGAAACCTGACACTATTTTCTTGGAAACTGTGTAGGCCTCTGCCATTTCTAGATGAATGGGAGGGGAATTGTGTCAAATCAAAATCAAAGAGTATGGTAGCTATTTTCAGGAAGCAGGACTAAGAACTAATACCCGGTGGATCTTGAATTTCAATTTTCAGCATATTTATCAATCACCAAAAATGTTTGACAGAAGGTCATACACAGATACATGTATGTGTGCCTTATTTTTCTGCACAGATTATTCACGGTAGTCTCTTCTGTTTTCTGGGAAGACAGAGTCCAGTTTAGTGGTTACGATGCAATGTCATGAGAGGGTTCTTCTGTTTTTCTTTTTTTTTAAGAGATTTTTTAAAAGATTTTATTTATTTATTTGAGAGAGAGAATAAGCTGTGGGGAGGGGCAGAAGGAGAGAGAGAGAAACAAGCAAATGTATTGCTCCGTTTGTTTTCTTTATTATTTTTGGAAGTATGCTTAATCACAGAAGACCAATAATTTCTTGTACCTGAATACCCCCTCGATTCTAGCACAGAAAAAAAAGCATAGGCTTCACAGTCAGTCAGAGGACCTGGGCCCAGGTCTGGCCCTGACCTTTTGTGGCTGTAAGACATTGGACGGATTAATTAGCCTCTCTGACTTGATGACTCATTTATTTAAAAAAGAACATAATAATCTATAACTCATAGGGTGGTCGTTGAATTAAAAGAGATAGTTCTTTGAGGACCAGGACTGTCTTTTTCATCCTGGTATCTTCTGTACGTAATACATTGCTCAGGAGAGAGTAGGCACTCATTGAAGTGGTTTGAATGAAGGAGCACGAGTGAAAGGGTGGATGTAAAATAGTCAATGGCAAGATTTTTTTCTTTTATTAAAATAAAAAGGGAAAATTTTAGTACAGAAGACTGCAACTCTCCCTAGGAAATCAAAGTCATATGCCTTTAGCCACTTTTGCTTTTTAATTAAAACCCAAAGCGAGAGTGTAAATCAGTAGCAGACTTGATGTCATTTTTCCCCCAAAGCATTTCTTAAAATACTAATAATACCAACGATAACGATGGTGACAACAGTAGTAATAATAATAGCAAGCATTAGCATAGCACTTACAATGTGCCAGGCACTCTGCTAAGTACTTCGTGTGCTTTATTTCATTTTACCTATAAAAATGAGCCTCAGAGGTGGGTACTGATATTTTCTTTACATGCAGGGAGGAAATAATAACATGAACCAGCACATGGCCAAGCCACTGCTGAACCACTATCTCCTTTTGATCAGTTCACACTGAAATACAATCTTTGGTTTCCTGCTCCCTGTTTCTTGGTAGAAGCTACAGGAGAGCATGAACTATGCCCTATTCAACTTAAATTCTCAAAACCTGGACGTGCCTGGCCCACAGTAGGTACTAGAATGTTGAATGAATTAATTGATGGTTCAGTCCATAGTGTACATAAACTCTGTTTTCAGGCATCCTAAAGAGCTCAGTTCAAGGAGTGCTGTCTTCCCTTCACTCCCCATACGCCCTCCCCCATACTCTTTAACCAATCAAACTTACGGTTCTCTTGGAAGGTCAATTTTGAAAATCCCCAGTCCAATCTAAGTTATAATGGGAAAAAGAGAGAGAGAGAGAAGCCTACAGTATATCTCACTCTAAAATTATAGACCTAATCCAATATTTTCTTTCTTTTCTTTATGCTTTTTTTTTTTTTTAATTTCAAGTATGAGTACACAAGGTAAAATCTCATGTTGAGAACTGCTTTTGGATCATGATTTGTGATGTGTGTGTTTGAGTTTGAGGTATCCGTGCTCATAGGAGATATTTTGTCTTTTGTGCAACAACTCACAGACAAACTCTGTTATGAGACATTTGGATAAGAAACAGCATCCTTCCTACTAGGGATCTAGCCTAGAAACTGGGAAAAAATCATGACTATTTTGGCGAACAGCTGCTCTCAGCCTTCTGATTATCCATCCTCAATTTCTTTTTAATAACTAGATTGAGCAATACCCTTTTTGGCTGCCCTTCTATCTTGCCCCTGGGGATGTTGTGTTCTGTTAACCATCTCCATAACTCTCTACAGGTTAAGCTTTCCTGGCTACTCCTCCAACCTCAACACTCATTATGAAATTATGCCCACCTGGCTTCTGGTTAAGCACTGACACCTGGCCCTTATTATTTCTGGGACCCTATCATCCTCATCGATATCAGAAAGCCAAGTTCTGTAAGAGTACCTCCTACCATCAGTCCAGGCCAATAAAGAATAATCATCCCAGTGATGGTTGTGCCACTTTCACTAATGCATTTTTAAATATATATATTTAAAAAAAATTAATTCCAGTGTAGTAAATATGCAGTGTTCTCTTAGTTTTAGGTGTACAATATAGTGATTCAATAGGTCCATATATTACTTAGTGCTCATCAAGCTAAGTATATTCTTAATCTCCTTCACCTAGTTCACCTATCCCCCCCCCACCACCACCACCGTCCCCTCTGGTAACCATCTGTTTGTTCTCTATAGTTAAGAGTCTGTTTTTTGGTTTGTCTCTTTTTTTTCCTTTGTTCATTTGTTTTGTTTCTTAAATTCCACATATGAATGAAATCATATGGTATTTGTCTTTCTTTGACTGGCTTATTTCACTTAGTATTATACTTTCCATGTCATGCAAATGGCAAGATTTCATTCCTTTTTATGGCTGAGTAATATTCCATTGCGTGGGTGTATATATATATATACACACCACATCTTCTTTATTTATTCATCTATTGATGGATACTTGGGTTGCTTCCATAGTCTGGCTATTGCAAATAATGCTGCTATAAACATAGGGGTGCATATATCCCTTTGAATTAGTGTTTTCATATTTTTTTATCCAGTAGTGCAGTTATTGAGTAAAATGTTAGTTCTATTTTTAATTTTTTGAGGAACTTCCATACTGTTTTCCAAGTGGCTGCACCAGTTTGCATTTCCACCAATAATACACAAGTGTTCCTTTTCGTCCACATCCTAGCCAATACTTGTTTCTTGAGTTTTTGATTTTAGCCATTCTGACAGGTATGAGGTGATAGCTCATTGTGGTTTTGATTTGCATTTCCCTGACGATAAGGGATGATGAGCATCTTCTCATGTGTCTGTTGGCCATCTGGATGTCTTCTTTGGAGAAATGTCTGTTCATGTCTTCTGCCCATTTTTAGTTGGGTTACTTGTTTTTTTTGGTGTTGAGTTGTATAAGTTCTTTATATATTTTAGATACTAGCCCTTTATTAGATACGTCATTTGCAAATATCTTCTTCCATTCAGTAGGTTGTCTTTTCACCAATGTATTTTTTATCACTGTGCTAAATGGGGTATCCTCTTGGCCATCTCCCGGAAGAGTATTTGCTATTGGGCTCTCCCACCTTAACTATTGCATCTAGTCTAGCATGTCAGGTTTCTGAGCCTTTCAATACCTTCTTCCACTCTCAATCATGGCAGTTCTGGCATGTGGGCCATCATTTTCTTCTAGCTTCTAAGAGCCAGCACATCTGCACATCTCCCAGGTTCTTGGGGCCCCTGCCAGGGTATTAAATCCTATATTATGGGAGTGCTACCATACTGATAAGGTTTTTCTTTTCTAACTTTATGCTCTGCCCCCCCTTGATCAGCATCTTTAGTCCCATACATACACCCCCAGCTAGATTCTGCAGCTTTTTTGTGATATAGTCCCTTTCCTCTCTTAGCAGACTCAGGGCTTCCTGACCTATATTTTGTTTTGACTTAGCTATAGTTATTCTTCTGTATCGAGGAAGAGAAGTGGGGATGCATCCTGAAAGGAGCTCATGTGGTCTTGCAAGTTATAACCTTCACCATTATCTACAAGCAGGGAGAAGGGAGAGCTAGACTTTCATAGGGAAGAGTGGGCCACTTCTGTGGAACCAGAAGATACAAAAGGATCTGGGGATTCAGGATTTTTTAATGCATTGATCCCGATGTCCCCATCCCAGTTTCAGGGTCCTACTCTTTCCTGGACTTTGTTTAGCTGAATTGCTGAGATTGAGAATTCAACCTCAAGAACTCTGCTACTCTTATAATTCAGTGATGAGTCTGATCCTCACTTTTCTCTGCCCTCTGGTTGCAGATGAGCATCTCTTTATTGGCTGACAAGGAGACTCTCTGGTTTTCACACTTCACTTTGAATTGCTGATTCATCAGCTTTAGGTTGTCCTTGTCTTTCTCCAGTGCATCAGTTGCCTCCAGTGACAGCCCTTAATTCAAAGGCTCTTTAATAACCACTTCCTTAAACAGCTCCAAGACCAGGGACCCCACCCCGCCAGTTCATTCCTGTACACCATTATGCCATTCCAGTTCACCAGCTGTGAAATTTGCAATAGTAGTCCCACTATAGCATGCCAGGGCTATCATTACTACCCTTGGTACCTAAGTGAAGGAGTATATATATTACCATTCACCTTCAAAATGACATTTTAGTTTCTGCTTCATAGTACCAATCCTGGTACCCTGTTGCATATCAGATTCCCTGGAAAACAGACTTGTACAGAGTCTTGCATTTGGGAAGCACATGGAGGATCCCTCTCAGAAACAATGCCTGTGGGTGAGTGAATGAACCAAGATTGAATAGAGACAGGAGTCAAATTGTGATGCAATCACTTCATAAGCCTCAGATGACCTCATCACAAGCTCTGAGACTGGGACAGTTCTTCACCTTTGCCCCGCTTCAAGGCGAGGAAGGTTTGCGCTCATATTTCAACCAGCTGCTTCTGGGAAGTGTGCTTGATCATAGGCAAGGAAGCCCTCCCTCTTCAGTTCAGAGCAATTCTGGGAGAGTGAGCTATCCAACATTCCCATCAGCTGGAAGAAGGGCAGCTCTGAGGGGGGATCTGGGTAGCACTTGATATCACCCACTTGTGGATTCCTTTAGGTAGCTTCTAGATTCCTTTAGATAGGCAGTATGTCCCATTCATATTTGTAAAGCCACCTCTTAATATCGTATCTGGCATACAATAGAAATAAAATAAATGTGGTTGACTCAATGAATGTAGATGAGATGATGAGGGAAGGAAATCAATTGCAAGATGGAGATAAAGTTTAAGGATCTAGACATGTTGGAATTGAAAGACCATTGTGACTTACTGTACTGGTGTAGACACCTAGTAATCATTTGGATGAATGAGCTTTAATCTAGAGGAGAAGTCAGGGTTAAAGCAATAATTTGGTGGTCATCTGAATATAAATGTTGTCAGAGCTCTTCTTCCTTACTAGCAGAACCTTTTTAAAACATAAAGTAAATTTAAAAAAAAAAGAAGAAGGTAGCAGGAGGGGAAAAATGAAGCGGGGGAAATCGGAGGGGTAGACGAACCATGAGAGACGATGGACTCTGAAAAACAAACTGAGGGTTCTAGAGGGGAGGGGGGTGGGAGGATGGGTTAGCTTGGTGATGGGTATTAAGGAGGGCACATTCTGCATGGAGCACTGGGTATTATGTACAAACAATGAATCATGGAACACTACATAAGAATAAAAAAAAATTTTTAAATAAAAATAAAAATAAAAAATAAAGCAAATTGTTTTCCAGTGCTCTTTGCAGATGGGTATAGCTATGTGACAGGATTTGGGCTAGTGAAAAGTAAGTTCATGTTATTGAGGAGAGATTCTTTAAATACTCCTAAGAAGGGTGACAGACTCAACTAGCTCTTGTCCTTTTCCAATCATCCTGCTGCCTGAATATCTGCAGATTTTTCTGTTGGAGCTGAAGCAGCAGTATTGTGACTGACCATGAGAGAAAGGCCAACAGACATCAGCCCCAACGTCCTTGAACCACTACACTAGTGCAGGATGGCCTACCTGTCATAGGAAAGAAAAATAAACTCCTCCTGGGCTCACTTCTCTTTTCTCATTCTTCCATGTGCCACGTGCAATCTATAATTGATAATTATCCTGGGTAAGATGGCCCCAGGAAAGAATTTAAAGTGGGAAGAGCAGAAATTCTGAAGAACACTTATGTTTACAGAGTAAAAGAAGAGCAGCCTAAGAAGACTGACAAGGTAACAGAAATTACATGCTGAAAGAGGCCAAAGAAAGTGAGGTCACCAAGGACAAAGGAGTAATCAACATTTGAAATGCAGCAGAGCAGACCAATAAGAGTTATGATGTGTCCATTGGATTTCATATTCAGGAAGTTCATAGAGAAGGCAATTCTTACTGGTGTTGCTTAATAGTGAAATCCCACGATTCCTTCATTCAGCAAATAATTATTGAGCACCAAGCAAGTACAGGGCACTATATGTACAATGATAATCGAAACAGACCGAGAACTTAGAGTATCGTCATTTATAAAGACGTTTCCCACTGTCTATTAGTGGAAATGTGAACATTTATAGCTTTGGGTTTTCGAAATGCCTGGTTAAAATTCTGTCATGAAGTTTTTTAAATAAGGACCATTATACAGCCTACATTACACAAATACTTATTCACACTTTTTTTGTACATCATGGAAACCCAAATCTTTTAACCACATTACAGATGCTGAAAACAACCATTAGGTAGAACTTATGGGTGTGTCTTGGGGAGAGAACCATGAAATTGGCTCATAAGTCAACTACACCCACTCAACCAGATGTGATTGAGCTTGTGCTATTCCATCTATGTTGTGAATAACCGAAATAATGGAGAAGAGGCTTGAATCAAAGAACACATACCTACATGTGTAGATAATAGCAACAGAGGAATATCTTTTTTTTTTAAGATTTTATTTATTTATTTGACAGAGAGAGTGAGAAAGAGCACAAGCAGGGGGAGTGGCAGGCAGAGGGAGAGGGAGAAGGAGGCTCCCCCAAGAGCAGGGAGCCCAATGTGGGGCTCGATCCCAGAACCCTGGGGTCATGACCTGAGCTGAAGGCAGTTGCTTAACTAACTGAGCCACCCAGGCACCCCAACAGAGGAATACCCAAAAAGTGCCTTGAAATGAAATGAAATAGATAACCATCAAGATGCATGTGAAACCTTCTCATTTTTCCCATTCTTATTCCACCTATTATGTTCATAGATAGTTTGCAGATTTGAAAATCCAAATGCATAACTACTGGCACATCACAATCATTTATCCTCGCTCTAGCAATTGTTAGAATTCCTTTGTGATTCATGGTAAAAATCACTTCATGAAGTACACATAGTCACCCCATCTTGTTATAACTTGCACACCAGAGAAAGATCCCACTTCAGGGGAATTGGGTAGCTGGGCTTGAGCTTCTTGCCAGAGCAAGCAGATTTCCATTCCTTCCCCAGGCCACTATAGCTCTACAGGTCAGTAATGCTGTCCACAGAGAGGTGGTTACAAAGCAAGTCAAAGCAACAATAGGAACTGGTTATTACAGGAGGAAGAATGGAAGGGGTTGGAAAGATTAGGAAAAAAAAAACAAACCATGGGCCAGAAAATATATATTATTTGCACACTGAGTTTGCTAGATATGGATCAGAGTGAGCATGAGGGGGTTTGTGATGAAAAGGAAAGGATAAGCAGATTTCAACCACTCTTAAGTACCTGTTTGAGAGAGGAGAGTGAGAATTCTTTCTGTTAGGGTCATTACAGTTTCAATTTCTAACCCTCCTGACTCAACAAGAGCTTTCCCAAGGGGCTTCACAAAATAAAAATGTGTTTCTCAAGTTTTGGAAGATTCTGTGTCCTCGAGGTGTTTTGCTGTTCTTAAGATGTACGAAGAGCACAGAGTCAAGGAAAATTATTGTAGGATAACTTTGCTAATCATCATTGACCCTTTAGACATGTTTATTCAGTATTTACATGGAAATTTTATTGAGCATTGGTTATATGCAAAATAGTAAGAAATATGCCGTAGGGATGGATAGAATGCAATCATAATTTGGTTTGACATATTCAACGAGAATAAATGACTCATATAAAGTATATATACTATATGAGTGATATGTTGTATGTATAAATGACAAAAGTCAGAATAGACTGACCCAAATTTCCTTTTGAAATATTTATTTCCTTAACACATTTATCAAAGATATTCCTTTAAAAAAATGAAGTTGGTGAAATGCCTATCTTTAAGCCTATTGAATCTAGATTTATACTGGTTTGGGAGATTTTAAAGATGCATTAGTGATAAGTCTACAGAAAAACAAGCAGGCAAATAAATAAACCAGAAAAGACAACTATTAAGTTTAGGGAATACAGGAAAGGTTGCAGGAAAGGAAAACTAATCATAGAATCCCCACATTGCTCAGATGTGAATAATGTGTACATACTCATAATAATGTAAATACTGAATATTGATCTACTCAAAATAATCTATGACTATACCTGTAGGATGGAAAGAAGATGAAGGTTTATAAGTGTGTGTGTGTGCACACACGTGCACACACGGGGGTCAACAAATAATGCTTAAACTGAAAAAAAATAGCAATACACTATAAGCATACTGCCAAGAAATAAAACTGTAAATACCAAGATAAATAGATAAAAATTTTAGTGGTTAACTCTGGGGAGCAGGAAATAGTGGGAGGGTGGTGTTTGAGGACTGCTGTTTCCTCAAAAAGCTCAGACTTTAAAATCTGTAAGTATATGATTTTGATAAAAATAACTACTTAAATCTAAAAATGCAAGTTACATCACAGCAGGAATACAAAAACTATATTTATATGTATTTAAGAGGTCTTTAAGGATTAATTACAGTAATAATTTTTATTTCTGAGGAGGGGAATTATAACAAGGGAGAGAGGAGGAGGACTTTTATATACTTCAGTAGTTTTGATTTTTTGAATGAGCATATATTATTTTGTAGAAGTTACATTTCTACCTAAATAAAAATTTTTGTATGTTAAAAATTAAAATAAAACATTGCTTGTTAAATAATAATTTCATTTATATTAGGACTTGTTTGTACACAATTTAAGCACTGTATATGAATTTTGAAACTCAAACAAATTGGCTGAATTACCCATTTGTCATTTGGAGACTTTAGTTTGGGGAAGATATAGCTGTGTGATACACAGGAACAAAGTCTGGTCAAGGAGCATATTTGATGAGGTTAAGTGAAATCATTGCCCATAAAAGCATTTTAAAGTGCAGAACAAATGAATGTATTAATTTTTTTTAAAAGATTTTATTTATTTATTCATGAGACAGAGAGAGAGAGAGGCAGAGGGAGCCCAATGCGGGACTTGATCCCAGGACCCTGGGATCATGACCTGAGCCGAAGGCAGACGTTTAACCATCTGAGCCACCCAGGTGCCCCAGAATGTATTAATTTTAACACCTGGAGAATATGTAGGCAAATAGTAAACCATGAGTGGCAAATGGCAACCCAGAGACATACTCTTAAAAAAAGATGACCCAAGTGCTCCTGGGTGGTGCAGTCCATTAAACCTTTGACTCTTAGTTTTGGCTCAGGTCATGATCTCAGTGTCATGAGATCGAGCCCTGCTAGGGCTCCATGCTCAGCTTGGAGTCTGCTTGGGATTCTCTCTCCCTCTGCCCCTCCCCACCCTCTCTAAAATAAATAAATAAATCTTAAAAAAAAAAAAAAAAAGATGACCCAGAAACATTTGGAGCCTCCCAGAATTGATAATCATTCAAATACCTACCTAGATAACTAAATGTTTGACTACTATGAGTCTTAGTATCAAGTATAGCAATTAAATGAAGCTCAACACCCCTGAGGTGAGGTTAATTTTAAGAAAAGCACATGTGGTTAGCTAAATTGGTCAGAGAACTGGTTGAGCACAGCCAAATGTCTTGCTTTGATCCCCAAGTGGGCAGCCTGGCTTGGTTCTATGCCTTAGCCACAGACTGTACTTCCAAACCCAATAGTCTCAGAACTTCATGCCCTTGGCCACAAAGGGGATTTGACAGAGGAGTGTGGTTAATCCATTCAAATCCATCCACACTACCAGACAAAGAGTTCAAATAACGTTCCACTACATTAGGTAACTGACAACACATTTTATGAATAGGAAACATATTACTATTTCAGCACAGATGCTGCTTTACTCCTGCTTCTGGGAATTGTGGCTCCTAGAAAACTTCTGTTTTCTCTAGGCTGAGGTACTTAGAATCTCAAAAGTGGAAGAGATCCTATAGGTCATTTGGTCCACCTCACTGCATGATGCAGAACTTTTCTGTAGAGCCTCCTTTAAAAACATAATACAGTCTCTGATTATCTCCTGTGGTAAAGGGAGTGAGGATTTCTATTGTGTCGTTGAGAGTGATACTTGTCCAAAGTTCCTCCTGTTGATGGGACCATTGACCCTAGTTTTGCTTTCTGGCAGGACACTGAACAATCTTAATCCTTCTCTGAATTATGTATAGACAACCTATGTTTTCCTATGCCTTTTCTAATCCTGACCACACTGTTTCTTTAACCATTTCTCCAAGGCCTACTTTTCATATTCTTTCACATTCTTTGTGTTCCAGATATGTTCCAGGTTGTCCATGTGTAGTACACAGACCTGAATACAAATCTTGAGACTTGTCCACCTTGTGCAAGCAGCACTGCAAACTTCTTGCTCTGTACAATTTCTTACGTGTATAGTTCTATGAAGATAGCACAAGAAAGAAGAGCCACTGGCAGCTCTAAGCCCAGTAGGGCTGATGCTGGCGTCCTGAATCTGACCCTGGCCCTTCCTCTGGGGTGTAAAAACTACCAGGGCAATAGATCAAGGACCAAATTGAAATATTGGGCTGATTTTGAGAAAGTGAAAAACCCTCCTAGTGGCTAGCACATTCTTTGGTGGTTTCCAAATCATTGCTATTAACAAAATTGAAGGAAGACCTAATCAAGTTATTAAAGAAATACTGTGGTTTTTTTTTATGGTATATCCCTATGCAATTATATAACTGAGAAAATGTTAAAGGAACTGAGTGATATTTTTATTTAAAAAATCCTTCCATTCCCATCTATTCATCTATGCAAACAAGTCTTTTTAGTGCTTACAACCACAAAAACAAAAAATAGAATCACCATAAGGATGAACTCTGTTTAACAACAAATAATATTATAATATTGTAATATTTGCTCATGGGCTTATGGACTCAATTTTTTTGAAGTTTATTCATTTTTTTTTCTTTTTTGAGAGAGAGAGAGCATGAGTTGGGGGGAGAGGCAGAAGGAGAGGGAGAGAGAATCTTAAGCAGGCTCCACACCCAGTTTGGAGCCCAACACAGAGCCCATGTGGGGCTCCATCTCATGACGCTAAGGTCATGACCTGAGCCAAAATCGAGAGTCTGACAGTTAGCTGACTGAGCCAACCAGGTGCCCCTGAGGTTCAATGCATCTTATTAAGAAATACATCTTTGCTAGTTTTGCTTTTTATACTTAAATAAGTTTGTAATAATTTATGTTGTTTGGGTCGGTAGTATGCTAATAATAATTATCTTAATTCATGATATTTTAAATAATTAGAACCCATGATTATGAGATTTTTTAAATTTCATATGTAAATATATATATATATTTTTAAGTTATAGGTGACTAATAAAAGACTTCCCAACATAAAAATATGGAAAAGTGGAATGGAAAGATAAGCTTACATAAAAAAGCGAACAATATAAAATGTTATACAATTAAGAGGGACATGTTCCTGTATTTTAATAATGGATGATTGTAAATATCAAATTTTAAATTATCTGAATTTTATTGGATACATTTAAAAGGTTGAAGTAACCATTTCATTTTTAGATGTCAATGTTACCAACATGCCTAAATTTATATTCTTCGGAAATACTTAAAAATTATATTCTTTAAAACTATTCATGATCGAAATTTATAGATGGTTCAAACTAAAGCTGTATGAAGGTACATCTTTCTTTTTTTAATGAAAATTGAGCACATTTTAGGCTGTTTTTCCTTATGTGACCATAAGAGCTTGACTATCACTTCCTTTTACCTCTCACTAGGAAGACTGATGCCACTCACCACACTCGGACTAATTAGGACACTATTTCACTGTTTTTCTTATCCTTTGTTTCTCTTGTCTAGATATATGAAACAGATACGTTGCTAAAATAATGGAAGAAACTTCTCTCCATTTAACAGTTTTTTTCATTAACAAACCCAATAGATAATCTAACTTCCTTCCTCATTGCCACCTCCACTGTAGAGGCCGGCGAAGCTAAGTACAGTTTTCCCCCACTATCCAAAAGGAGAGCGTGCCCATGAAACTTTTGTAAACCGAGATGGTGTCAAGCAAAAAAAGCAATTACCGTTAATTTATATGGAAAAGATTTTTGAGCATTCCCATTCCCAAAAATAACCTCTTTAAATGTTTGTGATGTGTTAGGACACATCTTACAAGTGGATGTGCAAAGTAAATCAAGATCAAGCACAGATGCTCACAGACACAATTCAAAGATATGGTGGCTTGACGTGGAGATGCTGAGTGTATTTCCTGGGGAAGGAACCACTTTCTTGCCCAGGGAAGGGAAAATTTAGGAAATTCAACGACTAACTCATCATTAATCAAGAATAAGGGGCTGCATTTTATTTTAAATACCCTCTCTCTTTATTATGAATCCTAGTAGAGGCCATATTAAAATTGTAATTAATGAAAGAAATGTTAATTCCAGTGATATATTATTTAATGAGTTCATGATTCATTAACTTGAAAAGAATCCATTTGTTTGCATAAAATGAATCTCAATGATGGAATTATATAATTATTTAGTATGAATGATAATAGCACATTTAATAAAATTAAGACAATTTTAGGTAAATTTTACAAATTAGGATTAATTAATAAGTTATATATAATAGTTTTACAAATTATATATGTAAATGACACTATTATAATAATTAAAATGTTCCAGTGCAGGTCTAATATAACAACTCCAGTTAGAGTACCCTATTCTTACTCTTTGAGTAACAGTTTTCCAAAGTCACCAAAATGAGCCAATAAAATGAGAATTGTATACCTACTATCAAATCTGCTTCTTTAATAACAGCCATATTTGGTGCGGGGAGACACAGTGGCTTTAGTTTACCTGGGTTTATTTCATATTCTCCAGTGATTACTATTACCCTAAAATCTATAGCATGTTCTTAAGGAATGAATACTACCAATGATAGTTTTGTAGAAAGAGCGTACTGTCACAGTAATTTTTGCCTCCTAGACATAAGCAGCAAGGTAAACAAAAAAGAGACTAACTTATAGTCCAAGACAATTGCTAGCTCTTGGAGACATCATTTGGCTCAGTTATTTTATTTTCCTGCACAGAAGAAAGGATATCCTTTTAAAATTACCGAAAACCAGCTGCATATAAGCCATAGGGATTTCAGTCATCATGTTCCAAAGAAGACAAACTATTTTGGATTAACAGAGCGTTTACTTTATTATGAGACTCTAAGAACAAACTGTTCTGTATTAACGGCCAAAAGAGGGAGACTATTTCATACCAAGTAAAACTCAGGCCCTGATACATGAAGTGATATGCCTCAGTCAGTAATAGGGCCGAGACTGGGACCCAGATGTCCTGAATCTCTGCCCCATGTTCCATCATTAAAATGCTAGAAAGTTCCTTTTGGGAAAATGGGGGAAAAGAGAAATCCCCAAGGAGAGGAGAAAACATTCTGGTGTCTATGGCAGATTCATTACAAGGAAAAAGTCGTGCAAAAGTGCCATGACTTTCCAGAAAACCTGATCTCTAACTCCACCAATGGGTAAAGGGGTTTTCTTCTGGTTATGTTGCCCTCTAGGACAGTTTTGGGTCAATATCCTGTAGACCGTGGCCAACTCAGTGTATATTCAGCTGTAACAGTATGTGAACCCCTAGTAAGTTCATCTGTGGAGCCTCCTGTGAATGGGGCCTTTTCATAATAGGGTGAGCCACATGTTGATGTGGAAAAAGGAAGTACAGATTTGGAATTGGGCCTAGTAAATTAGGTGGTCACAGAAGGGCTAAATGGATAATACATACTCTCTAAAAATACACATTAGAGTCTACACTATTTGGATGTGCCAACCATAGCTATATGGCTAATAAATTCCAAATATCCATGTCAGCTGGAACTGCATAGTCTTAGCTTTAGGCTGTTATAGACATGGCAAGTGAACTGAGTTGGAACACAGAAAATCTTGCCATGTGGCCGTTTATAGAAGGGACTGACTTAATCATTCCATTCACAATGTACAAGCTTTTATTCTACCTTTTCCATGCATCACTAAGAATTCTATTAATTTACACATAATAGACAATATTCAGTTGTTTGGTTGCTTAACTAGTTTATTCATTCAACAAATATTGATTGAGAATCTTCCATGGGATAAAACTGGCATGGAAACAAAGAGCCACAGTGACCTTATCCTTAAGAAGCTCGCAACTAGACAATAACAGACAGTTAGTAACAATGCTTTAATGATAATTTCAAGGTCACGAGCATGGGGATGCATGGGGATGCTTGGGCAAGCAGGGAGTTTTGCCAGCAAGGAGGTGACATTTTAACTAGAACAAGGAGACACAGGAAGGGGAACGAAGCTGAAGGCATTCTAGGCAGAGGCAATAGCAAAGCCATAAAAGTTTGAAGTAATACTAGACTAAAATTTCTGAGGAACTTATTCTGGGCCAGGTGTTCTACGCATTTTCATGTACTAACTCTGATTCTCATAACAATCTTACAGAGTGGATGCGCCTATTTGTACAAGGTATGAAAACTCGGGTCCTGAAAGCCCAGGTCACTCTGCCAAGATTTCAGACAGAGTGAAGACACAGCTGGGATTCCAGGCCAAGCAGTCTGTCCTCAGAGTCCTCACAGCCCAACAGAGCACTGTCCCTATGGAGCATTTTGAGTCTACACAGTGAGGGTAGTTTGGTGTAGCTGAAAGCATAGGTTCTGTGAAGGGGTATGGAGGGAATCAAGAACAGGAAGGGAGTTTGGGGTCAGAAAAGAGATTCCACGCCTCAGCAGCTGAGCAGTGAAGACAGGCAGAGCAGAGAAGGTTTTAGAAACAGCCAGTGCTGGGTGCTGGGCAACCGTGATGGCCAGAAAACAAAAAAGTAAGTATTGAAGAACATTAATCAATTGCCATAACGTTGGTCTAGTTACACATGGAGACAAATGATTCTTAACCACCTTAGTGCTTAGTGGTTTTTGTCCTTTTGTGACATTTTTATTCTCTAGCCAACCCCCCTCAAGTGTTAGATGATATGTATTTACTTTCAATATGGATGTTGTGTTGAGAATTTTATGACGTTGTTTAACACAGCGGGAGATATCCTGAGGTGTGACAATCTCCAAAATGGATGGTGCAGCGATTTTATTGCTTCATTTCTCATTGCATAACACATAAAGCCATGGTTTCCTTTTCCTGTGGGCATTTCTCTTGCTAAGTCACAAAAGAGCAGAGTCAGTTAGTGGAGCACTTAAGCTCAGTCAGTGCCTGGTGTCACAAGCCCTCACGCAACCTGATTCCGGACATCTTGCCCTTTTGGAAACTGTGCATCTGGTGTGACCCCAGCAGGTTATAAGGGCTCTAAAGCTCATGGCTAGTGTCCAGGCTTTAAGATACAAACATGTCCCCAGTGTTTCATGTGGAAAACAACAAATTGAAAAAAGATGTCAGCCACCTGAGGTTTTTTATCAGTGGACTTTGAAGACTAAAGTGTCTTCTGGGACACCAGGACTGAGTATAATCGGCCTTATAGTATTATCATAGTGACCCTGATAATGAAGTTAGCTCACATGCATCTGAGCATGGGAACTTTGCTTTTATTCCATGCCTACTAGTAGATCAATACATTTTTCTTTCTTTGCTTCCTTCCATTCTGGGAAGAACTGTCTCCAGGAGGCTAAATATACAGAGGATAAGAACTTGCTAGATGGAAAGTTATTTTTTTCTAGTCTCTAAAGACTGATTTTGAGGAGGACGAGAGAAAGAAAGACAAAAAAAAAAAAAAAAAAGAAAGACAGAAGAGGAGAAGCAGAGAGAGGAGAGAGATAAGGCAATTTTCCTATTAGGGCAGCAAAAATGTTGCTGTGTCTGTTACCCTAAAGCCCGAGGGTCATTTGGCCACCACCCAAAGCAAAATGCCTGATCCCTTGGCCTGTGGCCCCAACTACAGACCCAGGGAAGGTGGAGCCAAGCTCTCAGAGAACACCGGAAAAACAAACTTGTCAGCTCCTCTATGACCCTGCCCTGGGCTATTTCTCACCCCATTTTCATCTTGACAGTATATGTAGCAGGAGCTGCCAGGGGGGTTGATGACTGGGAGAGAAATGGAAAAGTTTTCCATGCCTTCTTATTGCTGAGGGAGGGGAGGGCTGTGCACCTTCGATACTTCTAGAAAGCCACAATGAATAGGAACCCGCACCAGAAACAAAGCATGATGCCACCTCCTATAAAAGGCCTTTGATGTCGGGGCTCCTGGGTGGCTCAGTTGGTTAAGCGTCTGCCTTCAGTTCAGGTCATGATCCTGGAGTCCCAGGATTCAGCCCCACATCAAGTTCCCTGTTCAGCGGGGAGTCTGTTTCTCCCTCTGACCCTCCCCCATCTCATGCTTGCTCTCTCTCTCACTCTCTGTCTCTCAAATAAATAAACATCTTAAAAAAAAAAAAAAAGGCTTTCGACGACTTCCCATATTTGCTTTATTATTTTTAGCTACTATTTCTCAAACATTCATGTAATCAGCAAGTATGACATTCTTAATGTGTTTTGTTCATTTAGTTTAATCTTCAAAACAACTTTATGAGATAGGCGTACACATTCCCTAACTAGGGTCTGGGAGAGTTTCAAGTAATCAGGGCAAGATCCTATACCTGGGTAAGTTAGCCAGCTGAGATTCAAACTCAGACTCCATAGTCAATGTTTTTAAGATGTTTTTAAGCCCCTCAATTACACTTCACAGAACTTACTGAACAAGGCACCATGTCACTTCTTTCAGTGTTTATCATGTTCTGCTTTGTATGACTTTTTATTTTTTAATTTTTTATTATTTTTTTAATTATTTTTACTTAGGGTGATGTGCAGAGGGGCAGAGGGGAAAGGAGAGAGAGAATCTTAAGCAGGCTCCACACCCAGCACAGAGCCCAACTATAGGGGCTTGATCCCACGACCCTGAGATCATGACCTGAGCGAAAATCAAAAGTCAGATAGATGCTTAACTGACTGAGCCACCCAGGCGCCCTTGTATGACTTTTTAAATTGTTTAAAATGCTATAATGAAAAATATTTCTGATGTGAAATTAAATTAAAAAAATCTGTGTTCAAGCCCCAATTTTTGCTGCTTACTAGACACAAACTTTGAGAAGTGCTTGTAAACTCTCAGAGTCCCCATTCTCACCACTGTAAAAGTAACGTCCTCACAAGGTGGTTGGGGCCAGCACACTGCTGCTCAATGTATTGCACAACATAGACAGGGGCTAGGTTTCTTCCTGTTCTCCACAGCACCCAGTACAACACTGAGTAATGGAAGATGCTCAAAAACACCTTTGAAGTGAATTGAGTTTTAAACACTTGGAAACAGATAAATGACTAACTTTGTGCAGTGTCCTGATTGTGAATTATTTCTTCAGTCTATTCTGGACTGTGGTTTATATATTGGATGCTCCCTGTATCCTTAGTCATTGATTTATTTGTTAAAAAAAGTTTAACTTTGCTTTTTAATAGTTTCAACTTTTTATTAGGGATTAACTAGCTTTTCCTAGTATGGTAGCAAAATACATATCACATTCCATGATCCACTACTTTTTTTTAGCTACACCAAAGGCCAGTGTCCAACACTGCTTTGGGATAGTCAAGAATAAGCAGAAGCAGAAGTCTAGACAGACCCTAACCAATGCTCTGCTGTGGGATCTAATGTGAGCTGATTAACTCTCTGAGCTTTGATTTTTCCCATTTGTAAAATGAGGCTTGATAGAGGTAACTTCTAGGCTTCCTTCTAGCTTCCACATTCTATAGAACCTGTTGCATCACCTACAATAGTGGTGATGTGGTCTAGGAATAAGACAAAGTGTTTGTACCATTTGCCTTGCCCAGTAAAACCAGGTGGTGACAATACTACCTCATGTATAAACTTTGAAGCTCCAGGCCACCCGGTGCTCTCTGTCTCAGACCATAAAGTTGGAATGAGATTTCATGTTCTCCTGCCCAAGCTAAAGGGTCTAAGACAGAAGGCAAACTAAAGTTATAGTGCATTTCCTTTAGTATTGGTTGGGTAGTTGGCCTTCCTAATGCATTGTTTTTCAATTAAAAATAAAAAGGAGGGGTACCTGGGTGGCTCAGTCAGTTAAGCATCTGACTCCTGATTTCAGCTCAGGTCATGGTCTCAGGGTCGTGAAATCAAGCCCCCAACTGGGCTCCACACTTAGCAGGGAGTCTGCTTGAAGGTGCTCTGCCTCTGCCCCTCCCCTCCCACTCTCTCTCTCTCTCAAATAAATAAATAAATTTTTTTTTAATTTTCTTTTTTTTTAAGATTTTATTTATTTATTTTAGAGAAAGAGAAACAGAGCATGAGCAGGAGGGAGGAGGCAGAGGGAGAGGGAGAAGCAAACTCCCCACTGAGCAGGGAGCTCGATGCGGGTCTCCATCCCAGGACCCGGAGATCATGACCTGAGCTGAAGGCAAACCCTTAACCGACTGAGCCACCCAGGTGCCCCTTTTGTTTTTCTTTTTAAAAAGGTTGTTAAATAAAATGTCTGTCTTCCTCATCCAAACAGACCTGCATTTTTGGCCCCAAACATGGTGGTTTCTTCCCCGTTTGCATGAGTATGTCTGGATTCAAACGTGGAACATGCCTCAATATTTAAGTTAGATCACTCAGACTGGTCATTTTTATATTAATTTATTGGCTCAGACAGGTTACATTACACACAGCAGTTCCCATCTTCCTTGCTGAATCCCAACCTCTGGAGGAAAGAGACTTCTACTTCTACATATATGCAACCCTAGCATAAGCTACACCTTTGACTGAAGTTAAACAGAAAGGAGTGTCTGCATATAGTGGCCAGGAGTCACCGAAGGGCACAGAGCCCTGGCACTCCCAGGGGACCTTCCCAGCTTGGGTCCTAAGACTCTATAGTGTGTTCTGCTGGCAGATCTCAGACTCTGAGAACTTCTCTTGACTTTTCCTTAGGGGTCTGCTAAGTGCCTGCCCCTGGTTCCTGGCACAGAGCTCCTTGTAACTTCTTAAGGGGTAACAACACCAGGATCCTCTTTTGTTCTAGTATTTGGTCTTTAACTCTGACATAGAGCTCCTAAATCCTGTGAAATTCCTGAGTGATAGGTGTATCTTTTGTTCTAATAAGGTAGCTCTTGGTGCGCTCCTGAATAGCTTCAGGATGGGGACCGGTCAGCCGAAAGACCAAGCCATGATTAGAACCTTGGAACTTTCCACCCCCACTTACAGGAAGAGGAGGGAGTCTGGAGACTGAGTTAATGATTGATCATGCCAATGAGATGCAGCCTCCATAAAAAAATCCCCAAAGCACAGGCTATAAAGAGCTTCCAGGTTGGTGAACACGTGGAGGTACTGGGACAGTGGCATGCCAAGAGAAGGCATGTCAGCTCCACGCCCCTCCCCATAGACACTGCCCTATGCCTCCCTTCATCTGGCTGTCCATCTGTACCTTTTTTTATATCCTTTATAATAAGGTGGTAAAAGTAAGTGTTTCCCTGAGTTCTATGAGCCATTTTAGCAAATTTTTGAACCCAGGGAAGGGATTATGAAAAACCTGGTGTGTAGCCCAGTAGGTCAGAAGTACAAGTGACAAACCTGGACTTGGCGATTGGCATCTGGAGCGGGTGCAGTCCTATGGGACTGTCACTTGTGGGATCTGACATTAACTCCAGGTAGTGTCAGAATTGAATTGAATTATAGGGTACCCAGCTGGTGTCTCAGAGAATTGCCTGGTAAGGGAAAAAAACCAGCATCTGCTGCCAGAAGTATTGTGTGGGGGAGTAAAGGAAAACACAGGAATGTTTTTCCTAGACACCAACTATCTCCCTTATTCCATCCAGTGCCTTCGTCCAAGACTGAGTATATAGCAGATGCTCACTCTAATATTGATAAAGTAAATAAGTCAACAAACTTCTCCCTGTTTGCAACCCTCGCTCCTCTTGCTTTCTCCATGGAGAGTCACGGCACATTTACCAGCTTCTTTCTGGCTCTGCCTTTGAGAACTGCCCCCTGCCTGCAGAAGGAAGACGTACTAAGGAACAGTCTCTGCCAAGGTTTCTTCCTGTGATACTCTTGGTCTCTCGCCTTCTGGATTCCTGCTACCACCTTACCTTGGCCATCAAGACTGGCTTTTATCCTCCTGCCTGGACTGATCCCTGAGTTCTCAGATCCTGAGGTTCCTGAGGGCCAAGGTTGACTATAGGGCTTCTCAAGTGGCTGAGACCAGAGAGCACAAACTCATACATAGCCTTCAGGTCCAGTTCGGCCCAGAGAGACGTTGTTGATTCTACTCAAGGTGTTTTTGCTTGTTTTTTCCTTATAAACTGAAATTTAGTTGCAACATGTAAAATTTGCACATTAAAATGGTTTTCTGTTAAAAAATATTAGGAGAATTTGACAACACTGGGTCATATTGTCCCTCAGTGACTTACAAAACTGACCCAAGTCAGTCTAGTCATGTATAACCCTTGGGTTCTTTTGATAGGTGAACAGTAAACACTAGAAACTTTTAGGAAGCTGAAAGTTAGCTATCCTTCCCAAGTTCTCAGTAAGTCTCAAACAAATTTCTGTCATTCTTCTAGCATTTATTAAATAAAGATTTGTTAGCAAGTTTTCTGTTCTGTGAGACTGTGAAGCTCTACCAAGCTCTTGGTCCTTTTAGGTGCTCTGACCCTACACAAAAGGTTCACTCCGGGAAGATGCAACACGATTCTAGAAGCAGGATTCTAGTACATTCGTGTCAGAATAGGGTAGCCCTCAATGCTCTGACCCAGTGGCTGGATACAGGGCCCTTTGGGCACCATCCTAACAACCTAGTAACAAGTGTTACTAGATTCTTATTCAATGTTCGTACAAGTTTGGGCAGCGGTCTAAAATATAATTCTGTCATGAGGGCCCATTTCTAAAGTCCTTTCTGCTAATCACTAATTCACTGATTAAAAAAAAAACAACTCTGACACTCCATATGTTTATTAACTAACTTTCTGATGTTGATTTGACAGAAGCCCTTGGCAGTAGTCACGTCTGGAGTATGGTCTTTTTGATAGAATATTAGCTGATTATCCCTGCAATGGGAGTTATCTTCTGATCATAATGCCTGCTACATCTGGTCCGTAGTTTAACCTTACCACGCACAACATATCACATTGTCTAGGCCAGCAGTTCTTTACCCTGGCTGGACAGTAGAATCACCTAGAGAGCTTTAAAAAACTTCCAACGCCCAAACACTACCCCCAGAGGTTTCTGATTTAATGGCTTAGGTATGGCCTGAACATCAATATATTTTTAAAGGTCCTCAGGTGATGTTAAAGACCAGGGCTGATAATCAGCTTCTGCTAAAGTATTTTAAAATGCATTACTGTCATGGAAACAATGACTAGCTGGACTCCATGGAGGCTGCTCTGTTTTGATGGGGGTGGTGTTCTCCAGTGGCCTCATAGGCACTTACCTGAGTGAACCTTTCCACTCGGCTGGCCTCTGGCAGCCCTGAAACCCATTGCAAGTCTACGTCTCGCTTCTAAAATCCTTCTGGGTCCTATCCCTGCATAATCAGCCCAGCCTTTACCACCCAGCCCTTGGCATGATATAAAGCAAATACAAAGAGGTAAAAATTAATTAGAAAATTCTGCTTTCATGTGAAAGAACAGATTTTTTTACTCAAAGAAATTTGCTTAAAAGACCACATGCATTAAAAAGGTTTGAGAGATGCCAGGATAGCTCTACAGAAGATTTTTAATTTGTTTGAGGCCTTATACCTTCTCCTCAGGAAGGGGTCCCCAGGCAAATGGCAGAGACAAAGCACTTAGGCTTATTTAAGCTTTCATTAACTAAGGAACAGGGTGATATGTCTTGTATATTCCACCATTGACTTGAGCATGGTTTTTTCCAAAAAAAGTTTTATTAGCAAAGAGTACTTAATGCTTATTTATTTTACTTATTTCTTTCTACTAATTACTTACCATATTATTTATTCCCACCAAATTTGAACAAATGTTGATCAAACTAACTTTCTACACATTAATGAATTATGTGGTCATTTATACTATTATACTACTATGTGCAAATTCTACTTATTCCAAATATGTGCTTATTTTCTTTTTCCGCCTTTTCAGTTGTCCTAAGCCATTTTCATGGCTCCTTTCTCTTTCTATTTCAGCTTCTATCAGCTGTTAGCTAGAAAAATAGTTCTCTAACTTTTTAGTAAGGGGTGAGGGTTAGAGAGAGGAGCTTTAGAATTCCTTGGATAAGGGGTGGACTAGATTAGCCAGGTATGGGTACTTGGACAGAATTCCTAGGAGATTCTGATATTCAGCCTCAATCTCTTCCCCTTGTCCATCCACCCCAAGACATGCACCCACCTCATTCCCCTATCCCTACTACATACAAAAAATTGAGAATCACTGACCATAAACCCAGAGCTTCATTTATCAGACACCTTAGTGATTTATGTACTGGCACTCTGACCACTTACTGTTATATTCCAGTCTTAACGCCATTCATTCATAATTAATTTCAGCCATGTCTCCACTTTTCCTTTCCAATTCTCGGTCTCAACTTTGGTTGCATATTGAATCACCTAAAGAGCTTTGAAAAATGCCCAGTGCCTGAGGTACATCATAGATTAATTAAATCCAAATCTCTGGAGGTGGGGTCCAATAATTTTGAAAGCACCCCAGGTGATTCCGATGGCTCAGAAACACTGCTCTAAATTTATTGACAAGTGAGCTGCTTCTAATCCACTCACCAAATTCCCACAAGAAGTTCAAAATCCAGTGATTCTTAGACTATTGTGTAAAAAGTTTCTTCCGAGAGGAGAGTGGCCAGATAGACAAATAAAAATACAAATTCTGTTGAATTTGAATCTCAGATATGCCAAATATAGTTTTTCAGCATGTGTCCCAACTAGATTTTCTGAAATTCAAACTTCACTGGGGCTTCGTGTATTTTACCTGGTAACTCTGCCCTGGAATTGTATGACAATGCAGATTCCTGGCCTCCACTCCAATCTGATAGATCGGGAGTACATCAATCACTCTGTATTTTTAGCACACCAGGCGACTTTGTTGCAGGTGATGGGTCACACTTTTAGGAATATTTTTCATTTTATCACCTTGTTTTTCCACTGGTGTCCAGTGTCCAAGGTTTCTGGCCTCTTCAAAGTGTTAAAATATAAGCAAAAGTTGAAAGTTAAATAGATCTCTTCATAAGTGGTGATATTCTCTGTACACTCAATCCAGAGTCTAGACTTAGAGTCCAGATACTGGAGTTGTCATTAATTCCTTTTAGCCTTTAGACAATAAACATTTGGAAGCACCTGTTTACTTCACATCCTGATCTGAGCTAGACCCTGAGAATGTGGAGACCCTGTCCATGCCCACAAGAAACATGATTACACCAAGCACTAGTGGGATGTAAGCAGAGAGATGCCTGCTCTACCAAGGAAAGGTGATGAACTCACCAAATAACAGATCAGGTTTTTTAAAATTTCAATCATTCAATTATTCACTCAAAAAAATTTTTTTTCACTCAAAAATTTTAATAGAAGCCTATGATATGCCAGGCTTTGTGGGAAGTTCTAAAGTCAAACAGTCAAATACAGTATGATCCCTACACAAGGGCAGCAATTCTCAAACTTTTTTTAAAGATTTTATTTATTTCTTTGAGATAGAGCGAGAGAGAGAATGAGCAGGGGGAGGGAGAGGGAGAAGCAGGCTCTCCGCTGAGCAGGGAACCCAACACAGGACTCAACCCCAGGGTCCTGGGATCGTGACCTGAGCCGAAGGCAGACGCTTAACGGTCTGAGCCACCCAGGCGCCCCTCAAACTTCTTGAGTCCAAGAGCTCTTTACACTCTTACCAACTGCTGAGGACACCAAAGAGCCTTTGCTTATTTGTTTAAATATTTATTTGTTAAGTAATTTAAAAATAACAATTATAAGCTGTTATGTTTTAACATAAATAACATATTTTTATGAAAATCACTATAAACAAAAAAATAGTAAAAAGAATGCCATTATTTCATTCTCTTGCAAATTTCTTAATAGTCTACTTAATAGAAGACAGCTGTATTCTTATATCTGCTTCCACATTCAGTCTGTTGAGTAATGTTCGGTTGAAGTATCTGAAGAAAATCTGGCCTCAAACAGACATGTAGGGTCATTAGAACACAAATTGCACTGTGGGAACATACAGCATAGCACAATGGTGAATAAAACCCAGAAGGAAACCACTAACTGGATCAGTGGTCTTCACACATATTTATTGGATCACATATCTCTGCCAGTTAAATATTTTTATCAGGACTATACATACTGCTATCAGGTATATGTATAATTATATATTTAAATTATAGTGTGTATTATATGCTATATAATAATATGTTAATATCACTCAAGGTACAAAATTCACTTATGCCTGGGGTTCTTTGTTAATTCTAACAAATGTAAATCTGTATTTCAAATAGTCTTGAAAATTTCACTTATTTTCCCCCAAATCCTGACAGATCTGATTTCATGACTCAGTAGTAGTAAAGTGTCAGTTCTGCCATCTTCTAATTATTCATTTATGCTTCCCTTATGAGAATTTATTTTTAATCTGTGTTTTCTATTTAAGAGGCTTTTTAAGCCACTTGTCCTTTCATGAGGGTGACTTTAACCCAGAAAATGTAATGCAAATGTCCACTCACCCAGACCACATGGACCACCAGGAGACCAATCGGGCAAGGGTGCACTCATATTCCTGCAACACCGTGGCATCCCATTCTCTTCCAGAGCACTGTGGGCAGCACCACTAACACCCCACTGTCAGGGGAGGCAATAAGGGGAGATTCCAAGATCAAACAATGTATTGAATAGGAGTCATGCTTCATTTCTTTTCTCTCTTGATTTATTTTTTTCTCCAAAATAGACTTTCTAATACTTCCTTCCCACCCCAGATGTGTAGTGGGGGGCACATCCCCGGGGCAGACCACTTTGGACACTGGATTAGAGTCTGTATGATCACAGCCCTGGAAAACTCTAGGTGCCATGGAACGCTCATCAGGAGCACTGATGCAAAGTGGGGGGTTCAGGAAAGATTTGCTGGAGGAATGGATACTTGAGCCAAGGCTTAAAGAAGGGTATGTATTGGTGATGGGGATGGAGTGTTACGAACAAAGAGGATTTATATATCGCTATTTTAATTGGAATGATTTTAGAACATCCTTCTCTCTAGAGATCTTAAGTAAAAGTAGATAGCACTTATTGATTAATAGCTGGAGGGCAGACCTTGTTAAATGTCGTGGATGATTGCTCATCTGTTATCCCAGCAATTCAGTGAGTTGGTTACTACGTTCCTGCTGAGGAAACCAAGGCTCAAAAGGAAAGGTACCCAAGACCACATGGCTAGTGACCAGCAAAACCACAGCCACAGGACTCATGCTCTTAATCACTATATGATCTCATCTCTTAAATATCTGGCCAAAGAAGCCTAAATTCTTATTATCAGGATGCCAAGATGTTTTTCATTTGTCCATTTATTCATTCAACAGGTGTTTACTGAACTTTAACTATAAATCAGGAACTGAGTTCAGCTCCAGTGATATGATTGTCAACAAGAGAGATGTGTCCCTGCCTTCATAGAGCATAGAATGGAAAGGGAAAAAAAAGTAGTGAATACAATAGTTTTAAAATGTGGTTAGTGCTATGAAGGAGAAAATAAAAGTGTGGAGACAGAATGTGATAGAAGAACCTAACTGGGGAGTTAAGGATGGCATCTCTAAGATGGCATGTGGGTTGAGATTTAAAGGATGAAAAGGCTGTGGCCATGTGTAGACAAGGAAAGGGAAAATCATTCCAGGAAGAGAAAAGGACACATGCCAAGGCCCTGATGTGGAATAGAGTCGTCGACAGAAATTAACTCCTCCCTTTGGCTGGCTGCGCAGGAAAATGGATCCAGAAGGTGGTTGGAGGAGCCTGCCACTCTGGGAGGCTAGCTGTAACTCTTTGGTTTGCATTCTGTGTGTTACATCTCATTTGCTTCTTCTTTGAGTGATTGGAATATTAAAACACAAACTTGCCATCTGAGCCATGACCACTGTGTTGTCATCTAGAGATTCTTATCATCTTGATAAGATCACTCAGGCATTACATGTGAACAAGGTAGAGCTTGGCCAGCACTCAAAAGGAAAATCAGATACAATTTGCAAGGTAAAAAACAGAGCTGAGCAATCAATTAAAAGAACACAAGCATGAAAATCTAAAGTTAGGTGAGGAGCTAGAAATATTTATGTCTAAGGTACGTTTAATAATACAGTCTTTTACCTATTTATCATATTTCTGTATGAATGTTATGCCTAAAAGAATATTCAGAAGTAATAAGTATGACTTTGCTGTATAATAACTTACTATACGGTATTAAAAATCCCAAAAATGTATCTTTTCAGGACACCTAGACTCATGATAAATATTAGACAGTCCTCAACAGCTAATTTGCTTAGTCTTACATGCCTAACACTTTGTATCCAATTTCACTTAAGCAGTGTCCACTGGGAACACAGAGCTGTAGTACCGAAAGGCATGGGATTTCATGTGTGTAGGGTACATTTCATTTTCCTCGTCTCTGACACTCACTTAGCAACAATCAATGAGGCACTGATAGCATTATTGATCATAGTGATAGCATTGTTGATTTTAGAAGTCACTGTAAGCCCGCAGGCCTTTGAACAAGGGATCCTCTTTCAAAAAAGAGAATCATTTTCAAGATGTGCTGAGTTTGACCCTTTACCCCCTTGTAGGATAAGGAGCACATGGTTGGGAAATAGGATTAGCCTGAGACTGAAACTTAGACTCAGTACCTTTTCAAATTTTCTCATCATTTAAACAAATCTCAGTCCGGGTTGGCCTAACTCCCAACCATTCCTGCCCTCTAGGACTCAGTTTTGAACTGGGCTTCCACGCAGGGCACATGGTTCTACCCTAGAGATTCCAGGAGATGTCCTTTGCAGGAATTCTGCTCTGTGACAGCCCTGCCTTTGAAGAGACCAGTTATTATGGGGTAATCATCACGTTGAACAAGCACAACTTGACTTATAATCAGAACTCAGCTCTTCTGTCACTGTCACTTTAAATTTATTTACATTTTATTGCCCTTAGATGAAAACTCGGGCAGACCCCTGAATTTTTTTCCTGTTTTTTAACTAAATCACAATCATATGGCCTCTCTAAGTCATAAATGAGTTCTTAAATCAGAAATTAGACTCCAGTCCAATATATTAATCAATGGCCAGAGATTCATTCAATGTCAGGTCTTTTCCTCAGGTCAGCTGTAGGCTAAAATTCTGAGATGAGAAAAGAAGATAGAAGTAGCCCAGGATCTATTTCTCTCCCAGCTTCTCTTTCCATCCACCTCCCTCTCATCCTACTCCATTTTTGCTAGCCAGTTTCTGACCCTTCTTTTTTTTTTTTTTAAGATTTTATTTATTTGACAGAGAGAGAGTGAGAGCAGGAACACAAGCAGGGGGAGTGGGAGAGCGAGAAGCAGGCTTCCTGCTGAGCTGGGAGCCTGATGTGGGGCTTGATCCCAGGACCCTGGATCATGACCAGAGCCGAAGGCAGCTTAACGACTGAGCCACCCAGGCGCCCCTCTGACCCTTTTATTGAGAGAGAGAGCAGGTAGCACAGGGGTCAGAAAATTCTCATTTGATCTGGTGCCTTTGAGAGCTGGCCTCCTAGCCCTGGGGTGATGGCATGTGCTTAAAGAAGACTCTGTTGGGCACCTGTGAGGTTCTTTGGCCTTCTGACTGCCTGGTCACCTCCCCAAGCTCCGATGTGAATGGTACTTCCTGGGATTCTGCACTGAAGCAGCCTTGTTTCTGAAGAGAGGGTTATTGTAGCATAGTCCGTATATTGAATACACAGAATCTGAGTTAGAATTAGAACCTAACTCCTTCTTACCTGTTTTTCAATTTTCAAGGTATGGGCAATGAGCATTTTCTTCCAGCTAGCTTCTTCCAACCTGCCCTCAGCTTTCACCTTGCCACTGGTCCTCCTTGCATGGACTCGGCTCTGGGGTACTCTTGCCAGCTCCAGGCTGGTTTCTTCTCTCCTGTGACCGACATCTGGGCCAGAAACACTTGGACACGTGTCACTCCTGACAAGCCCTGGCTGATCAGCATGCAGATCTGTTGATCCTGCTGCTTTTATCCAGGCTGCTTCAGCCTTCTGGGGTCCCGGCCCACATCCTCTTGACTACAGTGACCACCTATCAACTATCTGAAAGTTCCACTTGAAGAACCTCCTCACTAAGTTTGGGATGAGACTGTAGCAGACGCTATTCTCCCCCCAGGGGACAGAAAGGAGGGGGCGATATCTCTCCATAGCAGCATTGTTTGACAGAAATGCAAAGCGAACCACACAGATTATTTTAATTTTCTAGTAGCCACACATTAAAATAAAATAAAATAAAACCAAATAAAATAAAATAAAATCAACAACAAAACAAAAAAAAGATTAAAATAATGGTAATAATATATTTTATTTAACTCCATATACCCAAAATATTATCATTTCAACATGTAACCAATATATAAAAATTATTGATGAGATAAGTTATCATCTTCCCCGCCCCCACCATGCTAACTCTTTGAAATCTAGCATGTATTTTAACAATTTCAGCACTTCTCAATTTGGACCAGACACCTGTGGCTAGTGAGGTCTATTGAACCTCTCTTCTACTTTCTCCATTTTTAAAAGCAGGTTTAATTTACTTACCATCAAATTTTTAAGGAGTGCTTAACTTTTCCCAGGAGGCATTTGTACTGAGAATCAATCTTTATATTATAACAAGATGTTAAAATAGGCATATTCATCACCCCAAAAAGATCCTTTTCAATCACTACCTTTTCCTACACTTAGGTCTAGGCAACCACTAATCTACTTTCTGTCTCTATAGATTTGCCTTTTCTGGACACTTCATACCAATGGAATGATACAATATGTGGTCTCCTGCTTCTTTCACTTAGTGTAATATTTTTGAGGTTTACCCAAGTTACAGCGTGTTTCAGTATTCTTTCTTTTATTGCCAAATAGCATTCTATTATACAGATGTACCACAGTCCATTTATCCATTCCTTGGGTCATTTTGCTTGTTTTCAGATTTGGCCGTCATGAATAATGCTGCTATCGACATGTGTGCCCAGGGCTCTGTGTGGACATATGCTTTCATTTTTCTTGGTAGATTTCTAAGAGTGGAATTTCTGGGACATATGGTAAATTTATATTTAACTTATGAGGAAACTGCCAAATTGTTTTCCAAAGTGGTTGCACCGTTTCT
Organism: Mirounga leonina; assembly: GCF_011800145.1. NCBI lineage: Eukaryota > Metazoa > Chordata > Mammalia > Carnivora > Phocidae > Mirounga > Mirounga leonina. Next base: position 78,131,694 of record NW_023270377.1, on the reverse strand, counting down.
CCTCTTTCTGATTCTTTTTTTTTTTTTTTTTCTGATTCTTATTTATGTATCCTTGATCCTACAAAGACTGAAGAGCCAGAGAGCTGGTCTTCCACAATATCCTTCAAAAACTCTGCAGGTGGGGTTCTGCATATTTGGTATCTAATAGTTCTCACATGATCATGTCTGTAGATATTAAGTCTGGAAGAGCCTCATTTTAACATCTTATTATAATATAGAGATTGATTCTTAGCACAAACACCTCTTAGGGAAAGTTAAGCATTCTCTTTAAAATGTCCTCCTGTGATTCTTTAGAATGACCAAGAAGACAAGCAAGAATGTTTCGAAACAACTGCAAAACAAGGTCTATTTGTATGGCATTTGTAATATGTGGCTATTGCCAACAATTAATTAGTAAAAGGTGTACCTCGGCAGGGAATTTTCAACTTATATATAATAACCAAGAGATCCTAAAAACTCTCCTGACAGCCTGGGAGGGGCAGAATTTCAGAGTAAGCATTTCTAACGGGCAGCCTGATTCTGAAAAATACCTCGTCTCTCATGAGTACATCCATGACTGCTAAATTTTAAATAAAAGGCTCCCGGGTGGAGGAAGAACGTAGAGAAATATTGGACACGGTCTCCATGTAGATTAAAAGGAACTATTCCATTGTTTCTTGTTTTCATCAGTTTAATAACCCTGTTGGGGTTTCCCAGAATGTTTGAAGCCAATGTCTTATGACGCCAGGGATTTTTCTTGGTGTTCACTGGAGGGGAATGGGAAAGACAATGTGTAGATTTAATCAGCATTTGATTTTCCTCGGTCCCTTTGCATGGAGAGAAGAGCAGCTGGTAGTAGGTAATCTTGCCCTTGGGAATTATCAAGTAAAAGAAAGAGACAAGCAGCAGCTTCTACAAAGGCAGCTTTTAAGGCTGAGCTAAAGAATCACCAGGGAAGCAGCTGGGTTCACCATTTTCATCCAAGTCATTACTGGAAGAGATAGATGGTTTTCAAGGTCAGTGGCAGAAAGAGGAGCTAATGGCCAGCCCTTCCTCTGGGAGAACATTCACAGGAGAGAGGATGGATGAAGACATCAATTTCCCAGCCTGCTTGAAAGCAGCAAGGACAGTGTTCAGAATCAGTTGAGAAAGACCAGAGTTCAAATCCTGCATCTTTCAGCTTAGTTCTGCGACTTTGGGCATCTGCCTTAACCTCTTAAGCTTTAGTTTCCTCATTTGCAACATGGAGAAAGTACCTACCCATCTTGCAGGGGTTTTGTGAGCATTAAATGAGATAATCAGGTATAAGTTGTTTCCATCCCCTTTCTAGAAACTAACTCAATTAATTTATCTGGAAGTCTCCCCAAACACAATCAACATCTAGCCATCCTTCTCTTTTGCAATTCTTCCCCTTAAAGAAATTTTGGAAAATGATGTTTCCTGGTTGTCACAGTCACTGTAACAAAGCAGACCCAGGACCTTTGAAAATATATCACCTTCAAAAAATGAATCAAAGTAAAATAAACTCCTTTTGGAAACAAAATTCACCAAACACTTCTTTATTGCATAGCTGCTCCTATGATCAAAATGAATTAATAAATTACCCTCTGTATCAATGCCTTTCTTTTAACAATCTGTTTCAAAGAAATATTTTATTTTTTTAAAGATTTTATTTATTTATTTGAGAGAGAGAATGAGCGAGAGAGAGCGAGAGAGCACAATTGGGCACAAGACAAGGAAGTGGCAAAGGGAGGGGGAAGGAGACTCCCCACTGAGCAGAAAGCCCAATGTGGGACTCCATCCCAGGACCCTGGGATCATGACCTGAGCCAAAGGCAGATGCTTAACTGACTGAGCCACCCAGGAGCCCCTTAAAGAAATATTTTAAAATAAAGTATTTAAACATGTACAAAAATGTGCATCGCAGTGCTATTTGTGTTTTTTAAAAAGTGGAAATGACCAGTATGTTTAAAATAAAAAATAGCAAATAATAAAGCAAATTACAGCACTTTCATAAGATAGAATATTATACAAACAAACCTATGTGGAAACAATTTGAATGATGTTGGAAAGTGCTGAAGAAAAATATCAGGTGACAATGACAGAATTAAAATATTCTTGACTTGTTAAAAAAATTGTATTTAGAGAAACCTGGAAAAATTAGTGAATATATTTACAACAACAACAATAAAATAAGCCATCAAGACCTATGAATGTCTCTACCTCGTGTTTAGCCTGGCCTTGTGGCTGGAACTTGTTCCAGGGAGAGCTGGTCTTTGCTGGGGCTGAGTTAGGGCTTCTCTGTTTCCTGGGCTTCTAAGAAAGGCAGGTCGAATACATGTGAAGGTGGGGTTTGGTATGATAGACCTCAGCAATACTGAGCCAAACCTGGTTGCTCTTACAAACCTCATTGTAAACCAGCCCTACAGTGTATGTTTTTCACCCAGTAGTCGGGGAATTGCTTTCTCAGAATCAGGTAGAGCTTTTTGTGTTTTTGGAGGAAAAATAAACACACAAACACACACACACACACACCAGTTTCCTTGAAAGCCACAGTAATCAGGGTTTCAAAGAGTGTGGTCCAAACCCACATGCATTAGAATCCCCTGGAATATTGGATAAAAAGCGGATTCTGGGGCCCAGACCCACATCTATTGAATCAATCTCTAGGATGTCTTAATAATCTGAATTGTAAACAATCATCCAGATGAGACATTCAGATGAAAACTGGAGAAACTGCATTTTCACAGTGGCCAAGAAGTTCCTCTGCATAATAGCGCAAAGCTATGTTCCCCTCCATTCTCTTCACACGTTGGTTTTTCCCCTACTAACCTGGGCATGTTCTATGCTGGCAGTTCGAAGTCATTAAAGAAGCACCAGAGAGCTGAGTTGAACTTTTCTGTGAGCAGAGAAAGCAATCTCATGCACACGACCTCAAGGCAATTTTGTTACTGGTGGGAGAAGAAGAACTTCATAAAGCCATGCATCTGTGTCACTTGCTTCATTTTCCATCAAAGATGGCCACTACTTCCGTTTCAGCCTTCTGGCCTGGAGTTTCAAAAATTCTGTTCTTTTAAATATCAAAGGTAACAAATGTTATATTGACAGAGTGGGAGGAAGATTCAATTCAATATTGCTCTTTCTATCTTACAATACTCTTTATTCAGGTCTTCCTCCTTTATTGTCTTATAAAAGTTTTTAACTTTCTGCTTTCCCTCCTATTAGAGAATAATCAATATACTTTCTAACTTTCTTCTTTTTGAGGCCTGAAAGAATACATCGATTTCGTGACACATACAATTCAAGCTCAATATTTGGACTTCAAGCCCATTCAGCGCTTCTTGTCCTCGTGGGACAAGGCTAAACCCTAAGGGTTTTTAAATGGGTCCGGTATCGCTTCTCGGCCTTTTGGCTAAGATCAAGTGTAAATGGGTCCGGCTGCAGAGTTTGCAGGTGCAGTCATTTTGCAGGAGCCCAAGTCAAGATATACATATGCAAATGTGTGTGGCTGTGCCCGAACTGAGTAATTGTGCATGCAAATAGGTGATTAAATAGACAATTACCAAATCTGCATGAACAAATGGAAGTTGTGCATATTCAATAAGCAGGGGGCACCTGAACATTATGCAAACAGGCAGCTTTCCTCAAGGCCTATGGAAACCTGGCCGCTGGCACCTCAGAGCAGTTTAAATCCCAGAGCAAGCCAGGTCTCAAGTTGCACAATTGGAATTTGCTCTTTGACCTCAGCTGCCATGGTAATGACCAAGTCTCTGACAAGGTCATCTTCAGGAAGTACCATGGGAAAGGGGTCTGATTTCTGCCATTTCTTCCACATACTACATTTAAGGCAGATATTTAAACTAAATATTCTTTTATACTCAGCATTAAGACATGAGCTTTGGACATCACAGCACGCTCGCTCTTGCTGTACTGTGCACCCACTCTTCCAAGCCAAAGCTCAAAGCAGGTACAGAGAATCAGTCCAAGTTAAACTAGTAAGAAATTGCTGCGGCCGATGTCAAAGGGGTTACTGCCTGTGTTCTCCGCTAGGATTTTAATAGTTTCCTGCCTCACATTTAGGTCTTTCATCCATTTTGAATGTATTTTTGCTTATAGTGTAGGAAAGTGGTCCAGTTTCATTCTTTTGCATGTGGCTGTCCAGTTTTCCCAGCACCATTAACTGAAGAAACTGTCTTTTTTCCATTGGATATTCTTTCCTGCTTTGTCAAAGATTAATTGACCATAGATTATGGGGTCATTTCTGGAATTTAAGAAACAAAACCAACGAGCACAGGGGAAAAAAGAGAGAGGCAAACCAAGACACAGACTCTTAACTGTAGAGAACACACTGATGGTTCCCAGAGGGGAGGTGGCTAGGGGGATGGGGGAAAGAGGTGATGGGGATCAGGGAGGGCACTTGTCGTGAGCACTGGGTGTTGTATGAAAGTGTTGAATCACGAAATTGCACACCTGAAACTAATATTACACTGTATGTTAACTAACTGGAATTTAAATAAAAACTTAAAAAAAAATTTTTAAATGAACTTCCATAGCACAGTGGATATAATTTTGCGATGCTCCTGTCTACCACGGTGCTGCCAAAAATGAGAGTGGGGCTTATTTGATCTTAAGAAGCCGTTTTTAGTTTGTCTTTGTGGGCTAGGGAAAAGTGCCCACTGGTTTTAATTGTGCCTTTCTTCACAGTTCAAGATCTCAGTTCTCTACCTCCCACCTAACAGGGATGGATGATGGTGTCAGTGGAGTACATCAATGAGAAATGATTTCACATAACCAGGGGGCTTTCCTGACAAAAGATTAGTGGTGATGCCTAGACAATCCCACTAGGAACCAGAGATAAGTAAAGTCTGAGACAGCAAAAGAGCGCTGCTCGCTGAAATCCTCATATTTTTCACAAAGATATTTCATCTCTAGTAAATTCTACTAGGATATTTTCCCACATTCAATTTTATATGACTTGCATGGAGTCTTTTACAAAGTACGAAGTGAATTTACTACAAACCATAAAATCAATTACTCAGTTCAATCAATAAACCAGCTAAGTGAAATAATTCCTTTACTTAGCACCTGTCAGGAGGAGATTTCAAAATATTCTCACCGGGGGTCAGAAGTGAATGGAATTAGTCACGTTCCAAAGAGGAAGTAGCCAAGTCTATGTGGAATATCAGGCAGCCCTGTAAGGCATACAGAGGTGCAGCTGCTGACCAAGGATGATCCAAGGCCACATCGTAGCCAAGGAGATGCTGCAGAACCCACTTCAGGGACAGCACCCTTCGGCATTATCTTCTGCACGGGCACCCGAGAAGCTCACCAAGGACCCCTCCAGAATGGCAAGTCACGTGGTTATACAGTCCATGTGGCCAGGAACGCGTTTAGTGGAGAAACTGACTTCACCCCTGTAGCATCAGAAGCCAAAGAAAGCGAAGCTTTTTACCAAGTATAAATGAAACTGTCCATTCTTTGCTTTCCACGAGTATCTAAATAACACCAATTAAGGAAAACCCAGTGGCACGGGTATTGCAAAGCAGTGTGTGTGTGTGTGTGTGTGTGTACAAGTGTGTAATATATGCATAAATGTATCTGTGTGTGTATTTTCATAATACTACTAAAATGGTATTTACCTTTTTCACTTCAGTAATATTTTCACTGAGGATGCCTTAGTTGGAATCAAGGCCATGTCGCCAACCCAGTAGTCATTATAGACTTCCATGCCAGGCACTTGTAGTAATCATAATAAGCCAGCTTCACTTATGAATATCTTTGAGGAATTAAATATGTGTTCATTTTATTAAATCTCTACCTTTGAGTACATGCCTTTTTAGTATTCTCTGTGATAAAATGGTAAGTACACAGGAAGCCCTTCTAAGCTACATACAGAAGTGTGATGGTTGCCCTGAGGGAGAGCACTTGTGCGATTGTTTTAGTTAAACTGGATACTTTTTCCATGAAATACCTTTAACCTTGAAAGAACGACTGACAGGCAAACTCTAGTTATGCAGAATAACTATAGTTATTCAGAAATAGGTTATTTTGCAAACATTTTTTGGAAAGGAAAGTGAACCTATCACTTCAAAGAAGATAGCTGATTTGTTAATAAAATTAATGCTTTCAAGCAAAGATTAGAATTTTGAAAACTTGTATCCACCACTGTCAGTCTGACAGCTTCCCAGTATTTTGAGATTTTTCTGATGACATCGGTGATAATATTGTCAAATATAATTTTTTGAGATTATAAAATGAACTGTATCCATTTGAAAAACAACATATTTCAGCGAACCAATATTTTTCAGATGACCTATACACGGTGTTACAAAGTTATGCATGGGTTAAAGAACCATGCAAAGTGCAAGACAGATTTTAATGTTATAGAGTTAAAAATGTTTATTAATATGAGTTTTGATTCCATATTACAGTTAACATTTAAGAAACTATTAATTTTTGGTGTAGTGTCCAAGAGGAACTGCCACAATTACCTAGAAAGACTATTAAAATATTCCTCCTTCTTCCAACTATATATCTTTATGAGATCTGCTTTTTTTAAAATATATACTTCGACCAAGCAACATATCATAACAGATTTAGTGCAGAAGCAGAGATGAGAATCCATCTGTCTTCTACAAAGCCAGACATTAAAGAGATTTGCAAAACTGTAAAATGCTGCCTCCCTCTCTTCTCACTCATTATTTTTGTTTTGGAGAATAGAGCTATTTTTAACAAAAATATGATATCTATGTCATCGTATAATGGGTTTTTATTATTTTTAAAAGATTAAGAGATAAATAATTTAAAATATTCTGTGTTGGTGTCAAATATGGTAAATATTAGTAGATAAAACCCTTATAAATAAATGCCCTTCAAGGTCCTCAGTAATTTTTAAAAGTGTAAAAGGTGTCCTGACACCAAAAAAGTTTTGAGAACTGGCAGTTGAAAGCAATGGTTTAAAACTTGTTTTTAACATCAGAGTGGGACCTCAAAGGAAATTTTATATGAAAGTCTAGGTTACGAAAGAGATAAAATCAGAGTTGTTCTGGTTAAACAGGGACAAAGGAGCCAGAGCCACCCCGGTTTTGCCCTCCTCCTCCATCCCCTTCCACTCCCCTTAGTTGCTCTAGAATCCCAGTTTGGAAGTCTCTGGGCAGAAGGGTCAATGGATGGCTGTATGGGGTTCCAGGAACTGCAGCATCCCAGGCCTTGTGGGGGGCAGGATAAGGCCGGGTGCACTGCTGTGCCGAGTTATGGGAGAGCCTTAAATCAGACTGTAGACATGGGCCCCTCCTCTGTCTCCCAGGTCTGCCAAACGACATGCCCTCAAGAGCCGGGAGATCCTGAACTTAAAAAGACTTGCCTTGTGGCCACTGATCTCTTAAGTATGTGTGGAATCACTGGTGAGCACACCCAAAAGTGATTAATTTGGCAAGAAGAAAAGGTGTTGAGTGTAGCGTGTATACAGGGACATTCCTGGCATATTCTTTCCTCTGAATTATCAGTGTTGAGATTGGGCAATTGAAGATTACCATCCTCCCCACTGGGACAAAATACCGTTTTGAAAGACCAGGGAATGGAATGAAATACAGGAATACAAAGGAGGGTGAGAGAATGGGGGCACAAAGTAGGGATGAGAAGAAGTCTTCCAAGAGGCTCTGGGTTCTGTAGCAGTAGAGGGAGGGTAGGACTCCCAGACAAGGAAACCCACAAGTCTTTATCTTTGGTTCTGACCTCTGCCCTGATAGCCAGACTACAGAATCCAACTTCTGGGCATTTACTCAGCTATCTCGAAGGTATCACAATCTTAATCTGACCCTGACTCACGGTTGCATTCCTTTTGGTTTGCTGTCCCCCCCATTGGTAGTTATGGAATCATTGTTCACTCTGTCAATAAATCCAGATCCCTTGAAGTCCTGATGATAAAGACTCAATATCCTTGGAATGACCAGTTGTCATCAGGAGGTAATTCAACGTCCAAACCTCCCCTTGGAGTTGGGAAAAATCCACCAGAACTATTGGCCCATATTCCCCTCCCTCTCCCTGTACCCTCAGGCTTGGCACCCAGAATTCTGCGTTCTAATAAGTTTACTGTGGTTGGAACCAGAATGCAGACTCAGGGTAGCAGGTTTAGAGGGCATCATACCAAGTAGCAACAGTGGTGCCACTGCATTTGGGATACATTTTTCCTTCTAAAGATGGACGAGGTCCTCCCTCCTCTTGGCTGACCAGAGGGACCTTTGCTGCACATTTTCTGAATCTGATTGTCAAGCTTCACAATGATGATCCAGACTAGTCTGATAAAATCCTTCCAATAAAATCTTTTCTTCTTACATTGCCAGTGTCAGTTTTTCTTATTTGCTGTTAAGAAGTCTTCACCTATGCCCTATTTCCTTATTTTATTTTAAAAATGTCTTCCCTCCAGATCTAATTTGTCTACCCTAGTTCAAGCCCTCAACATCTGGACAGACGGTTGCTTCTCCCTTACATCAATCAGTCTTTCCTCTTTCCAAAAATCTTATCATAGCATTTATTCCCCTGTTACAAAACAAAAGCAACTAAATCTTCATGGCTCCCTTTGGCTTACAGAATAATGTTTGAATTTCAACTTACTATCCAAGGCCTTTCAACCTACTTTCTAATATCTAGCACTCAGCTCCTTGACAAAAGGAGCCAATTCAAAATGATCTTTGAAGCCCCAGGACCTAGCATAGTGCCTGGCATAGAGTAAAATCCAATAAGTATTTGAAATGAGTGAATACATGAATGAATGAATGAATGAATATTACTCAGAAACCCTGCACAGTAGACACAATAATTATTTCCCAAGCTCTTTACAGAAACATATATATATATATATATATATATATATATATATATATATATATATATACACATACACACACACACTCAAGTATGTGTAATGCATATTTTGAGAGGTTTTGGTCTCACAATACTTTGTGAGTACTTTCGCATTTCTGGTACACGCTAACCACAACGTATTACAGTCAGTTTGATTCTACCTGCTTTATCCAATAACATATCCGCTCTCCCAGGCAAGACCCATGTCTTCTTTATCTTTGTACCTTCACTGTTGAAGCATGGAGTAGATGCTTCATATATCTTTGTTGAATTTGCCTCCTGGAGAGGAAGTGTGTGGTCATTGCAAAGGGAGTGGATGAGTTCTGCTTGATAAAAATTCCACTTCTCACAACTCCGGCGGGAAAGCTTTCAATATTTCAACATTCAATATGATCTTTGCTGTAGGCTTTTGTAGACACTCTTTGCCAAATTAAAGACTTCACCTTTTGCTCCCTGTTTCTTGAGAGGGGTGACCCTGAGGGCTTGACATTTGCATATGGGAAACCACCTTGACTTTAACATTGCCTCCCATCCCTGACAAAAGAGATCCTGGACCATGTACTCAGACTGTAAATTGCCCGGACAAAATTGAAATCAAATCTCCATACTAGTTCTGATAATAAAGAGGGCTCTGAAATCCTACGAGAATCTCTATAATTATCTCAAATGAAACCTTCTTATTAAATTTTAAACTTTTCATTTTGGTTATGTCATTTATGTGAAATGGGTGGATGGGAATGGAGCCTGGGAAAATTATGAAGATGTTAATCCTGTTTATGTTCATTCAGTCCATAGCTTGGGCTTAAAAGGTGTACCGTGTGAAACATCTTTATGAACAAAATCCAATAGTAATTAACAGATGCGGTAGCTTGTTTTCCTTTGGCTGGGAAAGGGAGTGGGGTCAACCACAGGTGGCGATGCATTTTCTGTCTTGCCTCATGGTGGACAACTGTGAAATGTTCAGTGTGTTCATCCACTTTCTTGCATAAGCAAAACAAGGTATTTCATCTAGCTCTTATATAATGAGAGTACAATACACTGAGCAATGTAAATATTTCCAATTTTAGGCATTGGTTTCCACTGATTATTAACCTATCTCACAGATCCTCATTTAAGAGCCTCTCTCGTAGGTCCTGCGGCGCCAATTTTTAGGGGTGTCTCAGCCAGAGGAGCCATGCCAGGAAGGCACAAGAGGCGTGGACAAATAGCAGCCTGGGCACGCCAAGTGGTGAAATCTGCTCATCCATCATTCCATTTAGACAAATGAAAGATTACAGCCCTATGAGAAAATGCAGCCACAGCCACACAATGCTTTGTGCACAAAGTAAATTACTAGTTTCCTGCGATCTTTCTGACAAGTAAATTACTGCAGAAAATAGCATAGATGGGAACACAATGACAAAAAATGCAGAGACTTGGTCCTTCAAAGGAGTTATTAGACCTCCAACACAACCATTTCTAAAGAACTCCAGAACTTCACCCCCAGCCCCCACCCAGTGGAAAGAGGATTTTCTCCCTTCATCATTCCGTAGCATATCTTGTAGAAAAATAATGCATGACTGGCAGAGTGGGAAGTGGATTCCTCAGGGATCAAATATCCTTTGTGTGTGTCATCTGGAAGATGTTAAAGAAGACAAGAGAGGAGCTTGCTGCAAGAATTGCTGTGCCTACGATCAGATCAATCAAGCTTGGCAGTGAACCATGGTAATGGAGTATGTTCTGCGTAAGAAAAGATAACCTCCAAGAGAAGTCTTTTTATAGCTGAACAGTTTCCAACTCTTCATATTTTTGTTCAATAATAAAATGTAAATTCTAATTTTGTTTTTATATGAAATAAGGAAAAAGCTATCTTATTAGAATTTATTTTCCTTTGTTTATTCAAAACCTAAACTCTAAAATATCCACAAAAGGCTCTATGAACCCCAGGGGTAGAACAATAAAAGGTTTCTTAGCTCAGTCAAATGGAGCAGGGTAGGGAAGGATATTGAAGATAGTAGAAGTCATAAACAAATCACAAATACCGTAAATTTCTGAGCTTCAATTTCATCAGAAAAAATGTCTTGAAGTTGACAGACTTCATAAAATTTTAGAGTCAAATAGGGTTTGGGGCAAGATTTAGTGATATAAAATGGCCTACCCAATACATCAGATATTGCATGGTAATGTTACTAGAATCCTGATATTGCAGTCTGTTGAGTTTCCCCCACTACTAAAGTAGGGATTTCTTCTAGAAAATCTTACAGCTGTGTGCTGTAGCCAGTAAAGCACTTAATGGGAACACTTGATCCATATCCAGCTCAATTGATGTCTCGTTGTGTGATCTTGGGCAGGAGGCATAAACCCTTTGGGCATCATGTGGAGACTGAGGGTGTCAGCTGAGATCAGATGTGATGAAGTGGCAGCAGGCAAAGTGTGGTACTTGAACAGCAAATAATCACAACCACTTTCATAATTTTATATTAAAAAACAAAAATTACTTTTGTTTATAGAATAAAAATCACAGAAAGCAGAATTCAACCAAATTTGCTAGGCATATAGTAAATGCAATAAGAAACACATGGACATAGGATGCTAAAATATTTTCCAAAACTGGTAGTCTCTGTGGTCCTGAGTGATTGATAACAATTGCTCTTTGTTTATACTGTACTGCCTCAGTTTCTATTTCCTTATCGTAGTGGGTTTCTTGTTGCATTGAGTCCCTTTTCATGGTCTTGTCAAAACTGACCTGAGAGCATAAATTCACTGACAACTGTTTAGATGCCAAACGTATCACTTCTTCCATTAAGTCTAAATACCACCATTTAAATTTAGTTTAACAAACAGCTTTGTGCTCTTGTTGTATAAATAAAGACTTCGTCCTTGCCTTTGGAGACCTACAACTTTTGTGCAGAAGATAGACATTTTATCAGAAAATGACCTTTGGGACTACATTTAACTTCAGGTCCTCTGTCTCTTTGTCAGCTTGATCCCAAATAATCCTACACTCCAAGGCATTTGGTGGGAATGCACATACACAGTAAGGGAAGAGGCTCTCCTCATTTGAAAGAGCAAGGAGAATGGCCATTCTTGAAAAGGTTAAATTCTTTGTGCCCTTTTCTGCAAGCTATTTATTTGAGGAGCAGAGGAATCTAGTGCTTATTTGATTATAGTAGTTTCCCTATCTTGATTGAGAAGACATCAATGCCTGATTCTAAGGTGGAGCCTAAGAATTCATATTTCTAACAAATTCTCAAGTGATGCTTATGATACTAGTGTGGGACCACATTTGAGATGCCCTGGTGTAGACAAACCATACTCAAACTGATATGTGTGTACATCTAGAGATACCCCAAAACTTTTCCAATGGTACAAGGGACTAGGTAGTTTAATGGGATCAAATTTCTAGATCCTCAATTTCTATGTTATTCTTTCCTAATTAATAAAGGAATCCAACTGAGAATTCACCAGTGGTTCCACTTTCCCACCTCTCCCTTTGCAATTGCTCTCCTCCCATCTTTTACAAACAAACAAAAAATGCATAACCCTCCCCAACAGAAAAAAATTCAGAGAATTGAGTGAAATTACTATTAAAAAATTTCTTCCAGGGTGCCTGGATGGCTCAGTTGGTTAAGCTTCTGACTCTTGATTTCAACTCAGGTCATGATCTCAGGGTCATGAGATCAAGCCCTGCTTTGGGCTCCATGCTGGCCATGCTGCCTGGTTAGAATTCTCTCTCCCCCTCTCCCTCTTCCCCTGCGCCCCCCCTCCCGGCAACCCCCCTACTCTTGCACATGCACACTCTCTCCTTCTATAAAAAAAAAATAAGTAAATAAAAAATTCCTTCCATCTTTATTTACTTATTTACATGAATACGGTTTCTTGGTGTTTATGCTTATTAAAACAAAAGAGGAAGAGTATTAAGGCAGAACCCTATCTTACTCTAGCATATGTAATTTTTACTCATGGATCCATGAACCCATTGAAAAATGAGACCAGACCCATTCCTTCTTAGTAAGGGCTATCTTTCAAATAAAATTTTTTTCTTTGTGATTATTAATCATCTGTTCAATATTTCATTTATAGTTATTTTGTTTTGATCAATTGTGTATGAGAGCTAATTATAATAATAACTAGTAAAATAATAACTCAGTAATAATAACTCAACCCAGAAAAAAAAAACAGTTATGACTTGTGGCTCCAGAAAATTTCACGCATGGAAATGTCGCAGCATATAAATATCATAAAATTATGAATAAAAACTTTCAAACATGAATATACTAGGATAGGATATTGAGAACAAGTAAAATAAAAATATCAAGTCAAGGAAAAATAAAACAATGTATAATCTCACACTGTTAAAGCAGGAGCTTTCATATAGGGGTTTTGGGATTTTTTTAAAAGATTTATTTATTTATCTGAGAGAGAGAGAGAGCACGCACACGTGTGTGCACACTCACGTGTTTGCATGGGTGTGGGGGAGGAGCAGAGGGAGAGAATCTTCAAGCGGACTCCCTGCTGAGCATGAACCCGCCTGCAGGGTTCAATCTCAGGACCCATGAGATCATGACTGGACTGGAAACGAAGTCATTCACCTAACTGACAGGAGCATTCATTTAGTTTTAAAACAGATGAGACTGGGTATCAAGTCACTAAGATATTTTGATTCTTTGGATACATTTCTAAGGGTAATTAATATTTTTCTTTTAAAATGTCCTTGTTTACAATATGAGAGAAATTACATTTATTTGCCACTACTTAAATTAGATAAAAAATTTTATGTCTACCTAAACTACGTGATGGTTTTCATGTGTCTTTTTTTTCATAACTCTTATTAGGAGATACTTCATCAAAAATCTGAAGACAACTGGTTTTGATTATATTTTCAGCCAGAAGAAATTAGTTTCTCTGAATAAATCATCAACTATTGATTTTATTAATTTCCTGTACCTTACTCAAAATAATTGTCAAAATTTTGATAGGACTAAGGGCATCCTCAGGCCCCTCGGGACTGTGAAGAGCATAACTGTGCAAGACAGTGAGGCTTCCTGCCCTAACTCTGACATCTGAAAGTTATCCTGGAGAGAAGAGAGAAAGGAGAGGAGGGGAGAAAGAGACAAATGCATCATATTCCAAAAGTTGCCAAACTTCCCACAACTCCACGAACTGAGTGAGACAGGCATGTAAAGATAATAGATTTATTCTCCCCGGTATTTAGGGAGGATGATTTGGGCAACAATCCTACTCTTTATAGGAGGGCTGGGCTTTGAAATTTGGGGTACCACCCTGCCCGTGGCTGTGTGCTGTATCACTGGGACATTATTAGAAGAGCTAGCCATCTGGGGAATTTGGCGTCTTACATGCATAGTCTTTTGACATTTCTACCCACCTGTAGATCCTGGTTTTTCCCTCCTGTGTGCCGGCTCACTCAGCTACCTTCATATTCGATTTCCCCAGGATTGACTACAACTCATCTCTAACTTTTCATGGCTGAAAAATCTTTTGATTTCTGGCTTGTGCTGGAGAGTGTCCCCAGGGCATTTCTCCAGCCCTCTTTGTCACTAACCCCAGTTACATCGCCACACAGTTTACTGGGGTTACAAAGCTAGGGTCAAAGGTATGGGCAGCTTTTCCTGGCATAGTCAATTTATAATGTAGAACATCTTGTATATGTGAAAATCACATATGACTGGCAGTTCAAAAATACCTTTCCACAAGGGTGCCTGGGTGGCTCAGTCGTTAAGCGTCTGCCTTTGGCTCAGGTCATGATCCCAGGGTCCTGGGATGGAGCCCCGCTTCGGGCTCCCTGCTCCACGGGAAGCCTGCTTCTCCTTCTCCCACTCCCTCTGCTTGTGTTCCCTCTCTCGCTGTGTCTCTCTCTGTCAAATAAATAAATAAAAATCTTAAAAAAAAATAAAAATATCTTTCCACATACAAAGTCAATATCAGATGGGATTTAGCCTTCTTCCGCTATTGAACAAAATTAAAACCTGTATGTTTAAAAAATCACTACCACATATTATGAAAATGAATTTTCACTATGATGTAAAAACCTCAAAATACTCTGTGTTCAAGGAAAACATTAAGAAAATAGGAGATACGTGATAATTTTGGAAGAATACCTCACAAACTTCAGGGGGAAAGACATTAATTTATTATCGATGAGTTCTGAGAGGTTTTTTTATTTTTATTTTATTGTTTTTATCATTTCATTTTCTTAAAATCAAGGTAAGTTTACTCTTAATCCCCATCAGCTATTTCACCCATATTTTGTTTCTTAAATGCCACGTATGAGTATTTGTCTTTCTCTGACTGACCTTTTTCATTTAGCATTAGACCCTCTAGCTCCATCCACATTGTTGCAAAAGGCAAGATTTCATTCATTTTTTATGGCTGAATAATATTCCTTTCTATAAGAATATGTTACATCTTCTTTATCCATTCATCTATCAGTGGACACCTGGGCTGCCTCCCTAGTTTGGCTGTTGTAAATAATTCTACAATAAACATAAGGGTGCATGTATTCCTTTGTTTGTTTATTTATTTATTTATTTATTTATTTATTTATTTATTTATTTTTGTGGTTTAGGTTTTATTTCATCATCATGAACTGAATTCTGCAATCCAGCTAGACCTGGGGGTAAGGAATCACAGAGCCCACAGAATTGCAGCGAGAGCCCAGAGATTCTGGGGTATGGAGAACAGATGGGGGTGGAGGGGTATTCTCCTGAGCTACAGAAGGAATGGTCTGGTAGCTAAGATAAAACGCAAGTCAGATTTGTTAGATTTGTCCACAGTCAGCAATGGTGATCTTCTTGTTGGTCTCACCATTCCTGGACCTGAGGCGGTCCATGCTTTCATAGTATTCATGCCCTCTTTGACCTTGCTGAAGACCACATGCTTGCCATCCAACCAGTTGGTCTTGGCAGTGCAGATGAAAAACTGGGAACTATTTGTGTGGGGTCCAGCGTTGGCCATGGACAAGATCCCAGGACCTGTGTGCTTCAGGATGAAATTCTGATCATCAAACTTCTCCCCATAGATGGATTTGAAGGCATATGTTTGTACAAAAATGTTTACAGCAAGGTTTGTAAAAACTGTCTTTGTAATAGCTCAAAAACTGGAAACAACACAAATTTATGGTTATACCAAGCTTTTGTATCAATACAGCGCAATACAAACACAGCATTAAAAAGAAATGAACTATTGATAGATGGCAGAACATAGATAAGTCTCCAAATAGTTATGAGTGAAAGAAGCCAGACAGAAAAAAAAAGTATATGTTATATAATACTATTTCTTTTGATGAAAAGTAACCTATAGTGACAGAAATGAAATCAATAGTTGCCTTGAGACATGGCAGGGGCAGAGAGGGCTGTGAGGGAGGGGAGGATGACAAAGGGGCGCAAGGAAACTTCTGAGGTTCACTATCTTGATTAGGGTGATACTTTTAGAGGTCAAAAGTATACTTTCAATATGTACAGTTTACTGTATATCAATCATTTCTCAATATAACTGTTAAAAATCAAAAAAGAGTTAATATCCTTACCTATGAAGAACTCTTACAATCCACACACAAAATTATGTATATAATATTTTATTATATGTTATTATATAGTACTATTATATATTATTTAATATTTAAATTTAATATGTAATATTAAATTTAATTTTAAATATAATATATGATAATGTTGTTATATAATGTTATATATTTATTATATATATAAACACACATACACACACACCCCAAATGGAAAAATTAGCAAAGAAAATTCACAAACAAAAAGAGAAATGAAAGCATTGTTAATAGACACATTTTTAAAAGTTCAAACTCATTCATAATCAAAGAAATTTAAATCAAATTTAAATTAAAACAGGAATGACTGAATCACATGTGTGTGTTTAATTTGCCTAGAAATTAACAACCTATTTTCCAAATAGCAGTATTATAAATTATATAAATTATATTTTGAAAAGGATCCTTGGGTGAAAAAGCATTCTCACACTCTGCTACACCAGTGAAAACTACACAACCTTTCTAAAGTGCCACTTGGTAATATACATATCAAGAATGCCGGAAGCAATCATAACATGTGACCTCAGTGTTTCCACTCCTTGGAATTTATCCAAAGGAAACAATCAGAGAAAAATATGAAGAGTAATGAATAATGTAATGAAGGCCAAAAATACTGCAACTTATAAACAGAATTTCAGAAATACATTAATGTCCAAAAAACAATGTGTTGTTTAAAGAATCTAGAATATATCCAAAGGATGAAATGTTGTACTTCAGTAAAGTTCAGTAAAGCTCAGTGTTTTATATATTCAATGTTATAAAAACACATCTGACTCGATATTTAGGATCCGGACATATATGTGCATTCTGGTTCCCCCAGTGTTTCATATTCACAGGTAAGCTCACACACACACACACACACACACATCTGAACTCTTTTCTGATCAAAAATAAATCTATCGCAATGTTCAAAGATGTTGTCTTTAGTGATAAAACTTGGCATGATTTTTTTATATTCCTTTTTATATGTTTTTCCATTTCCAAGTTTTTTTTAAATCATGAAACATGTCATTTTCTAAAGATATAAATAAATGTGGTGAGCAATAATGAGTAATTTTTGTTTCCTTTGTATCATCCACACCTGACATAGGACACATGTGTTTACAATCAGGCATGGGTGTGGATTGGGAATGTAGCACCCTGTGATCAGGGAAACTGTGCAAGGAATGAGCTGGGATATTTTTCTGCTCAGAGCGCTAGAACAATCTAAGTTAAAAATTAACATGCACAATTATCTACATCACTTCTTCCACCATCGCAACCTCACCCATCCTTCTTTTATATTGTTTTATTATGTGTCATTTCAAAGCACGTTAAACCTGGTTTGGAAATTTTTTTCCAAGGTTGCTGGAGTAATGCTTTGCCTCCAGGAAAGTTAATTCAAACCATCCATGAAGAAAATGAAGAAGGAAATGTAGATGGGAAAACAGAAGTGATGGAAATAGCTCAAAGTCTGAGCCAGAAATTTCACTTTGTCCAGGAAGGGGAGGGAGGATCTACAGAAAGAAGGAAATCAGTGATTTATAGCAGCAGTTGGGGAGGACTTTCTGATCAAAGGGTACAACGGTAGTCACCCACATCAGAAGGGCTTCTCACACCCCCAAAAGGCCGGTCCCAAGTCCTGCTCTGGTCCACTAAGATTACTGAGACTGGCTCCTTCACTAGCAAACTAATTTCCCTAAGGAATAATTGGAGGTGTTTTGACAGATCTGAATTAAGTCACCGGTAAGGTTTGGTGACCTTTACCATACATCTTATTCTATGGGTTAATCAGAACATTCTGTAATTATAATTCCATATTCTCTGATTTGTAGGTTTTGTTGTGTTTTGTTTTGTTTTTTGTCCTCACAAAGCAGTGCAACATTCTCCTTTTCCCCCCTTAAGTGACCCTGATTTTTTTGGAGAAATTATTTATTGTTTATATAAATGTTAAATTTTATATTTGTGGAGACCCTTCTAGCTCCTTCCCTTAAACCAGTGAATGGCCTTAAGAGGGTTTCTCTTGCACGCAAATTATATCCTACATATTTGCTGGTTCTGAGCAATCCACCACTTCCTTGTCAAGGCCAGCCATGAACTTACAAGAATGGACACAATTAACCTCAAATCTTGATGGTTTTCTTTGACCGTTTTAGCTCTGTCCTGCTATGGTCCCTCAGCTGCTCCTGTCATAAGATCCAGCTCTGATGTTAAACACCTGGTATTTCAACAGGGTTCAAATGTTCACATAGGTAATTACTTCATGATTATTCATCTCTACAATTTACTTTCAGTTTCTAAAAACACAGAGGGACCAATGGTATTTCCTGTTGAAAAACCAGAATTATGCGAATAGTAATTTTTATGTGAATACTAATTTTAGTTGTTTATATTTCAAAGCAATTCTGTAATAATAAATTCTAAGTGGATTAAGAAATAATCTGAGATATATGTACAGTATTTCTGAAAAGTCTATTTTTTAAAATATTGATTATTAGACTTTGTACTGGGTAGCCAGCATGATGCATAATAATAGACCTGCAACCGGATATATCACTGTGAGATATCTAACCAGTGGGGACAATGTAAAGATCATACACATTTCCAGAGAGAAAAGAAATGTTAACATACAAAAGATCAGGAATGAGAATGGCTTTGAACTTTCCACAACAACTACTAAAAGCTTAAAGATAAGGAACAGCACTTACAAAATTCTGGTTGAAAATTATTTACACTTAGCATTCTATACAAAGCCAGACCATCAGTCAAGCCTGAAGACAGAACAAAAACGTTTTTCAGATCTTCCAGGTCTTGAGACAGGACAAAAATGATTAAAAGTGGTTGTCTCTGGATATTTGGGCAGAATATCATTGTTTTGCAACTAGCTCCCTAGAAATATTTAACCCTTTTAAACCATGTTCATCGACACTTTTTAGAGGACTATTAATAAAAATTGAACAGAAGGGGCACCTGGGTGGCTCAGTGGGTTAAGTGTCTGCCTTTGGCTTGGGTCGTGGTCCCAGGGTCCTGGGATGGAGCCCTGCGTCCACTGGACTCCCTGCTCAGCAGAGAGCCTACTTCTCCTTCTGCCTGCTTGTGCTCTCTCTCTCTGTCAAATAAATAAATAATAATCTTAAGAAAAAAATTAAACAGAAGGGGGTGATGAACATGAAAAGAAAGAAGCCGGTGCCATGTTGGTTTTTAAGTTTTCTTCTCATTCTTTTTTTTTTTTTTTTTTTTAAGAGAGAGAGCATGCACCTTTGCGTGCATGCGGGGAGGGAGAGGAGCAAAGGGAGAGGAGCAGAGGGAAAGGGAGAGAGAGAATCTTAAGCAGGCTCCACACCCAGCTCAGAACCCAACACAGACCTCGATCTCACAACCCTGAGATCATGACCTGAGCTGAAATCAAGACTTGTCGCTTAACTGACTGAGCCACCCAGGTGCCCCTTATTACTTGTATTTAGTAATTAACTGTTTTGAGCACCTTCTTTATATTTTTGGTACACAGAGATATTGGATACAATCCTTGCCCTCAGGGTTTTGTAGTCTAGAGGAAATGATATACTGTAGCACATACTATCATAAAAAGTAGAAAATCTCAAGTGTCGTAAGAGATAAACAAAATGTTAGAGGAGAAGATATCACTTGCAGCTAAAGGAGGCTCTCTGGTGGAGGCATCTGCAGGGTCCTTGGCATGGGGAGGCTATCAAGGGGGGAGGGAGGCAGCGGGAGGGGTCTAGAATGCTCCTGTGGGTGTTTGCAGGAGACCTCATGTGGTTTAGTTTGCTATAATCCAGAGCATGGGTAAAAGGAATTAAGCTGGGAAGGCAGGCAGCAAATATATTGTGGAGGCTGGTTCTGCCAGCTTAGAGGTTTCTAGGGCTTCAAATGCTTTTCCCATGTACTTTGACCTTTTGTTTTCAGAAATGTAAATCTGTAGAAAGAGATGGCGAAGTCTAGCTATTGCATTATTCATGAGGCATGCTGTCTCTTAAAGTTCTCACCTCCTGAATCTTCTATCCCACAAGAGACTTTACCAGTCTCTCTAATTAAACTTTCATTTCCCAAAGGAGTTTTTTTTTCCTGTTATGGACACCTTTATATGAGAAAGGCTGATCTGTATTCTTCTCTCAACTCAACCTAAGCCTTTTTCTCCCCGCAAAAGTTAGAGAATGAATAAAAGTAAAAATTATTCACTTCCTGAATTCTTTCACATTTCTAGTGATTATTGAAACAGCTCTGATTTTGTATTGGATGGGCAGTGTTGATTAATTAATATCAAGTGCACAAGAAATCCTTATATATGAAAGGGTAGGCTTGTAGCGAGGGCTTTGTACTTTGCCTTTCTCACATCCCACTTTTCGATTGAGTTCTTGAAGGACAAACTGATACTCTGGTCCTAAGGGATCACCACCCTGATCCCCCACCTATAGGCGTATGTTGGAGGCTGAAAATCCCTTTTAGGGTATCCTAACTTAGTGTCTCCTTACAGAGAGGGAGTTCCCCTAAAACAGTAAAAGCAGCTAGGAGGACAGCCACCAGGGAAAATTTATCTGAGCCTCCTATGTCTGAGCCTTTACTCTGACTTCCATCCAATTAGATCTCTCTGTTCTCAACTTGGCTTTCCCCCAATTCTAAGCTTTAGATCTTTAACCCCCTGTAGATATGTCTCAGAATCGTATTGTCGATCCCTTTCACTCATCCCTCTGGGATCTGCTCACAAAGCTTACTTCCAGATTATGGATTCACTAAGACCTCTGATACTGCAATCTATAAAATGATCCAGCACATTCCAGATTTTCTTTGTAGCCAGCCATTGGGCTTGACAGATGGAAAAACAGCGGCAACAGACCAGCTGAAGGATAAAGTGCATTCAGCCAGTGTACTCAGTGAATAATGCCCTTCCTTTGGGGCCCAGGCTTTTATTTTCGTCTCCTTCTTACTAGTTTCTATGGAGCACAACTAAATATTTGGGGGCTGGCAAGCCTAGGCTCCTATCTGTTGCATCTGGACGGCAATCTGGGGGCATTTAACCACTAATCTAGTGTTGGAACTTCTAACCCAGCACCAGGACCTTTAGTAAGACAAAGCTGAGGGAGTAAAAGTGATCCAATTATGAGCTCAGATGGTTAGAGGAACCATAGCGATGGTTGGAAATCTAAGTAAGATTTCCAGCTCCATCTAGTTAATATCTGGATCCCAAGTAAATACCAGAGAAAGTATGAAACCAAGAAGACTAAACAGTGAGGAGGATTAAGGAAAGGCAACCAACCATATGTCAGCTACTGGTATAGGGATTTATTACATTTTCTCATTTAACTTGGGCAAAAACTCTATAAAGAGAAAGGGGGTGGGGTACAAATACTTTTTGAACACTGTAATAGTCAACTTTTGCTGTAGTAATAAATGATACCAAGATCTCAGTTGTTTTCAACAACAAACCATGTATTTCTTGCTCTTGAGTCTGCAGTTTGACCCTGACCCTTTGGGCTCTGCTGGGCTCAGCTAGGCTTGGGTAGATTCCATATGCCTTGTTACTCAGGGGGATATGCTTTTTATGGTGGTGGGGGAGAATCTCAAGAGGAGTGAGCAGAATCCCATGATATCATAAAAAGTTTCTGCTAGAAACTACCACATACACTCTATCATCCAGAGCACATCTGTGCCCAAGCCAAGCCATACATCAATGGAGTGAAGATGTTATACTTGGCATGCACAATCATGTGGCATTGAGTTGCTCAGTATTATCCTTATCAGGGGTAGAATATTGTTGGAGGTAATAATACAGTCTCTCCCAAGGCCTCACCCCTGTGTCAAGTACTTTTATTTTTAAAATTTCCCTTACTAAAATAGATTTAAGAGATAGAAAGTGTATCTGACTTCATAGACTTCATAGATAAGGAATTTGAGACTTTGAGGGGTTAAGTAATTTGCCCAAGACTGGCAAGTATCAAATCAGGAATTTAAACTCAATCTGTCTGATTCTCAAATCCATGTTCTTTTCGCAATACTTCTGTCCTAGAATTCTAAGATTTAAAAGAACCTAAGACTACCAAAAAGAAATTTATGTATGAAGCAGAAACTGTGGGAAGAATTTCTATATAGAGTTAAAATATAAACCTAATTAAGTATAATGAGTGTAAATATTAGAAAATCTTAGAAACTCTCTTTTATAATGTCACTATTTGGAAGGATGGTGTAGAATGACATAATGATTAGAGTCAGCCTTAAACAAAACTATGGAGGAAGCTTTCTTTCCATGCCCTTCTGTCCCTCCCATTTATTTCTCGTTTTATGAGAGGCTCCTGCCACCTGATCCAGAAGCTGGCTACTCCTAGCTCCTTGTCGCAGACCTTCCCTTGCACCAGCTTTTCCAACAAATGTTCAAGTTGTAGAATGTTCCTCTTTCCTACCCCATGTAAAACCTCCAGGCCATCAGTGTTCCAGTCAGAAGGTATATATTATGAAAGATGATCCCTGGGAGAGTAATGTCTGACCCTCAGATAATATGTTTCGTATTTCTAATTTGACCCTCTGACCCCGGGACCTATTGCTAGAGGAGGTAAATTTCAGTGGTGGAACTTTCTGATAACTCCACAATTGGGCACAGACACTTCAATTAATCTATATGCATGGAGAGTGATTCAATTTTTATGAAGGGGGCAAAAGCCCCCCTTCCTTCTCATTCATAGTCTGTTGTCAAGTGGACCTTATGCCTGGTTGAAAATAGATGTGTAGTTGTCAGCTGGAATGCCTGTTTACCTTTTTTCCATGAAATATTTTTTATTTGGAAAAAAAATTTTTTTGGTCTATGAACTTGGGGTAAAGCCACTCTATGCATATTGATTATGAGGAACAAAAACAGAGAGGGTTGCATTTATAAGTCCTTCTAAAATACCTTCACTAGTCCTCTACTCCACTGAAATAGAGGGTCTTAGGAGAAACAGAGAAAAGAGAACGTAATGACAGCGCCTGCCTTCACCTTTCTCTGCTTCATCTGAATAAGGGTTTTTGAGCTAGCCAATTACAAAATCAGGTTCATTGTAATTAAAAATAGAGACAGAGCAATCCACAATATGCTTATTGTGTGCTTGGCACACAGTTGGTGCTCAACATCTGCTGTTGAATGAATGAATGAATGAATGAATGAATGAGTGAGTGAATGTGTTGATGAGTCTGAGTTAGGCCTTAGAGTTCACTAAATACGTTAAGGGACATTTCATTTGTGTTTATTCAACGTTCAGATATTCAGAAATATTGCGTATTTATATCTTAAGAGCTTTATTTGGTGGTTTAAAATGGTGTCGGAGCGATCAAAGACGTTACTGTCATCCGGTATGTTTGTAACAATTTTCTCTAAATGCCTCTCGATGTAGGAGTCATCACGCCTCTCTTTTACATATTTGAATGCGCATCAGCAAAATATTTTTGTAATATGATAGCCTTCTGAATAAATTGCCAAGAGAGGAACTACTCTCTGTAAAGTGTGGGAATGATGTTTGCACATTCAAAAAGAAACCCCTACAGTGTAAGAGACCTTCCATGTATGCAGAACACACTCATGCCCACACATACCGCAGCATTTCACATGGCCCACAGTGTTGCTGTCGAGGGCCGCCTTTTAAAGTCTTGCTCCACCAACCTTACCGTATGGCTTGGCGAAAAGGGAATAGGGGTCAATAAGAGGAGAGTGGTGTGGTAGAGAGAGGACAAAAGTGAGTAAGTGGATCATGGCTAATGTCAGAATTCCAGAAATGCCTGGGATGCCTGGAGCATTCCTGCTTGAGACTGAAATAATATAACAGAGTGACCCCAGCTCTACAGACTCCTGCTTCATTTATTTTGCACGGGAAACCCCTGTAAAAATGGCCCTTAGCCTCGCTTGAGCACCGACCTACACTTAGACCGAAAGAAACCAATAACAGTTTGACTTACAATCCCCAATGCCAATATGTCTGAAAAAATATGTTGTGAAGGAAAGGGAGGAGGAAAAAAAAAAAGCTTCCATGCGCATAACTTATCTTTGACTGTCACAAAATCAATAGGCTTTACAGAGCCCAGGAAATTCAATAGCTCGGCATTCATAACAAAGATTGGTTTGGGTGATTTGTCTCTCTCGAATAAGGCAGGCTTTGGACCCCAGCTTCCCTTCCTTTAAAACTCAAAGGGGGTGGGATTTCTTCATCCCAGCCAAGTCCTCTTGCTTGTCTATTGTCGGGACTTTACAATGGTACTGCTTGTCTAGCCAAGCCTTGCTTCTCCCCGGGAGCACAGACCTCACATCGGGGCGTGGAGCAACAGATGCCCAGCTTTACACCAGCATTCAGCCTCTCTCCGCCGGCCTGACAGCATTTTCATGCACCACGGATTCATCTGGTTCAATGAAAAACCCAGAGGAAAGCTGCAAGTATTTGTTTTTTGGGGGGTTTTTGTGTGGTTTTTTTTCCTGGAGACCACTTTATAGAATGTGTCCAGATATTCACTCTGGAAACCGGGCCCACTGCAGAAACATGTGAAAAAGATGGGAGCGCCTTGACCCGACCCCGCTCTCCTCTGAAGAAGCCTGTGCCCAGGCACCCACCGATGCATTTAGTCAAGCGGGGTGATGGAGGACAAGGGGGAAAGAAGAGGCTGACTACAGTCGGTAGAACACCATGCCCGGGGCTTGCCAGCTCAGGGGCTGGACAGCACCCAACACAGGCCCTTGAACACAGCAGGCAGCCAAGAGATGGCAACTGAATCACAGTAAACATCTAATCCACACTGAATTCCTAACATGTGCCCATCACTTCACGTACTGGACGCAGGCCCTGATCTTCATAACATGCCAAAGAATAGATATACATCAATATGCCTGTTTCACAAAAAACAAAAGCCAAGATTCAGAGAGGTTAAAAAACAGGGCCAAAGTCACACAGATACTCTGAGTGGAATCCAATCAACATCTATCTGCTCCAAGGCCTGACATTTTTCAGTATTCCAGAGGATTTCTCTTGGCGACGTTGTCAGGCCAAGGAACGAACAAGCAAAGCCCACATTAAATGATGTTGTTTGCAGGTTGTGAGGATTAGGGTACTCCTTGTCAATCGTCAGCCTATATAACTCTACTGGACTTGAAAAACCTGGGTTTTAGTTCTGCCTCTGCAACTAACTCATTCCTTTTGCTGTGTGGATACATGAGGAGAAGCGTGTGAACACACTTCCTAAATCCTAGATGGTCTCGAAGTGTAGGACAGCAACGGCAGTTGAGGCAGAGCCCCGTCTAGGAACAGAGCACGGGGGGCTAATCGACAGAGCAAAGTACAGATTGAGCAGTACCAGTTGGGTGGTGGCTGTCTTTCCTTCCCCAAGCTGCTCTAATGGCCCCTCTTGAGAAAGCAAGAGATAAACATCCATCAATCAGTCAATAAGAAACTATTTGAATGTTCACTCTGTGTTCACCCTTGATTAATCTGCGAGCCACCTGCAGTATGGACCAGAGGATTGGAGGCTGGGGCCACAACTGAGAAATAAGGCGATGGGAGCCTGGCCGAGAGTGGCAGCAGAGGCGACATGTAAGAAGTCAGAGCCGTGGAGCAACCTGTCCCCACTCCACCTTTTCTAGGCAAGGAGCCCCTCTCCTGACCCTTCCCCCCTGCATTCAAAGAGGGAGTGAGCGCAGAACTGCCAGCATGGGGAGAAGGTTGGCTCTCTTCCCCGGGACAAGCAGCTAGCAGATAAGTGGAGCAGAGTTTTAAGAGAGAAGAGGAAACCAATGGACCAAGTCATGGAAACAGCTGTTAGTTACTCGAAACATGATGGGTGAAAGAGCATGGAGCCATCAAATACTGGAGCCAACCTGTTCCTGCACACGTTCAAAAACCTCAGGGTTTGAGCAGGGACATAGGCAAGGAAAAAAGAAGATTCATGTTTGTTAAGGCCATCAGTGCTGTTATGTGTCGTATGTGTTAGGATTGAGTTTGTGACAGAAAATTAAAATAAAAATGGCTAACGTAAGGTAGAAATACATTTCCACAATGTGCACACACGTCGGTCTGAAGGTGGTGGGCAGGGCTGATAGGGTGGCGTCAGGGAATCAGTCGTAGGGAACCCAGCCAGGCTCTTTCTTCCGTGCTGTCTTGCCATCCCATCTTCTACCTGTGACATCTACTTAACGGTCCAAGACCAAAACTCAAGCTCTAGCCAGCATCTCTGAATTCCAACCAGCAGAAGGAGGAAGATACAGACATAGATAATCCGTATTCCCTTCAGTGCACTTCTCAGAAGTCTCCTGTGACACTTCTTAGATTCCCTAGGCCAAAACTCATGGTTTGATCTAGCTGTGAGGGAGATTGTTGGACATGTTCCAGCTAAAATTTGTCTGTTCTATCATTATAGAAGAAAGGGAGGTTGTATGGTAGGAGCCAATTTGCACTATCTGTCCTACAGGCTTGATCAAAAGTAATGCCAAAGCTTCTTCTAGCCAAAGCTGGAAGAGGTCAGTG
Organism: Mirounga leonina; assembly: GCF_011800145.1. Taxonomy (NCBI): domain Eukaryota; kingdom Metazoa; phylum Chordata; class Mammalia; order Carnivora; family Phocidae; genus Mirounga; species Mirounga leonina. The sequence goes on along the minus strand of NW_023270377.1, from coordinate 78,104,836 downwards.
AAGAGGCCACTGATTCTTTCCTATTTTATTCAGATGTCTGATATGCAGCATGGAGATATTGATCATCAGGTCACACGAATACACTGCCATCCTGCCAATGGAATTTACTTCTGAAGGTAGCACATAAATTGTCCAAGGAGAAAAGAAGAGAGAGAAGAGGACAAAAGAAGGAAGTCTGGAAAGAATAAGTGCAAAGAAGGGAATCATAGTAAAATTTGTCAAATGACTAGATTTGGAAATTTCAGTACTACAAGTAATCTGGCATGGATGCATAAAGGTCCCTGGAAATCAATTCTTGGTGTCTCTCTAACACACACACAAACACACACACACACACATGCATACACACACACATCTAACACTCATACTCTTGCATGCCCACAGCTAAAATCTGTTATGTTGATGTTATAGGTATATATCTGGGACTTGGTCACAGCTCTTACTTGCAAAATACTGTCATTTCATAAAAGATGATTTACATGAGGGCAACTTTCTTAGTACCATATTACTCCTTCAGGTCAACCAACAATTGGAAACACATATAAAATATATATTATCTGCGAATTCCTTTGGGATGTAGAGGAAAAAGTGTTTCTCTCCTTTTTCCTCTGCTGCTGAAGGTAGTGGATGGAAACAAAATTATTAGACCCTTGCTTTGGGATTTGGGGGTTCGTGACAGTCCTTTCACAGACCTAGTGATCCATATAATCAGGCTGCCAGTGAACTTGTCACTATGTAAATGAAAGCTGAATTTCTTCAGAGAAGCAAGCTCTACCAAGTGGGTAAGTTGGTGTTCAATAATATGATTCAAAGCTCTTATTAAATGGAAAGCTTAGAAAATTTTGGATTGTGTTATAAAACAGAGCCTAGTATCTTTTAGGAAAGAGTATATTTAATTGTTTAATTATAAATGCTGACAACTGAGGAAAAAATAATTTGCTTGCTTGGAAATAAATGCTGAATCTTAATGAACTAATTTAAAAATTGCCAATGCAAGAAAAATAGAAAATATAGTAATGTTTACCAATATTCAATCTGTTTCTCTACATTTCTCAGTCTCCTTATAATTAGACTGAGCCATTTGACTAGTTTGTCCAATAAAATGTAACAGAAGTGACTTATTACTACTTCCGGTCTAAGACAGTAAAGAGCCAATCGTCATTTCTTTAATTTATCTTTCTTCCCCCATCATGACTGAGGAAGCTTCTGTGACAAAACGGTGAAGCCTCTGTCCACCAGGCTTCCTGATTGGCTGTGGAGCAGCGCCCCAGTGGACCAGTGTCACCCATGTAGCATGAATGATAAATTTTTTTTTTTTACCTTCTATGATGGGATTATTTATTACAGCACAGTTTAGCTAATTCTGACTAAAGTAAGGAGTAAGTAATTAAGTATCTTAGAGAGAGCCAAACTCTAAAATTAAAAATGAAACAAAGACAAAATCTCAAAATCTCAGATTCTCGATGATAGCTCTCTAAGTAGGAATTGGCTTTAGTTAGGTAAGATTGTTGCTAAAATGTTCTTTCTAGCTTCAAAACCAGCTCTGTTTCATCCAACTGCCAAAATGTTTCTGAATTGATTAGCTCTGCATTATTGGTTGGTCAACCAAGTCTACAGAATGGTTTTTGTTTATTCATTTTTGTCAAGCTATTTTACTACTGAGTTGAGTACAATTTCAATATGTGTAAGTTCCCCTCCAAGATGTCTGATTTGTTAGTTATCTGATAGTCAGGAGAGTTAACCTCCTCAAGCCAAATCTTTGATAGAGGAAATTTTCATAAATTGGGAAGACTATATTTCATAGATTCTGCCAAATTACAAAATGCACTGTAAGCATGTGCTGGAAAACCCTCAATTAGGACCCAAACTACAAAACGTTAACAAGACAAATTAGGGACGCGGAATGATACAGAATTGGTTGCCTGAAATAATGAGTTGATGGAGCGTGTGTCAAATTGCTGATAGAAGGGCTCATACAGTGATTTGCCTGAGGCACCTGGGTACCACTGTCAACACCTCAGGGTGTGCCCTAGTTTCCTCAGCTTCTCGAAGTCCAGGGAGGTGAAACTACCAATCGGAGAGCAGTAACGTTTATTGAACATCTACAGTGTACTGACTGCTACATCATATAATTTCTAAAGTAGATTTCCACTTGACAGATAAGACATCTGAGGCTAAAGGTAGTTAAGTAATTCAAGAGGCAGGGTCAGGAGTCAACCTGGATCCAGGCCTTTCGATCACACCATGTGACAACATTGGCAAGCGTATAAGTGGGTCCATATAATTTTACTCATCTTGATGGACACCTTTTTGGTGAAGGGTTTTAATAAAAATTGATGTTCATTTTTTTAACCAAAATTAACTTTTTATTAAAATCATCAGAAAATGTAATATTCCTTGTATCAAGATTTTCTTAATGTCCAGAGCTTACATTTTAAGGGTTGCATTTTTAAATATTTTACTAAAATATTCACAGAGTATATTCCTGACTTCCTCTTTTCCCTTCCAGGTTTATTGAGATATAACTGACATATAATATTGTATATTTACATATATAGGTGAAATCCTATTTTGAAATTGAAGGATGCTGAAGGAAGAACATGAAAAGTTACAATATAAGAAGAACACTGACACCGTGGTGGTGAGGACTCAGTACAGTGGAAAACATTTCTTTGTTCTACTCTGTACACAGATTTTACTATTAAGAAAACACATATTAAAATTTGTCTAGATTTTTGTCTTTGTTTTAAAAATATATGTAAGAAAAACATGGACAAGGAATTGAAGGCACAATACTTTCATCTCATTCACTTTTACAAGTTAGAATTTGGAAACAATAGTTTTGTTTTCCTATTAAGCCACGTTTCTGATAAATAATCTTTCTGGTCATTGCAAACCCCCCTTCTTGGATTTACTTTATTTATTTAGTCAGAGTTAAACTCTGCTAACTGCTTGAGTGCTCTTTAGGCAAAGCAAACTGGTATACCTCCTCCACATAGAAAATAGGCTTCCCAAGATTTTGATCCCCTCAGCCCTACGAGGCAAAGAGAAGTTATTGAGGTTTGTTCCTTCAGGATGAGAAAAGACTCTTCAAGTCATTCTAAATGCTATACAAATACTATCATTTTCCACATGTGTCATATCTGAAAGAGTTTGGAAGGCATTTCCCTAGAAGATTCGCCCCTCGGTCTGTTTTCTTAAAAAATTAAATCCACCCTCCGAAAAAAAAAAATCACTTTCTAAATGCAAGTTGATAATCTATGTGAATAAGCCCTATGTTACTTGAATAAATGCCTTTATCTGTTAAAAATATGACCCCTTACACATCTCTATACCATGAGCAATTGTAAGAACTGAAAAGAGAACATAACTAAAAGGAAACAATATATTGCCTAAATCATAGTAGTCACCTGAGATGTATTAGCTTTCTTTCTTCTTCCCCCCAAATCCTAATTTGCATTTGAGCTAAATGAACACTAAAGTTTAAGCACTTTGAGGTCAGGCACCTTTTTAATTTATCTCAATTTCTGCAGAGCCCAGAAAAGTACCTGGCACATTAAATGTTTCTTAAATGTTTTTTTTTTTTTTTTTCATTTCCTTACCTGAAAACTTTTATATCCACTTTGAAATGTTTCTTTTTTCCAATATTCTGAAAATTAGGAAAGGCAACCTTTCTTGGTACATCATTCAATATGATTTCCCATCTCACCAAAATCATTCTCCGGTTCTCTTGAGGGAATTGCAAAAAATTGCATTCGTGCTCCGGCTCTAAATTCTTCTATAGAATATTGTCTTGATGAGTAAACAAAGGCCTCAAATGTTTCCTTCTGTTATGTGTGTACATAAAATGTTCAGTCTCAAGTTTCTTAAGACCACTATCAACCTGATGTAAGAACTAGTTGCTTGGAAAAAGAACTTAGAGGAGTACAAGTCTGACAAGGAGTTTTTTGTTTTTGTTGTTCTATTATTCTGTTATTTTTGTTTGTTTTACCTTTTTTTTAAATCATAAGGGAACTGGAAAAATCATTTTCCAGTTATCTAAGAAGGCAAAGATTAACAAAATGATTATAGTTGTCTAGTTTTTTAGTATAGTGTAGATATTTTCTTGCTCTTCTTTTTATTTCTTTTAAGCCTCCCCTCTTTCCATGTTAACATTTGTAAACTCTTGTTTTCTAGCCATTTTGAGGGAATAGCATTTTGGTGGGGGAGAGGGGTGGAATTAGTTTAAAGCTTTTGTTCAAAAGCAAAGCAAACCCATGGTCTTGTACCTGCCTTTATTCTGGGAAAAGTAAAGCCAAATTAAACATTCTTTGCCTTTACCCTTCAGTTTTGTCTTTGAAATGGTTATATCGTAGCTAATCTCTGGTAGGGACAGCTCTTGCCCTGAAGAAAACTTCCATTTATAATGTCCACAAATGATCCCAAAAAGGAGGGAAGGGAAGAAGAAAAACATATGCAAGGAGCTTTATTTAGTCTCTAGAATCATAACCCCAAAGTGAGCGGGTCAACTATAAGAACGGGGAGTGGTACGGGTGGGGAGTTTGCTCTCGGTATAAGATTACCTGGTTTCAGTTGGTCTGTGCCCAGAGGTTCCCCTAGATGCCCTCACAGCCCTATTCAGCAGGGAGTGAACTACCAACTGTTATCGCTGTGCAGCTGGGGAAGTGTCCCAGTGTGGTCAGCTTGACCCCTCTTTCTCGGGGGGGAGAGTGGATGAGGCATAACACAAATGCTTTGGGAGTCTTGCTGAGAAACCGAAGTAAACTGGAAGAAAACAAACAGGGAGCATCAGGGAGTTCTCAGCTCAGGAAACCTGCTCAGGCCCTCATGCTGTGTCCGTCCTGATAGCCTCCACCCTGCTCATCTTCCCAAGGCTCTCTGCCTCTCTGTGCTCTCTGAAAGCACAAATCTGATGGCATCTCTCTCTGTTTCCAAAGTCCCAGCCTCTTCGTAGAACACAAAATATCCCTTCTGGGTTGCCTCCCCGCCGTCGTCGTGGCTGTTCTCTCTCTCCGCCCACCGTCCGTTCGTTGTAGCTCCGGCGGTATCAACAGCCTACTCGTCATTCTGCTGCCTTTGACATCTGTGGTTTTTCTAACTGGAAAGCTGTTTGTCCTTTTGTGTTCCCAGGAGTCAATCACTTCCTTGTCTGGGTTCTCTTTGCATTTTGTGCATATTTTTGTTACTGTATCTCACACAGGACGTCTCAGGGTACTGATTGACAAGTCCCTTTTCTACCTCAGATTACCACATATGGCCATGCAAGGGTCTTCCCCTCCACCTCCAGGGAACACCATTCACGTTATAGAACACGTGAGTTGTCAGCGAGACAGCTCTGCCCGTACTGCCAGTATTAATAATAGTAGCTGCTTTTTATGGAATCGAGGCCAAGCACTACTCCTCCGTCATCTCATTATTTGTATAACTGTCTAACAAATATATCTGTATTTGTTGTATAACAAAACCATGGAAGTGAGCACCATTCCTACCTCAAGCCCATGGACAGGGAAACCGAAGCCCATAGATCATTAGTAATTTGCCCAAGGTCCTCTTCTATATTGTGAATGCTTTAGAGCAAGGTCTGGGTCTAATACTTCTACCTGTCTCCAGTGCCTAGCATAGTGTTTAGAATGCAGAGACACCTGACGCATGTTTAGCTGAATGAACGGACGAGGGAGCAGATGAATGAGGAGCCTGAGGGGGCAGGTGCTGACTCTCCTCAATGCCTGGAAAGGTTTCACAGAAGCCAGGAGTCTTTTGGTGGCACAAAAAATCTGGAAGGTGAACAAGTTCAGGAAAAATGGAAGTTCCAGGCTCAAATAATTTAAATAGTATAAATGGGTCTCAGAAAGGAAGTGAATTCTCTGCCATTCATTTAACAGTTGTTCATATAACACCTATATGCCAGATCCCTGCCCCACGGAGCTTGCATTCTAGCAGAGGGAGACAAATAATAAATAATGGAGGTATAGAGTATGTTTCCGTGACTTATCATGGGAAAAGAAAACTTAGGACAGGGTAAGGGTGATGGGGAGTTGGTCACTGGGAAATTTAGGACAGCATACCGAGAAGAAAACATTGAAACTTGAGCAAATACTTGAAGGGGACTAAGCAGTTAGCCAGGTGGATATCTAGGGGAAGGATAACCCTGGCAGATAGAAGATCTTGGTCATAGTCCCTAAAGTAGGAGAGTGTCCGGATTGTCAACGGACATCGAGGAGGCAGGATATCTGTAGCTGGGTTACCAGATAAAACACAGAATGCCAGCTAAGTTTGAATTTTGAGGTGTAATTAGAAGTGTCACCATCACAGCCAGCTGTCAAGGTGGTGAGGTAAAGTGTTTGTGGTGAAAGAAAATAATAAATACTACATGAAATATGCTTATACTGAAAAAGTATCAGCTGGTGGTCTGATACTCAAATTTAACTGAGCTTTATCCTGTATTTTCATTTGCTCAATTTGGCAACCCTAATCTAGAGCAGAGCAAGAAAGAGAGTAGTCTGTCTTGTACCTCTGCCTTTCTCTGCAAATCGCTGCTATTTTCCCTCCTAGCAGTCTGCTTCCTCCACATGGCAGGAAATTTCAGAGCTTCAGAGCTTAAGCCCACAAGCTCTGCCATCAGTGGAATCTGATTCATATGCTCTATAGTTCCAAGTTAAAGACTCCAGGGCAAGACTCTAAATAACCCAGGACACAGTGGTCAAGAGAACTGGCTACTATAACAGGATCAGCTTGGGTCAACCAAGTACCTTCAGTAACGTTAGATGGAGCAGCTCCCAAAAGAAGAAATAGATGGTGGCCGAGGGCAGAAATAATCGTGTGGCAGCGTCTTAATCTGTTCGGACTGCTATAACAAAATTACTATAGACTGGCTGACTTATAAACAACAAACATAGATTTCTTACAGTTCTGGAGGCTGGAAGTCCAAGTTCATGGTGTCAGCTGATTCTGTGTCCAGTGGGAGCCCGCTTCCTCACAGACAGGGATCTTTCCACTATAACCTCACAGGGCAGAAGGGGAGCGGAGCTTTCTTGGGCCTTTTTCCCAAGGGCACAAATTCCAGTCATAAGGCTCCACGCTCATGACCTGATCACCTCCCAGGCCCCACTTCTTAATACCTTCACCCTGGGGAATAAGTTTTGACATGAACACAAAAGGTATCCATCCTTAGAGTACCTTGGCATATCCAGGGCACTCGTTGCTTAATTATTTTCGCTAGTGGATAGAAGCAACAATAATAGCATAAGATCCCCCAAAATGAACATTCCAAATGTAACCTGGACTTGAACTGTGTTACCTATATATTTCTACGTGTTTGTGTGTTTTGTTTCAAAGTGTTGCCTCATAATTATTATTTCATTACTTAAACTAATATTATTCTTAATGTCTTAACATATATCAAGTGCCTTTAGGGAGAGATCTTCCAGAAGCATGCTTGGTAACTAATGGTTGGAGCTTCTTAGAACTCATAATTTTTCACAGTAATCCACCATTGAGATAGTCACATTTTGCTGTTTACAGGGCTAACCTTCCTATCCTGACTTCCATGCTGCTTGAATGGACGTAGATTTCTTATCACAGAATTGCAATCCCACCTGGATTATAGAAGTTGGAGTAAAAAGAAAAATAGTGTGTGAATGCCCTCCTGGGTCTGCACACCTGCCGGTCTCTCTCACACAGAAGCTTTGGATATACTGGTGACAGTAACTTCACAGAATTCAAGTGATTTATCACCAGATTTTGCAATGCTTCTTGCTGGATAGCTATAATTACGGGTCTCACCACTACAGCCGGCTGTTGGGGTGCTGAGGTGGTGAAGTGTCTGTGATGAAAGAAATTTGCGAGCAAACTTGGGTGAGAGAGTGTTTCTCTGGCAGGAGAAGAAGAGGGTGTGTGGATTCTGGTGTTCAGAGTTGCAGGAGGCAGTTTGGCTCCACGCGGCTGAATAGAAATTGTGCCCAGGGGTCACAGCCAAAACCCATCAGAAACCACACATTATAGCTTGAGGCGCCCTCTCTGTGCTCCCTGTGGAGCCAGGGCATCTTTATTTCATACATCATTTATTCCCTCCATGGAGGGATTTCACAAAAGAACAGTCTGGAATACTTATCAAGTTGCTTGGGACACTAGCATGTATGAGCCCTCCATTTGGGGGAAGTTATCTCCATCACTCAGGTTTCACATCGTCCCTTTCTGTCCAGACAAATCAACTTGTTTGTTAATTTGTCTATAAATTGAGTCTTTACATTTCTCTGGAGACCTATTCTCTAGCCATACCCGGAGTCATGTTTTTATTTGGTAGCGTTGCTATAATAGTATTCAATGCAGAATTGCTCCGGTCCTTTCTCTGTCATAACATATAAACACATGCTGACAGGAGGCAAAGCAAAGAAGAAATACATTTGTTGGCTTTGTCAGAATCGCTTCCTGACCGCTTTCACAGGCTCTGCTTAATGAATCCAGCCACACATGGAATACTCCTCAAAGATGCGCTTATCAAAAATAATGTAAAAAATCTGTGGTAAGATTTTGTGGTTGATACCCCTGGTGGCCTGATACCCAAAATATCATCAGATATTTCCAGACTTGTAGCAGAAAAAGCACAAACAAAAATGAGTTTCCATTCCCTTTACTTGGAGAATACTAGCACACCGCTCAGCTCTTTCCAGAAGAGGGAAGGGTTCCCAGTGAATCACACAAGGTGCGATTGAGGTATGAGATAGGTGGGTCTCAGGCATTGGGTAATATCCCAAATACCAGCACCTACCATTCTTTTTTTCATTTGATTTCAACATGGCTCGTTGGAATACCCACTGGGGGCCAAGGCACTGTGTGGGTTGTGGGAAGGAGAGTTTTCATAGCCTCTGCTCACAGTTTTAAGAAACAAGTTTTCACCCTTGTGGTGTTTCAACAAGTTCCTACAAAGACTTTCTTCCTGCCACTAGACCCATGGGCAGGGAGTTTTTCCTTTTCCCAAGCCCCCCAAATGGCTGACCCGCGGGGGGATAATGCCTGCTGCCTCACCCCTGAGTGCCTGTGTTCACTAAAGATAACCCGAGGCAGGGGGGCCGGGACACTTTCCCAGAGTAGATTTGTTCTCTTTGTCCACCAGCCAAGGCGCCGTTGTGGAGAGAAGGGTAGCGTTTGTTTGGCTTGTTTGTCCAATCCCTCCCCTCCCCACCCTTTGTTGTCTGTCAACTCGAACTCCTAGCGGGACACACTGGGAGAAAAGCTGTCACCGTGAAAGGCTTCAGCTGCCTCGCCATGCGAAGTCCCTCTGCCGGCTCTCCCGGCCTGGGCACTGGCATTAACGCTCGGCTTCCATTTAGAGCAAAATGAAAGGCTGAAATGAATGGACTTAAGCCCTTTTACGTTTCCTTTTCAAGCACAGCCCACCTCTAGGCACCCCCAAAATGGCCTCCTCAGGTTTTTCTCGCCTCCTTTTCTAGTAAAAAAAACAATGGTATGGAGAAGAAACAGTGCTGCTAAAACTTAAAAGGCTTCAACACTGGATTTTCTATGCAAATCCAGAATGCCGTTTAACAGCGGAACAGGGAAATTTCCTCTTTTCATAATACTCATTTATGGGGTGCCTGTCTCAGTTTCCTTCCTCCGACTCTGTGTGAATTGCCTTGTACCCACTTAATGAGATGCACTTTTCATTTTCATCCCAAAGAGCTTTGTGAGTCTGGGGGAACCCGATGGAAGGGAACCAGTCTTATGCTGCCTTTGGAAGGTAGCAGAGCATTACCCAGCCAGGATTTTCCAGTGGTGAGGGTGAAGCGCGTGTGGGTCAGTAGGAGCTCGGATTCCTTTGGAAAGTGAGGGAGAAACGTTTTCCCTGTGCATCTGAATGTTGCAAACGCATTCTCTTTCTTCAGTCTTTTCATCAGGCTGCCGATTCACTCTTTATTCACTCTTCTCCCTCCTGGAGCAAGGCACTGCTATTGGCCCCAAAGCTAGCTACTTGTTATTCAAGTCTTTTTGGAACAAGACATAGATCATCATTAGCCACAAGCGTAGACACTCCTTGTGTTAGAGGAGAAGGGAAGGGAAGGGGAAAAAAAAAAAAGATGAATCTGGGAGTGTGGCGTAAACCAACCCAAGCTTAAGGAAATGCTTTGGGGACTGTGGGTCATCCTTCCTCGTTGGGTACACCTGCAGCATTGTTGCCAGCACGACCTTGGTGCCAATGACCCCATTCTCTAGATTATTGCCCTGCTTCCGTTCTCCTGTTTCCTCTAACTTACTGACTCTACTTACTGTTGTGCTCTCACCACACTCCCTCTAACGTACATGTCACCAAGCATCTGTTAGTAACTAGCCACTGTTTGGGATGAAAAATAACACTAAAGAGCAGAGCAGGGAGCAGTCAAAGGCATTGTCAGAAACACCCCTACGAAACCCTTCATGAGATCACCTCCTGAGCCCCAATGTGTACTTCTGTATGTGATGCCCCCGGTGATGAAGGCACTTAGCCCTGTCTAGCTGGTGAGCCCAAACTCCAACTCACCCTTCAGGGCCCAGCAAGAAATCACCCTGCTCTCTCCGACTTGCTATGTTTTTGGCAGGCACGTATTTCCATGTCCTCTGCTCCCAAAGCAGCCTATATAGCTCTGCTGTGAGTATTCCCCTTCACACCCCACTGCCCAGTTAGACCACCAGCTCCTGAAGAATGTGAGCTATGCCTTTCATCTTTAGAGCCCTGGAGTCAGGCACGTAGGGAGGAACAAGTAAGTGCTTTCCAGAGCACGTTTAAATAGACTTCTCTCCACTTCTTTCTCATCCTTCCATTTTGCCTGAATTTCTGCTAATTGTCCCAGAACATTTCCTCTATCTTTATCATGACCAATTGAGATAATGATGCCTTCCAAGCCTCTTTGAGAGTTTGCAGTGATAAGAATATTAAACAGACTACATGTGAGTGTGTTTGAATGCTTTTAAAAAAGCTTACACATATATGGTAGCATATTTTACTATCCTGCCAATTAGATTATCATAAGCTTTTTTTCTAACCCAGACACAGTATCTAGACTCACATTGTCCTTATGTGATTTACGTAATGAATGCTCTGACACTCGTTTTCCTTATCTGTGAAATGTAGGGAATGAGTGAGAGTCTCTCTAACGTCTCTTTCCGGACTAGAACGCTCACTGAGGATTAGCTCTATTGTGTGGGGCAGGTAAAGTCAGACTGGGAAGCAGAAGGAAAGTAATAGAGGCCCAAGCAACCATCATAGACTTGGAGATGCAAAATCCCACAAAGGGCTATTTTGATTAGTACTCGGGGTTGCCAGCCGCCTCTCCAGCTATAGGGACTGGGGCTGAGGGATAAATTGCCCTCCTCATTAAGAAGCTGAGTTGAGAAATGTGCTGGGGTGAAGTCAGGGACAGAATGCAGAGCACTGACAATCTTCTCCTTACCAGCTATAAATCATTTCTTTCCTCCTCTTGAGGTCATCCAGTGCAATACATAAGAAAGCCTATTGTAAAAAATGAATATATTGTGTTTGTTTTTATGAAATACAATTTGGCAAAATAGAATAAATATGTTCTCTCTTGGTATTAGTGTTTGGGGGGCCACCCTCTGAAAGACCCCCAACAAGAAGTGAAGTGTAGTGTATGTAGTTTATAACATGCTTTCACATTCCACTGATTTCAGTTGTGCAGACTTGTTTCAAGCCAGGTTCTTCAAAACATAACCCTATGCATAAATGTCTAATATAAAAGCATTCGCCTCTAACATGGGAGATAGAAGGATTATTATTATTATTATTAAATTTTTTTAAAAGATTCATCTGTGGGTTTACAGGTGGGTTTATAGCATGTACTAGGTCCAAAAAGAAAGATCTTGAAAATTTTTCAGCGATATGGTACTTATAAGTAAATATGTTATGGCTTTTGTTGCTATCTTTGTTTTGATTGATTTTTTCCTTTATATTTTTTAGAGTCAGTGGGCAAGAACATTTAGCACCATAAAAGAAATTGATTAATATAAACATATGGTTTTTTCTCTATATGTCTTTCACTTAAGCTATAAAATACCATTTTGGATATTTCAGTCTTGTTCTGATGTTTTGATAGTCCATTCAGGAGATTCTGGTAATAGACACAGTTGATTTATCCTGCTCTTCCTCGTCCTAGTTCTATAGGACCAGCTAACACAAACATGCAAATTATATGTAAAATGTGCTTGACCTTGGCAATTTCATGTACACTTGTTGGGGTGGCTTTGTCCTTGGTCAGCTGGAGTTATACCTATACCTTTTTTAACCTTGTGAGCAGAAGCTGCACTTGTGCTATTTTGGACTCAGTACCAAATTCAATATTTCTTTCAAGTTATGATGTTTTAAATTCTAAGCTTCATTTAAAAAATTAAAACTTTATTTAAAAAAAATAAATCAACCAACTTTCTACCAAAAAGGAAAATGTGGAGATTATATATTATTTTACAATTTTATGCTTATGACTTCTCTTCTTTTTATTCTATCTTTTCTTTATTCTTTTCATCTCTAAGCACTTGATCATTCGCCCCCTCCTTCCCTGCGCTCCACCCGCACAGCAGCTTCTCCAAAGAAGTCTGCGACCAAGTGACGTGGGATGATGACCAGCCTGGGGTATAGCCGGCCGGCTGGTGGCATCAGGCAGCAGACCTCACTATCTACCTAAAGCTATATCAGAAGAAGAAAATTGATTCAGGACTCATGATAAATTAAGAGCATTTGTCTTTCCAAAGTAGCAAATACTTTTATCTGCGATTGTGTGTGTGTGTGTGTGTGTGTGTGTAAGGTGATTTTTAAAGTGGCTACTGATTTCCAAATGTCAAAATTAAGGCTCTGGTTTTTTAAAGTCATTAGGAACTGCATTCTGCCTTTAGGATCCTGCTAATGGCTTTCCCCCATAACTGGCTTGTCCCAGGAATGTTCAATAAGAAGACAAAGAAGCAGCACCATGGATGGGAGGACCAGACCACACCAACTTAAGTGAAACTGTCAACCCCCCAGGGAGGCATTAATAGTTTATTGGGTATGGAAGATGCATAGCAAAGTAAAGGAAGAAAGCTAATAACCTTTAACATTAAGAAAAATAACTATTATTGTGACCAGTGTAGCATGAAGCACAAACAGAATACTCTCTGGGCAACAAAAAATAACGTGTAGCCCACCAGAGCAATTAATAAAATGAAAGCACAGTTTCTTGCAGATGGATATGTAGGAGAATAATGGCGCGGGGCTGCGCTGAGCTGTCATGCATCAGATACTACATCTGTTATGGAAATCAGGGGAAGTGGGGGCCTTTTGTTCATGCGAAAGCCCTCCCAACAGGGATTTGGCTGGAGTAGATTTTCTTGTTATTAAACATGATTTCTAGCTAGTCGAGAGCAGATGCTTCTGCAGCATTTGGAACTAATAACCAACCTTCAAGTGCACGCCACCCCGTAAAGAGGCTGGTACTGTTGGAGAGACCAATTTCAGCTCAAAGATAATATGTTCAGTTCAGTTTCTACTTTGCACATGAATGACACTGATACCAGATGAGCCTTCTGCCCTAGAGTTTGCTGGAAACAGTCAAACAATGACACTGACCCTAAGGAAGATCAGAGTTTCCAGGTGTACTTGTGAAAGATAACTCAGAATCAAAAAAGCAATGTTGTAGACTTTAGTTGGAGAGCGGGGAATGGGAGTGAAGGGAAAGACATGCAAACTCTGTACTGTATTTGGCAGGTCCCCTTGGCCCATGTCCTTGTCATGCTCCCACATCTGGACTGTGACTTTGGTTGAATGAAAAGGATTCCTGGGGCCACAGGTCACCACCTAATCACTAAAGAACAGCACCTCCTCTTGGGAAACCACCTAGATTCAACTGGCCAACATGTTACTCCTGAGTTTCTGGGTTGTTTTTTTTTTTATTATTTCTCTCCAAACACAACACATTAATTTAACAACGACAACAATACCACCAGAATAGATCCAGCATTCTTTCTATCCTAACTATTGTGTAGATGGATGTTTCTAAATAACAAATAGGTCTTTGGATCAAAATCTTTGCAGTTATAAGTAAAATTTGAATTAAAATAAAGAAGTTCTTTGTCTAAAACTCAATATCTAAAGAATTCTAAAATATAAAGACTCGCAACAGCAAGTAAGTATTTTTTACATTGGGTAGGTATTCTTCTTTATTGTTTTAATATAGTCAGAAATAGTATAAGTATAGATATAAACCGTGGTTTTTACCACAAACCTCAGAATCTTTCTTATTTCGGGAAGTGTCCTGTAGCCAGCATTTACCTCCCTAGAAATAAGGCAGTAATTCTGGGATGAAGCTTATGTCAACGATGACACAGCTTGAAATGACAGCATATTAGGCATCTTTAAACATGGAAATAATAGTCGACATTTCATTTTTGTAATTTTGCCTGAATTTTAGAGGCTCCAGTTTGAACTCGCTTACTCAACCCTTGTTTGAAGCTCAAAACACTCTTCCTAAGTATATGACATTTGACTTCCTCTCCCCAAATTTTCACCTATGATTCTATGTGCTCTGTCCCATAAACAGTTGCTCCAACCTGTTGAGTTTCCAACTGTCCCATAGGACTCCCCCTTTGGAAACAGATTCAATTCAATATGTAACTAATACTCTGGCTACGTCCAGAGTATTTTCAGACGGACTGAACGAAATTGAAGGTTTTGGTTCATTGATTAAACCTGTTCTTTGGAAATTTTCCTGCCGATTCATAGGTAAAGCCCTTCCAACCAGTGCTTGCCAACGTTACCATACAAATGGTGACTGCGTAAACTAATAACCTAATAACAACAAAGATTTGCATTAGTAAGTTGCTTTCAGTTTGTCATATGTGTTCACAAGTTTGATGGCACTGGATCTGATCCCCACTATTATTCCAAGAAGGTAGTAGATGAATATTATTACCCTCATTTTACAGAGAAACGGAGCCTGAGATGGGCCAAGTGGCTCGCGGGCTGTCACACTGCTAGAAGTCGTGAAGCTGGAACCGATTCCTGTGACTTCTGACCCAGTAAGAAAAGGTCCATTTAAAAGAAACTTGTTTTTAATTGTTTTATGCCATGTTACTTTAAAAGTGCAATTGATTTTTTCCCCCCTGAGATTATAGTTAGGATTCTTGTTTAAAAATCTAGGACAAATAAGGTACATGACTAGTTTTGAAATAAACACTGTCTTTCCATAGCTGCCAAACCATTGCCATATTGTTCGGCAGGTGCTTGGGATATTGAATGTAAGAAAGCTTTTTCAATGACATGTAAACCTGGACATCCCAGACACTGATCCATAAAACCATGGTGGGTATATATTTTTTATTATTATTTTTCACAAACCGGGTTGTTAACCCTAATGCCCTGGCCAGTTTCCAAATAAAGGATTACAATTTGCCTTGCTAAAAACGTTCCCTGCTGCTTTAATTAGATATGGTGTTTCCCCTCCCTTTTAAGGGCGCAGTCTGCAGCAAGCCCTCTCCTGTCAACCAGCTGCTATCACTCACTCGAGGAGGATAGAATGATTCCTGTAATAGTGAGGGACAAAGCAATAGCCACAAAGCTGGATTTTAAAACAATATATAAACTTAAATGACTGATGCTTAATATTTTACAAATGAAGTCAGAGAATGGGAAAGAAGCTTTGAAGGTTATCCCTTTAAGCTGGGTCAGAGAGAGACCATGTTTCCAGGAAACCAGAACACCAAATTAATTTAACCAACATTACTTTTAAAAATATACCAATTCTGGCCAAAAAAAAAAAAAAAGAAGAAGGAAGAAAAGTATATCAAAGCCATTGTTTTATGTATAAGTGTCTACTTAGTTGTTTTGCTAGTGTAGATGCATAATAAGAAAGGTCAGCCTCTTATTACCATGATGGTAAATCATTTTAAACCCTCTACGAACATCTTAAATTTGATAAGGAAGCATTCACTTAGCTAAGTGAAAACCATTTAAGCCAAGGTCCAAGAAAGCAGAGGAAAAAATAAAAAGAAAAGGAGTATTCCATACCTTGGAAGTGGATCTGTGAAGAAAAATGAAATATTCATAATGTGTTACTGTAAAACAGTTTTCATGGGATTATGTGGGAAAGGCTATATCCCATATGGTGTTTCCAGACTGCGTCCCAGAGAGCTGCCATAAGGTGAGAGAGCTGGCTTGACAGAGGCCGCGTCCATCTGCACTTGGAGACACTGCCGCCGCCCACAGAGCAGAGCTCCATATCTGGACGCGGCTCAAGAGCTGGACATTCTTCTTCCAGCCCACACAACGACTGTCCTTCGCTTTCCGATGGAGATGACTGCATCTGCCTCCGCCTCTTGGATAATGTAAATAACTGCCTCCCCACGACAAAAATGATTCCCATGTTGGGTTGCTTCCTCTCTACATACACTTCTGTGGAGCTCTTTTAGTCATACTGCTCCTGAGCCTCACTATTCACACTCTTCTTCCTCTTTTTATGTTTCACTAGACCCATTTTCTCCCTCTCCTTCCCAATAAACCACAAAACTGGTATTTGAATGTGGCAGGTGCCATTCTTCAGGTACTTCATATACTCATTTAAGACCTTAAAAATATGAACATGTGCTTAAATCCATAGAGTTTCAATGGCAAATGCAACAACACTCTATGTATATGGTGTAGCCCATCTTCAAGGCCTTGTGTTCAGGAAGGTTATCATTATATAAGATGTAAGGCAATATGTTTGGGTGGGGAGGGGTAGGACAGTGGAAAACTGAAGAGCTCATTTCTTGTAGAAAGAGGGCAGCTTCTATTCAGCACCACATTTGATTTGTGAATGACAGTAACTACTTTAAAAAACGTTTAAACTCCATCAAGGTCAAGCTAAACATAAGTATGGCCACTGGCATATGTATTTCTATTCTCAGGAAAATGGTTAGAATATGATACTGATATTAAATTAAGCTCAGTGAAGGACCAAAACAGATAACAGTCTCACTTGTTCAAGATGGAATGTTGGTTTTCCCAGTCATCCATCACAGGCAAGATTTTCCCTCGGTAGAGGTCCTGTGAAAGGAACAAAGGACAAATCAAGCGACTTCCAAATCTAAGGTAGATTTCAAGACTGGGGACTTTTCCAACCACACCAGGATCCTTTCTTCCTCAGTCCTGTACTTCATCCATCTCTGAAAGACTTTTTTAAAAAGTGTCTGGTTAAAGCAGAAGTATGTAAAATGGACCTACAAAGTAAATAAGTAATGCATATTAAAAAATAAAGAATAAAAATCAGCAAGAACAACTGTGAAAGGTAACTGTGGTAGCAGGAGACCTGATTCCTTGGCTTTTGTACTCACCAGTTATGTGTCCTTGCGTGACCCATTTAACATCTTCTGACCTATTTCAGCTTGTAAAAAATAAGGGAGTAAGCTATCTAAATCTAGGCACAGGTGTATGTCCATCTTACATTAACCAGCAGGCTCATTCTTCAAATGAACTCAACTGTAGAACCCACTAACCGCAGACAAGAGTGGGAGTGCTTGCATGGAAATATAAGAAGCACCTAACATCTTGTTGCAATTACAGCAGGGGCTTTCCAAGCACATTTTGAAGCCATTGAACAAAATTATCTCTAAGTTTTTTCCTATTTTTGAGAGATTCAGATTCTTGGTTTACTAGAGATACATTAAATTCTACCCCAAATGACAATAAGATAATATTTTTCCTCAAAATAAACTTCTTCCACAACTTCATCATCAGTGTTAATAATCACCTATTAAGTACCCATTGTATGCTGAACACTGTCCTTGCTTTCAAGGAGCTAGTGATACATTCGTGAAGATGAGATTTTTTTCTTGAGTAAAGAACTATAAATATAAACCAACTAATAAAAATGATAAATAAACTTTACAAATAATCACATTACATAACTTACATGGTTCATATGCTAATAAATGAGGCCAACTTTACTGTATGGCCCAAATGACATTGACTCAAACTCCTAATTCCATAATATCCTCCAATTATTTCTGGGACTCCTCGGGGATTACTTCTCTTTGCTCATGAAAGAGTTTGTCTGCTAGAATTAGTCTTTACCTTCAGCCAATAACTAACTGCTATGATTTTCTTCTGTGGCCACCATTCCCTCTGCTAATGTCATTGTTCTCCAAAGTGTGCAGGAGAGCCTCTTTATTAGCCTAGTGCCGATTCTCTTTAGGAGATTGCCAGTTTTATTGATGCTCCAGAAGTCCCTCCTTCAGGAGCCACAGCAGTTTTAATTCCTATGGAAATGAAGAAAGATGCCTCTCCTTCTGAAGAACATGCCACATCTGTTTAGCTGATCTTCAAAGCATCATGTACAATTCCAGAGTCCGGAAATGCCTCTTGAAAGTTGACACTTTCAAAGTGTCTGCCTTTAGCTCAGGTCATGATCCCAGGGTCCGGGGATCGAGCCCCACATCGGGCTCCCTGCTCGGCAGGAAGCCTGCTTCTCCCTGCTTCTCCCTCTCCCACTCCCCTTGCTTGTGTTCCCTCTCTTGCTGTGTCTCTCTGTCAAATAAATAAATAAAATCTTTAAAAAAAAAAAGCCTGCTTCTCCCTGCTTCTCCCTCTCCCACTCCCCTTGCTTGTGTTCCCTCTCTTGCTGTGTCTCTCTGTCAAATAAATAAATAAAATCTTTAAAAAAAAAAAAGAAAGTTGACACTCAGATTCTCCGCTCTTGATCTTCTGATATAAACTCTCAGTGAAACTGTTCAGCTCAACTATCAGTAACTTAATACCTGCATTTAAGTAATTAGTGCTTTCATAGTTTCCCCCCAAATAATGGGTGGGCAACCACTTTATGGAATTAAAGGTGCATTTTGAAGATTTTCTTAAACAAAATGTATCACTTAGGATAGGGTAGCAGTTATGCAGGACCAACAAACAATCTCTAAATCTTGGTAGCTTAAAAATCAAAGATTAATTTCATGCTCATGCTATCTTTTAATCATGGGTTAACTCTATATTAATGGGCTCATAGAGTTAATGGGCTCTGGTTCACCAAGGAGAGGTAATTTGGTGATTTGAGGGGCTCTTCTCTATATCATCCTCTAGAATCAGATTGAAGTTGCAACCACTGTCGAGTCTAATGCTGGTTGCTAAGGTAGAGAGAAAGAATTTGGAAAATTATACATTGATTAAATGCTTAAAGGCAAGTGTCACATGTCACTTAAATTCACAATTCATTCGCCAAAGTAAAGCACATGCCCACACCTAACTTCAAGGAAGCAAAGATGTGCAGTCCCACCATATGCCAAGAAAGCAGATCTGGAAATATTTGACTAAAACTAATGATTGCCACATTTAAAAACTATCTTCCACAAAAATGATTTGGAGTCTTTACCTATAGAGACAGAAAACCGCTTGCAATTTGAAAGGCCATATTCGCTGCCCCTTTCCACCTCTCAACATTAAAAAAAATTCTCAAGAATTAGTATAATCCAGCAACTTGACTAATGGTTATTAAAACAGTTCAGAGGAAGGAGTAGTCGTTGACATTGGGGAAGTTATGGAAGGCAGCAGGAAAGATGTAATATGAATTGGACCTTGAGGAAAGGAGTTAATCTTTTAAAAGGGTGGGGGGAAGTTTTGTGGAATCACATACATGCAAACATAAAGGCAAGAGCGGACAAGGAGTGGGTAGGGAACAGTGAGCAGGGCAGCTTGCTTCACTAGGTGGTTTGTAGAATAGTAATCAATGATATAAGCTTGGAGTGGTGGTTTGGAAACCAGTTGTGGAAAGCCAAGATAAAGAATTTGGCCTTTGTTCTATAGAAAATGAGAAAGTATTAAAGGTTTTGAAGACAGGATGATGAGTGCAATGTAGGAAGATAAATGTGTTCATGGAGAAGCTGACAGATTGGAAGAAGAAAGGCTGAAAGAAAGTAATTAGTCCACTATTGCCATCATCAAGGCAACAAAGATGGTGACAGCAGCAATGGGGGGAAAACAGCTGGGGAAAACTTGACAGAGGAAGATTTTAATAAGATTGGCTATGTGACTGAAGCAAAGGAGAAAGGGAGAGTAACCAGGTCCGTGCCTGTCACAATTGATAGAAATTTGTCAATGGTGTGTGTGTGTGTGTGTGTGTGTAGGAAAGCAGGGAGAGAGGAGGGGGAGACAGAGAGAGAGGTGGGGAATAGATGTCTGTGGATGTGCCTATAAAACTTTCTTTTGTATCCAGCTGTGTAAATTAACTTGGCTGTAGGTACTATTTAAAGAGATTCAGTGTCCAATAAATTGTGTAGTGTTATGTTGATGGGTGCCTACTATTTTTAGTATAAATGGAGAATTTGCTTGTTAAGTAGTATATTGCTGAACTACTAGGACCATTTCCTTTTTTTAAAGATTTTATTTATTTGAGAGAGAGAGCATGAGCAGGGGAGAGAAGCAGAGGGAGAGGGAGAAGCAGGCTCCCCGCTAAGCAGGTAACCCAATATGGGGCCCAATCTCAGAACCCTGAGATCACAACCTGAGCCAAAGACGGACACTCAACTGACTGAGCCACCCAGGAGCCCCAGGACCATTTCCTGATTTCAGTGCTTTAATCTTAAAAATCCTTGACTTGGGCTTCTCAGTTCAAGTTGCCCCCAAACTGTCACTAGATTTGGCTCTTTGTTTCTTCGGTGTCAACAATCCTCTCTTACCAGTTCAAATTATACCTCCAGATATCCTCCCCACCCCGCCACCTCCCGTCCCGCAGAGACAGCCCCTTGATCAGACTTCCTTGCAGAATCAGAATCAATGCCTCAAGTTTTGGCATATTTTGCCTTCTAACCTATTTCTAGCAACACAATATTAATATTTGGGAATGTTTTCTTTCAGTTTATTCAAGAGGTTTTGTTCATGGTGTTTTTCCAGATGACTGATTCCAAGTATCCCCAGGGCTAGCTGTAATTTTTGTAAATGTACCCTATTTTCTCTACTCCATCCTCTGTCCAGCAACTTTGGGCTACAGTGGGTATTATTATTCTTATAGGAGTAAAAAATTATGCTTTGTTCCTGCTCTTCCTCCCTATTTTCAAGAACTGCCAACAGTCTATGCTGCTAACTATAAAACACGACTCAAGATATTTGCATTTTATACCCAAGGACTTGAGCAGTAGGGCTCTTCCACAGCGAACATGGACAGTCACCAAGTTCTCTAAGACATCTTTATTCGTGACTTTATTAAAGTCACCATTGTGTCCAAATCAATTCTTTGTAAGAAAGTGGATAATTTTTGAAAGAATGGTGCTTTAAAGAATTCCAATATTGTTTTCTTAAAAATAGTTTACTACGCATCTATCACTGAGAGTAACATCAAATCAATTTTAAACATCATCTGAACTACAGTATACTGATGATTGTACCATACTGGTGTAAGAATGCACCAATCAGGAAGAGCATTGAGAGTTAATACATTACTATGCTCCAGAATTTCGAGCCATATTTGGCCTGGCTCCAGTGATTACAGTCTTAACCACCACTCTTGGGTTCTCTGGCTTATAAAATGTCAAAGCACAATACTACTTTACTAAGACGGTGTGGTGCAGCCTTAATAGACAAATACATCAGTGGGCTAGAAAGTAGATTCCGAAAGGATATTAATGTCTCTGAGCAAATTTGTATATAATGATGGAAAGGAAAAGATGAAGTATTCAATAAATAAGGTTGGGAGAACAGAATGCTTTGGAGGGAGAATAAATTGTAAATAAGTAAGAAAATCTCACTTCAAATAATATACAAAGATAATTTTTGGATGAATTAAAAAAAAAACTCAATGTAAAACACCAAAACCATAAAAAAGCAATAGAAATAATGTGGAATTATTAAAATATGATTGTACTTTCATTTACATCTTATACACTATTATTCAAGCATGAAAAATAAGGTTTATCTATGTGTGCTAATATGGAAAGACATCTACATTAATTAAAAAAATTTTCTGATAATATAAACAGTATTAATTGTTTATGTAATGTATGTGTGAATATATCAACACATACACACACACACACATTCATGCACACGTGCACACACACACACACACAGAAATAGGTGAGGAAGGATACGAACCATCACTGCTAACAGGAGACCGGTGAGGAAAGAGTTTGTGGGTGAATGGGAAATTATCTCTTTTTCATTTATATTTTCCTCTATTGCCTACTTTGTATTATTTTGTTTTTAAAGATTACGCTGAAACTTCAAGTCTTTACCCCTTCAAATAAAAAACATGATATTCGATAGTTTTATGCTGATGAAATGAGACAAGGATAACGTCATCAGTTACTTCCAAAAGTCCTTCCTGTGTCATTAGGTGAGCAATCATTTCTGCCCTGCATTTGAGCAATAACCTACTAATTCATCTCCTCCTGCAGTGCAGTGCCCATTCCTGCCTCCAATCAGTCCTCCCTGAGAAGGCATATGGAGATCAAGCACTCCAACCCCGTGGTGTGTCACCTTCAAGGTCACTTCTGCCAATTCCCCTATCTAAATTGCTGTCATGTTTTAAAACACTCTGTGGTTTCTCTGGTATCACATAGCACACTTCTTCATTTACTATCTGCTTCACTACTCTGTTAGCATCATGAAGACGGGGGCCAGGTCTGTTTTGTTCCATACAAAAGCTTCATCATCTAGCACAACGCCTGGCATGAAGTTGGTAAGTAGATAATAAGTTAAATATTGAATGCATGGGGGCACCTGTGTGGCTCAGTCAGTTAAGCGTCTGCCTTCAGCTCAGGTCATGATCCCAGGGTCCTGGGATCGAGCCCCACATCGGGCACCTTGCTCAGCGGGGAGCCTGCTTCTCCCACTCCCTCTGCCTGCTGCTCCCCTGCTTGTGTTGTCAACTAAATAAATAAAATATTTTAAAACAATTTTAGAAAATATTGAATGCATGAATGAATGAATTGCAAGAATGAGTGAATTGCCTGAATAAGCAAATATGAATTACATGAACGAATGAACAGACTATTCAAGACAGATACCATGAATTACAAAGTAGATCCATCAAGGAGAGAATAGAAGCCATTAATATCATTTTCACACAACCAGAAGGGGATTTAAACACACGTACCCAGAGAAGAAGCAGTCAATGAATGAACATAATCTCCTGATTTTCTTAGAGTCTTTTTGAACAAGAAGCATGCCAAGAAGTGCTAAGTGATGAAGGTCAGTTTTGTTATTTACAAAGCTGCCTTCGTTTTCCAGCTGTATTTCAGGTCAGGACTGACAAGATAACAGAATACCCAGAGGAGATTTTCTTTGATTCCGTAAATGAATGTTCTAAAAGAAACATACTGGTGAAAGACACAGCCCTTCAGAACCTGGAAGGAGCATAATGCAGGGCTGGCCTGAGGGAGGGAAAAAATCAATAGCTCTAACAGTGAATGAAACCAGCTTCTTTATAGCTAATGTTGCCAAAGGGGGGACCCTCGGGGGCACTGATATTGGCACTGTCTCCATCAATTTCCTCTGGCTCTGCTTGATAGCAGATACCAGCAGGGTTGGGGATGCAGCGGGGTTAGCCAAGCCGGAGAGGGGTAAGAGGGGAAGCCCAGCTGGCTTGCAGAGATGATTTCCCCCTGCATAGTTCCCTCTGCTCAGCCATTCGAAACCCATGGGGCATCCACCAGGCAAGAGCCTGACCCTGGGAACATTAATTATATTCCTGAATCGAAATTAGGCCTTGAGTCATAAGCTTTCTCTTCACCAGCCATTGTATTCTAGACACAGAATGGAAAAGAAATCAAAAGGTTTTCAAAATTAAGATTTTACCATGGAGGCTTGATCTTCTCAAACCGTGGAAAGAACGCCTAGGCATGGTCCTTTTCGATCCGATTGGTTAATGATAGATGAAGGTTTTAAAGCTAAACTTCTTCCCTATCGCAGGGGTCTGTGTTCTCAAGAAAAAGAAAATGGTTTCCCATGACAGTATCCATTCATCAAAATCAATAGCCATAAAGGCAATTTTTTGTTTTGTCTTGTTTTTGAGTTAAGGGAGGAGAAATCATCTGGAAAGAGAAATTTGACTCTTCAGAAAGGAAACATCCTCAGCCCAGGATCCAAACGAAATAATCCCTTCACAGGGAAAGGAAAATTTTTTTCTAAAAAAACGAAAACAAGAAAACAATATCATCTAACTCTTTAGCCTCTGGTATAGTCTTACTGTTTGGGGTTTGTTTGTTTGTTTGTTTGTTTGTTTGTTTGTTAAATATACACAATTACTTTAGATCCCATGCTCTCCTTCCTAACTTTAATTATGGCATTGTTCTAAAATCACACAGTTGAGAATGGTGCTCTGACCCATCTCTTCTTGGTCCTCCTTCTGTAAATAAAAAATGTCTATGACCATGCCTTTCTCCTCATTCTAAAAATAACTACTTTGCCCCCAATTTAGAGTATAGTGTGAAAGTGACATTTATTGGTTTACCTATAGATTTTAGTATTTATTTTGTATATGCTAGAAGTAAACTACAATTACAGAAAATTAACTTAGAGTAAGTTTAACTATACCCTTGTAGTATTTAAACATAATTTAAGATGAGAGGAAATAAGATTACCTTGACATGAGAGAGGAAATACCCTATTTTCTCATTTTCTAGCATATAATAGTAAATATAAGATCTAATTACAAATCAGCATTCCCTCATTTTACTATTTATAGAACAAAAATTATGACTATTCATGCTACTTCAGTATAGTTCTATGCCAACATCTCCAATGGTTTCTCTGATTTTTTGCAGTCACTTGGAGAGGACAAAGTGAAACTCAGGAAATTGGCCTGGTCTCAGTCCCAGAACCACAGACACCTGCCTCACCAAAGCTGAGACTCCTTGAGCTGCAGTTCTCTGCCTGTTATCGCTGCTGATGGCAAGGGAGTTTGAGCTCTACTTGGCTTAGGAGAAGTAATTGCAAAAATCAGTCAAATAATTCTCATTCATTTCTCATTCCCTCACAACTGTGCATTCTATCATTTTTTGTTAAAGTGCAGAGCATAAGCTCACATGGCCTGAGAGGAGGCAGGATAGTGTGGTCTTGAAACTGCTTGGCAATCGAGCAGGTTCAGTTCAAATACCAAGTTCACAACACATTAGCTGAAAAACTTTGTGCAAGGTATTTCTCTTCTTTGAGCCTCCCCATCAGTCTTTTCTTCTTTGAGTTTCCCCTTCTGGAATCTAATTTAAGGGGTTGAAATAATGTACATAAAGCATTTGGCACATACATACAATGATGGTTATTTTTAACATGTTTGCTTTTTAAAGTACCATGAAAGATAGAAACAATAAATATTTTCTAACAAAAAAACAAAAATCCCTTTCATTTTCTTGTGAATGGAGTTGGCCAGATGACCATTGGTTGGTTAATCTAGACATTAAATGGAAGCATTAGTACATTTTTTCCTAAGGCATTTGTGGTTGATGGGTAATGACTGGTTTAAATAATTCTTTCTAATAAAATAATCTGTGACTCTATGTTATAGAATTTGAAGAAATTACCCTTCATTCATGTGCTAAAACTGGTAAGACTTGCATCTTCAGAAAACGTCTAGTCTTAACTATAGGTTCTCCTTCTACCCATCTCTATAAGGAGATAGGTCATCATCCATCCAGATACCTTCAGATACTCATTTCTGGATTCATAAATGCTTGTATGCATTCATTCAGTAAATATTTGTACTTTCATGAGAGAAAAGATACTCAAATTTCCTGAAGTACAAGTAACATAAAAAAACTTGAGAGAAGTGGTATCTAAGGGTAATTATCTTACTGTTGTTTCAAGAATTCGTATTTGTTTTTCCTTCATTTTGCACAATAAAAACATATTTGTTGAAGGACACTTTAGAAATAACAAAATTTTAAGATCATTCATCCTACTGTCCAAATTTAACTGCTATTAACTAGGATTAATAGCAACCATTGACTTTAGTCACTATGTATATATGTATACACGTACTGGTTTTTTAAATGATATCATTTAGTTTGGAAACTCATTTTCCTTAAGAAATATGAATCATTAAGACTCCTTCAGTCACAAATGACAGGATACTTAATGCCATCTGACTTAAAAGAGGAAATTTATTGGCTCTTATACTAAAAGGTTGATAGATTGAGACATGGCTTAATCTGGTGTAATCATTTGACACTTTAGACATCTCTGTGAGGTATATAGGCAAACCTTGTTTTAGTGAGCTTTCCTTTATTCCACTTCGCAGATACTATGTTTTTTCCAGATTGTAGTAACCCTCCATCAAGCAAGTATGTCAGTGTCATTTTTCCAACATTTGCTAACTTTATGTCTTTGTGTCACATTTTGGTAATTCTCACAATATTTCAAAATTTTTTCATTATTATTATATTTGTTATGGTTATCTGTGATAAATGATCTTTGATGTACTATCGTAATTGTTTGGGGGCCCCCTGAGCCATGTCCATATAAGACAGTGAACTTAATTGACAAATGTGTGTATTCTGAGTGCTCCACTGACTGGCCATTCCCTCATCTCTCTTCCTCTCCTTGGGTCTCCCTATTCCCTGAGACACAATAGTATTGAAATTAAACCAATTAATAACCCCACAATGGCCCCTTTCACTATTCAAGTGAAAGGAAGGGTTGTGTGTCTTTCACATTAAATCAAAAGCAAAAGATGATGAAGTTTAGTGAAGAAGGCATGTTGAAAGCCAAAATAGGCTGAAAGCTAGACCTCTAATGCCAGTTAGCCAAGTTGTGACTGCAAAGGAAAAGCTCTTGGAGGAAATTAAAAGTGCTACTCCGGTGAACACACTAATAATGATAAGAAAGGGAAATAGCCTCATTGCTGATATGAAGAAAGTTTTAGTGGTCTAGCTAGATCAAACCAGCCACTACATTCCCTTAAACTGAAGCCTAATCCAGAGCAAGACCTCAACTTTCTTCAGTTCTATGAAGGGTGAGAAAGGTGAGGAAGCTGCAGAAGAAATTCTGAAGCTAGTGGAGGTTGGTTCATGAGGTTTAAGAAAAGCAGCCACCTACATAACATAAAAGTAAAAGGCGAAGCAGCAAGTGTTGATATCAAAGCTGCAGCAAGTTCTCCAGAAGGTCTAGCTAAAATAATCCATGAACGTGGCCACAATAAACAACAGTGTAGATGAAATAGCCTTATATTGGGAAAAGATGCCATCTAGGACTTTCATACCTAGAGAGGAGAAGTCAGTGCCTGACTTCAAAGGACAGGCTGACTCTTGTTCGGGGCTAATGCAGCTGGTGACTTTAAGTTGTAGCCAGTGCTCACTGACCATTCTGAAAATCTAGGGCCCCTACGACTTATGCTAACTCTTGCCTGTGCTCTAAAATTGTAAGAATAAAGCCAGGATGACAGCACATCTGTTTATAATATGGTTTACTGAATATTTTAAGTCCATTGTTGAGATCAACTGCTCAGAAAAAAAGATTCCTCTCAAAATATTACTGCTCATTGACAATGGTCACCCACGAGCGCTAATGGAGATGTACAAGATTAATGTTGTTTTCATGACTGCTAAAAGGACTTACATTCTGCAGCACATGGATCAAGGGGTAATTTCTACTTTCAAGTCTCATCATTCACGAAATATATTTGGTAAGGCTATAGCTGCCATAGATAGTGATTCCTCTGGTGGAACTGGGCAAAGTAAATTGAAAACCTTCCGGAAAGAATTCACCATTCTAGATGCCTTTAAGAACATTTGTGATTCATGGGAAGAGGTCAAAATATCAACATGAATAAGAGTTTGGAAGAAGTGGATTCCAGCCCTCATGGATGACGTTGAGGGGTTTGAGACTTTAGTGAAGGAAGTAACTGCAGATGGGGTGGAAATAGCAAGAGAACCAGAAATAGAAGTGGAGCCTGAAGATATGACTGAATGGCTGTGATCTCATGATAAAAACTTAATAAAATGAGAAGTTGCTTCTCATGGATAAACAAAGAAAGGGTTTGTTTTTGTTTTTACTTTTGTTTTGTTGTTTCTGAGATGGAATCTACTCCTAGTGAAGATATTGTGAAGACTGTTAAAAATGACAACAAAAGCTTTAGAATATTACTTGGTTGATAAAGTAGTGGCAGGATTTGAGAGGATTGACTCCAAGTTTGAAAGAAGTTCTGCTATAGGTGAATGGCTATCAAATGGTCACATGCTATGGAGAAATCATTTGTGAAAGGAAGAATCAATTAATGCAGCAAACTTCATTTTCTTATTTTAAGAAATTGCCCCAGCCACCTCAGCCTTCTGCAACCACCACCCTGATCAGTCACAAGCCATCATCATCGAGGCCAAGACCTTCCACCAGCAAAAAAGGATTATGACTCTCTAAAAGCTCAGACGGTGGTTAGTATTTTTTAACAATAAAGTATTTTTAAACTAAGGTATGTATATATTTTTTAGACATCATACTATTGTACACTTACAGACTACAGTCTAGTGTAAACATAACTTTCATATGCACTGGGAAAACAAAAAATTCACTTGACTTTATTGCAGTGGTCTGGAACTGAACCCACAATATCTCCAAGGTATGCTTATGTACTGTGAAGGCAAAAACAGATGTCCACTATGTAATACAGGTACATATGTTCATGTGTGATTAAAATAGATATTGTTACATATCAACAAACGTGCTTTTATAACATTTTGGGGGGAAGTACTCTGTATTTAGATATTTCATGATTTATTTAATCAATTTCCTATTGTTGAATGTATGCAGTAAGTATAAAATAGTGATTACAAAGACCAACTCAAAAACTAGCTGGTTCACTTTGGACAAGTTGTCTAACTTCAGTGATCCCATCTGTAAAATGAATATAAAAATGGGATCAATGTAATGGAGTTACTTTAAGTTTGAAGTGAATAAATTCATGTAAATTATTCAGAGCAGTTCCTGGCATGTAGTAAGTATTTAATAAAGGGTGATGATATTGCTGCTACTACTATTACCTCTTGATGTCAGAGTGAAGAATATATTTCCATATAGGAGATAAGAACTTGAGCACAGTGTTCCTATCTTCTTTTCCTCTTTATGTATAGAAGCCTAGATTTAG
The DNA here is from genome assembly GCF_011800145.1 of Mirounga leonina. Lineage (NCBI taxonomy): Eukaryota > Metazoa > Chordata > Mammalia > Carnivora > Phocidae > Mirounga > Mirounga leonina. The sequence continues at coordinate 78,075,791 of NW_023270377.1, read as the reverse complement.
AATCTATAATAGTGTTAATAGATTTGCAACCTATATTAGTGTTATTATGGTCTTAATCTTTATCTTACAATTCCTTCACATACTTTGAAAATATTCTGACATTTGCAATTTGTTTTGTAGCTAAACCTACAACTATGTGTGTTTAGAATGCTTCAATGTTGACAACCAGCACTACTTTATAACCTAATCTCTCAGCTGCTCATTTTATTTTCTTTCTCATAGTATATATTTAAGAAATGTTTTTCAAGGAAGATATATAGGTGTTACATGTTCTGTGCCTACTCATATTTGAGTATGCATTTCTGATTTCATTACACATAAAAAAAACAAGTTGACTGAGTATGGAATTATTAAAATTATTTCCTTTCAAAGCCTTGTGGATTTAACTCTATTTCTATCAGTGTTGTTGTTATTGCTTTGGCATTCTATTATGCATGTCGAGACCACTTTTTGTTTTATTTGTAAGTAAACTGTCTTCCTTGAACCCTGTATGGTTTTGCTTTATACTTTGGCCAAGATGCATTTAGGCGTAAGTCTTTTTCATTAGTGTTGCCTACAGCATGTTGATCTCCTTCAATAGAAGGAGAAATTTTCTTCTCCTAAGGAAAACTTTCTTCTAGGATATTTTTCATTGCTTTCCTATTCCATTTGGGTTTTTTGTCTTGTTTTTGTTTTTGCCACACAGTTACACATAAGCTAGTTTTCTGCCCTTCTCCTCCTGTGTAATTCACTAGGTTGGATAGTCTCCATTTGCCCCACAGATCTATTCTCCATCCTTCTCCACCATGTTCTATGCTCTGGAAGTTTGACCTTTGTGACCGTATAACTGGTTTTCCTGGCCTTCTGCCTTCCGGTTGTCTCTGGCCAATGAGAGATGTTCCCAGAATACAGGAGGGCAAGAAAGTTGGGTACTTGTTCCCTCAGCTCCAAACTTGCTGGGTCAAGGCTGGGCTGTGCATCAGCCACAGAGTCAGCAGAGCTTCCACTGCCTTCTCTAGGTTCCATTACTTGCTGCTGGCTCAGCCCTTCTGACCCAGGGAGGGTAACTGGTCTACATTATTGCTAGTTCTAGATGCTTCATCAATCTTTATTGGTTTCCCTTAGCCCTACCCATACCATTGCATAGTTCTTTCATTCACCCTCAAGTATTCTACTCGATTATCTATTTATTTCCTGCAAGAATGTTTTCTTGTTTATTAATATAACCTTTTTTCTCTCTAATTTTCCTCATATTTTTGTCCTTTTCTTTGTTCTGTGAAAGTTTCTTAGTTTTGTCTGTGATAATGGCTCTTTAACGTCTTCAGTTGAGGTATTAATTCTACTATATGTGTGTGTGTCTGTGTGTGTAGATATACCATATATAGATAGATATAGATAGTACACTTGATTTACTTACTTACCCAGTTTCTTTTTCACTTCATTTAGATGCTTTTTTATCTCAATCTTTTTTCTTTTAATAATTGTCAGTTCTTGCTTTGTAGGAGATATGTTTTTCCTTGCTATTTTGCTAGGTTGCCAAATGTTTACTGAAATTTTCCCCTAAGGCTATAGACCATTTTCAAAGACAAGATCTTCTTCTGGATCTTCTTGTTACCATTCCCTTCTTTTTACAGTAGCTTTCCCCGTCTTGCTGCAGGATCCAGTTTTTTGTTTTGTTTTGTTTTTTCTGTAAGTATCTTGGACTGAGGTGAAAGTTTTACAGTCATACTTGACCCAGATGAGATCTTTCCCCTCTTTCTTCCAAATATTTCCTGGGTTGGTTGTATGTTATTTACATACATGCAAAAAGACGGTGGACAGTGGGACTGATGCACCCTGGAAAAGCACCTGGGGATGGAGCGCGATGGTTGCCCAGCTCTTCACTCTTACAGGTCTCATGTTAAAGTAATGAAGATATATTAGGACAGTTGTGAAGGGTTTGCCAACTTTTTTCAGGTGACTCCTTTTTTCATGAGACAAAACTATGATATACCAAGAAGCAGTGTGTTATAATGACTAAGAATGTTCTAGGCTTCACTGTCAACATCATTATTTACTAGCTTTATGTGAGTCCCTTCACTTCTGTGTGCTTCTGTTTTTCTCAGCTGAAAAATAGAAAAAATAATAGTAACTGAACTCATAGGTTTGTTGTGAAGAGGACATGATGATGAGAGCAAGTAAAGTCTTAGAACAATGCCAGGCATACGGTAAATATGCCAGTTATATATCACATAACTGTTTGCCATTATTGCTGTGAGTTGCAGCCTGCGGAGGTTTTCCCTCAATCTGACTCCTTTATAATTAGTGTCAATTATCTAAGATCTCAGTTGTGAGTCAGTTGTCAGTTACGGTTTCTGATGTTGCAAGTTTTTTGTTTCTTCTCTGTCTTCCCATGTACTTTATGAAAAAGGCAGGGAGAAGTTCGGGGATGACTTTCAGACCCCTTTGAAATATACTGGATCACCAATAAGCTGCGATTCTGAGCCATCCTTTCTGGACACTCTGCAAAACTGCTTTCATTAAAATGAGTTCGGGGGTAATTTGCTAGCCTTTTTAGACTGAGGCTGAAAAGCCTAATTTATAAAAGTCAACATTGCAATTTAGAATTTTGGAGATGTTTTATCCTGAGGAAAAAAGAAGAAGTATTTGGTAGGAAATATATATTGTGTTATCAGAGGAAGAGACCCTACTAAGATGTGATCCGATGGAACACATCTCTAGACAGTCTGAAGCCAAGCTTCAAGCCCTACCTGGCTGCCTCCTTCTGTTTAAAACTACTCCAATGAGCCCCACACTTCCCAGCGGAAATTGTAAAGGCAAAGATTATACTTGCTTTGGAAATGCTTGAATAAGTAAGAATTCTTCCCCCCCCCCCCATCTCCTTCAGTTTGAACAGGCTTATGCAGAACAATTGAAAGAAAAGGAAAACAGATGAAAAATGGCCTTGAACTTCAACTATTAATATTATCCATGTTTTTTATCCATGTTTTTATTGTGGAGTTTCTAACATGTTTTGGCTCATTTGTAAGTTCCCACAAAAAGACATTAATTACATAATAAAAAATGGGAAGCAGTTGGGAACAATATTAAAATCTGAAGCAGCTCAATCAATAATAATTTGTCTGCTAAGGTATCCACATCCATGTTTGCCTTTGACTTTTTGAGTCCAACTTTTAAATTTCGTGTCTTTTCTATAGGTACAGATTTGTAAGGTGACTTATGATTTAAATTACCTGGAACTATTAAAAATTACTATCAAAGCAACTACTGAGCTCTTCAATTAGTCTTTACCAAACTAATATCTTGTACTGTCAGTTTGGTTGTATTTTAAATAGGGTCAACAATGTAAATGAGCCAGAGAATTGATTGAATATGAATTATATAGGTCCAAAATACAACAGGGAAATAAATTGTTTCTACAGTAGCATTTTATTTAAGTTATGTGATAATTATCTCCACTCTAAACCGGGCATGCTGAGTATTCTACCAAAACAAATCAATGATAGAAATTTAGGAAGCCATAGTATGTACGTGCTAAACCTGACAGACCTACCTAACACATAGTGAAGTGAAGATTTGCCCGTTGTCTACTTTTTGTAATCTAATATGGAGAAACAAAATGAGAAGTTTTAATTAACCAGAAAATTAACAAATCTCTGCTTGATTATGGCTGTGTAGATGAAAGCTCAGGGACCTCTCTGAGCAGTGTTTTGTTTTTAATGGCATGCTTCTTGAGTCTTTGCAAAGAATCAGTCTCAGTAACATACACAGAATATGGGTTATACATGTGTGCATTTTTCCTCAGGTGAAAAATATAAATACTGTATTAAATTGTGGAAAGGAGAGGACCACACATGTGAATGAAAGAAATTTCAGAGACTAAAATAAAACTAATTGCGGACTTAGAGCTCTTTCTGGCAATATGTGCTTTGGTGAGGATGTTGGGGGAGTCAGGAACCTTCATGTGTGAGAAGCTGCAGGATAGTCATGTCTTCAGCCAAAAGGCATGCATAAGCTATGCTGCAAGTTTCGCTTCCAAATCAGTGGAGGGGCAGGTTTTATGTTCCGCAGTTTATCCGTACAGGAAGCAATTGAGTTTCTGAAGATGAAAGGCTGTAAAAGGTCCTGGGAACTAGCCCACAACGGCTAATATCACTGACAGGATATAATGGATGATTAAAAAAAAAATGTGAGGAATAGAGATATAATCTCTGGGTTACTTGATTGATCTTTCATAAAGAAAGATTTGACATATACTTAAATATATAAAAACAAGTATTTTAATCTAAGAATAAAGTTCTGTTTTCGGTGCTATTTTCCTATTTTCTGATTTTACCTAATGAGAGAACAATATGAACCACTCAAAAATGTAATTATCTTAAAAGTGTTATTTTTTTCAAAGATTTTATTTGTTTTATTTGAGAGAGAGAGCGAGAGAGAGTGAGCATGAGCGGGGGTGAGGGGCAGAGGGAGAAGCAGGCTCCCTGCTGAGCAGAGAGCCCCATGTGGGGCTCAATCCCAGGACTCTGGGATCATGACTTGAGCCCAAGGCAGACACTTAACGAGCTGAGGTACCCTGGTGCCACTAAAGTGTTATTTTTAAATAAAAGTGACAAATTCTAAGTATGGATCTCAAATTGATTGGAGGATTTTGTGTAGAAAATGGAGTCCCATATTGTCATTTACACTACTTTCATACAGATATTTTAGCAATGGTGTTGCATAACTTCTGTAAAAACAGAAATTCTAACTTTCTATGTGCCATAATTTTATAAAAATCCTATTTTTTTGTAAATTTAGAAAAAACAGAAGTTCTGACATTCTCTTTGTCATTATTTTACAAAATCTTATTTCTAAAACTCAGTCTCAACAATTGAAAATGCAAAGTGAGTAAAATTTATGATCCATTTTCCTTCCCCTCATGTTTCATGAGTCTTTAAACACCCCAACTTCCTGACTTTGCCCTTATGAGATACTCCTTTCTGCCTTTCTTTTTCAAAATGTATCCCCCTTCTTTCCCTGTGAAAACGACCATCTTGGACTAATTTCTTACTTAGTAGGCTTTGCTAGAAAACTAAGAAAATGATTCAACCTAAATCAGATGGGTGGTAACAGGGTTTTGTTGTGTTTTGGTTTTTTGTTTTTAGGTCACTTTCCCAGCGAGAAAAAGAAAAGCAGTGACAACCAGTCCCTGTGATTGCTGGCTGGCAATCACAGCTAGGTCTTGGTGTTCTGTTAAACACAACAATCTCACAGAACATCAACACAAGATGAGGGTGACTCTGGGATCATGACAGATCAAGGCAAAAACAAGACTACTCTGTAATAATGTCTGAACATAACAAAACATGAACATTGTCCCTGTCACAACATACCAAACACCCCTCTGTCCAGATAATATGAATCACTGTTGCATATTTACCAATTACAGCTTTAGTGACCCTCTATTCTTTTGTTTTCTCTACTTAAAATTCATTAAGCTACTCAACTATAGAATTAACCCCATTTGCTGACAGCATTCAATCCACTGTGAATTTTCTCCTCCCTGAATCCTTCTCCAAATCACCTAAGACAAGATCAGATCCTATAATAAGTCATTCCTAACTCTTTCTCTATGATTCTCTCATTGCAATGAGAAATAAATCCAATCCAATTTTGTTTGCTTATAGGTGTGTTCTTGGTGGTCTTCTGTGTGGATGACATTGAAGCCAGGTAACAACCAAAGTATAGCTTCCAAAATTCAAACTAGTGACAGAAGTGCTGATTTTCAAAAAATAAATGGGCAATGTTGAGATTCTATTGGTCAGATAAGCTTTCTCTCCAAGATGTAAGAGAATATTGCTTAAGTTCTTACGTCCATTTTCATTTACTCAATCCTTCCTTTACATTGTTTCAGTAAACAAATATTTACTGAGTGCATACATTGTGCCAGGCACTGTGTTAGGATCAAGGAATAAAACCAAAAACAAACAAACAAACAAAAAACCAAAGTTCCTGTACTCATTAAGCTTACAGGTTAGGCCAGATATTAGAAAATAATTATCTACAAGTGCAAAGAATGAAGAGATTTTTGTCTTATGCAATTAGATATTTCCTCTATCATCACAAAATTAAAATAGCTCTAATCATATAGGTATTCCTATTTTGTGCCATTTATTCAACACATGGGGAATAAACAGATCAATTTATACATTACTATATTAAAGGATCTACAAGAAAAAGGCTCTCCTCGCTACCATAACTGAGATTTTGGAGTAAATAGTAAATATTAACTATGATTCAAGGTATAATTTTTTTAAAGTTTTTCTTTTTTTTTTTTTCCTAAAGATTTATTTATTTATTTGAGAGAGAGAGAGAGAGCACGCACATGAGCAAGGAGAGGGGACAGGGGAAGAGGGAGAGAAATCCTCAGCAGACTCCCTGTTGAGCGTAGAGCCTGACACGGGGCTCCACACAAGACTTGATCCCAGGACCCTGAGGTCATGACCTGAACCAAAATCAAGAGTCAGTGGCCCAACCAACTGAGCCACCTACGCACCCCAAAGGCTTTTCTGATTTGATTATCTAACCCTAGGTACCAAGAGTTTAAGTTCCTTTCTTTACCAATGGGAAGCAAGATGAATCTCTTAACGATTTTAGTATTATAAGATATGGAGGGGGATAAAGAGTAGTTTAAATTACAGCCATAACGCTTTGCAAAGTTTTTAGTGAGTGAATTTCTAGATACATAGATGAGCTATTGATAATGATTTTTCCCACGGTAACAATGGGAGAAGTTTCTTAGCCAAGGATATGACATCACTCAGAGGCCATGCATTGAGCTAAGTATGTACCATGTTATATCTCTTAACCTTTATTCATGCCTATATTCATTCCTTCAATTATTCATTTATCAACCTAAATTTATTGAGCATCAATAGGTTCCAATAGGTTTTAATACTGGTCTAGGTCCTGGGGACACACATTAATCAGAAAATCACAGACATATATATATAAGGTTACAGCTGTGATAAATGCTAAGGAGGAGGGACACATGGTGCTCTGAGAGCGTCTGATGAGGAAAGCAAAAGTGACACTATTGGATGGATCAGGAAGATCTTTCCTGGAATGGTGTTAATTATGCTAAGATTTAGAAGAAATGAAGATGTCCACAGCAAAGCTGTCATATGTATTATCATAACTACATCTTAGAAGACAGAATAGAGTCTCAGATATATCTAGCAATGGAAAAGTGGGTGAGCCAAGATTTGAACCCCTGCCTACAATTTTTATAATCCAGCATGTATCCACCACACTGAGTGACTGTGCACATCTACCTCTCAGGACATTACTGCTGGAATTATGTGTACACACCTGTTTTCCCAATTAAACAGAGATATTCTAGAGGACAGAAACTATAGCTTAACTGACACACAGTTCCAGATACATAGTGTCACTCTCTGAAGGTTGACTAGATGATAAATAATCAATATGTTCAATGCAATTTTGTTCATTTTAAAAGATCTTTTTTAGGGAGAAGAGATTTTGGAGAATTTATGTATCTTAAAACAAAATGTCTATGGAAGTTTCGATTGTTGCTGTTTCTTTCTTTCTCTCAATTACAGAGGTATTTGTCCAAAATCTTTCTACTGAAAGTAGGACTCAACTTAGAACTGTATTTTTTTAAATGGCCTTTACGGTCTATCACTGTTCGAAGACTTCCCTCTTTGATTTCCTACAAAAATCAAAGCCAAACCATGGTTCATTTTAAAGCAATTGCTTATCTATGTAATACAGGTCTTGATTCAAATTATTTTTCTTTCCTTTTTTTGTGTGTATTTATTTTATTATCTTGTTCTGTATATGTCTTACAAGTCACCTCTAATCCTTCTTGGAATATGGCGAGATATAAATGAATAAACAAATATTATTTTAAAAGGCTTCACAAAAGAATTTAAGATTTAGAGAATGAACTTCCATTAAATCTAGTTCCATTATTCTTCTCCTGGTTGTTGTTTTTTGTTTTTGTTTTTTTTTTAAGTTTAATCTCTGTATCAGGGGAAAATTAAGAAAAGCTCTTCAAGGGCAAAGAAAACAGAAAAGGGACCTAAAGGGGATGCATGAAGATGAAGTTATAGAAACAGTTAAGTCATTGTATCTTGATGATGATGATGGTTGTGGTGACAGTGATGAAGGAGGCTTAGGGGATAATTGTGTGGATATTTTCTACAGGACCTTCGTACTAACAGTAAATGGTTCTGTCATCTGTTTCTGATTCACTGCCAAGTGCCAAAATTTAGTGGGTAAATAAAAGTAATAAAAAGTGAAGGATATGGATATTAAGACCAGTGAACGAGCAAAGTAAAATGGGGAAAAAAAGCAAAGCTAAGGTGAGGTTGAGTGGAAGAAAGGATGGGTATTTTATGGAGCTGGTGTTATAGAGGATTTTGTTTTCTTTGTCTTATTTTCCTAAAACAAGAATACATTCACGGATTACATATGTAATTAATTTATTTCGAGAGCAGCTGCCTACAGAGCAAGCTCTGTGCCTGGGATTTCTACATTTTAAAAGTTCACCTATATCACAATCACTACATAAGCAGCAATCTAAGGAGAGCCCAAAACTTATTTTTTCCAAAGTCCTTATGCCCTTTCAATCTTAAACTGATTATCATCAAGTTTCAAAACTGTGTTAACCTGAAGTCTCTTATATAGATAAATAACTAGGTCTTCTAAAACTGGATGACACTTAGTAAAAAACCTAATCTAAGGTTAGTTTTTAAAGCAGACGCTATTTTGGTCAAACTCTTCTGTAAAGGGAAGACTTAAATAGACAATTTGTTGTTAACACAAAGGAATTTTCAGAATCACCAAAACCATGAGAGTTCTACCAGTTTGATACAGAGAAAAGAACCCAAGTTTTGGGAAGTTATGACGTCTGAGCTAATTTCACTGTCTAGTTTTATACAGAGCTCTGGACCCCTGAAAAGAAGAAAAAGGAAAGAGGAATTTTTCCAGTGGTATTTTATGTTAACCTGTGCGCAAACATCAACACTATGGAAGATTTGGCTCTAACAAAACCATATGGAACTCTAACAAGCCCATATGGAACCATTCCCTTAAAGGGGAAATGTCAGCTAATGGTTTTCACCAAATCATGTTGCTCATAAAAGTGGAAGGATCAAGAAGGTAAAACAGAAAACACTGGGTAAACCAATTCAGGGAAATTCCTGTACATTATTTGTTCGAGCAACCAGGAAACCAATATTTAGTGAACATGTATGAAAGATGCCAAGGAGGAATAAAAAGAATATGACTCAGTCCTCACTCATCAAGAGATGTCAATCAGTACTCTCTTAGGCTTTTTTTGTAATGGCTTTAGCAATTTTAATAATAATTTAAAATCTGCAAGTTGCTATATACATTGCTTCTATTCTTAAGAGAAGTGTATTTTTTTTTTCCTTTCTGCACCACTCTACTTTGGTCAACATGAGGAGATTCAGAATTCCCTTCCATCTTTAAAATATTATACTACACTATACTACAATATAATTTGATGATTCTACTTCATATAGGGCATAAGTAGGTCCATTTTTAATTTATCCAAGTGTATTTCATTGCTATCATATACCTTGTATAAAGAAGGCTCATGTGTCCAGTGTATAATAAATTTTCATTGTTTATTTAACAAAAACTTATTGTATAATCATTATACACTAGATACTGTGTTAGATGCTGGGATAGAACTCCTAGACTCACGGATCTTACAATGTAGTGATCTTTATCACAGCAATACAAAGGATTAAGATTTAAAGAACTACATTCTCAAGAATCTGGTCCCATTTTTCTTTAAAAATGTTTAGGGGCGCCTGGGTGGCTCAGTCCTTAAGCATCTGCCTTCAGCTTGGGTCGTGATCCCAGGATCCTGGGATCGAGCCCCACATCAAGCTCTCTGCTCGGCGGGAAGCCTGCTTCTCCCTCTCCCACTCCCCCTGCTTGTGTTCCCTCTCTCGCTGTGTCTCTCTCTGTCAAATAAATAAATAAAATCTTTAATAAAAAAATAAAAAAAAAATTTTAAATTTCTTTAACTTTGTCAGAAGGAATCCATGATCTTTATTTGGCCTCCACAGCACACTAAGGTGCTCTGAGAATATTATCAGGAGAAGTAAAACTATGGTGGGTGATACATGGGAACACAAGCAGCTCCAATGGGTTAAAAGAACAAGAACTATGAGACAGTGAGAAAAAAGCAGGGAGGATGAAAAATTATAGATAAGCGAGCCAGAAAAAAAGTCTACTACTGTGTAATTATCTGTTAGTTAAGGATGTGGTCCCTGTGGTTTCGGATAGACTTGTGTGAGGCATGTTTGTCTGCAGGGTTGGCGGGGTTATAAGCAGGGATTGGAGGACAAACAAAGATAAATCTTGTTGGGGAACAAACACAGAAGGAACTGCACTATGAAGTCTTCCAGCTTCTGAACATTCCCCAAATATGTCCTGGATTAGCTTGTTGGTAGCTATAGAAATTACATGTGTTTCCGAAGAAGCAAGCAAGCAACGAAATTAACTGAAAAGGTCCTGATGACATTTTCCCGTGAGAACAAGGGAAATTTTACTAGCGAAGGGTACAGCAGCGTCTAAGAGGCAAGGCACTGAGCTAAGGATGTGCCATTTTATGTCTCTTCATCTTTTTATTAATCCTAATCTTTATTCAGGTATATCTTCATTTTTTAAATGATCCATTCATCAATCTAAATTTATCAAGCACCTACTAGGTTCCAGATACTAGACTAGGAACCAGGGACACACAGAAATCAAAGACTGACATAAGTATCAGATTCCAGCTGTGATCGTGCCAAAAAGGAGGGGTACACAGTGCAATGAGACTGTCTGATGAGGAAAGTGGCACCATTAGATGGGGTAAGAAGAGCCTTCCTGGGATCATGCTAAGATCTAAAAGAAGTAGAGGAATGAGCTTTAGAGATCTACTGTACAACATTGTAGCAACCATAGTCAAAATAGGATATACTGCACTTAAAAATTTGCTAAGAAGATAGATCTGATGTTAAGTGTTCCTTCCACAATAAAATAAGAGAGGAAGGAGTGAAAGAAGGGAAGAAGGGAGAGAGGGAAGGGAGGGAGGGAGGAAGGAAAAATAAAATGTTCATAGCAAACCTATGTTTAGGTATTATTATCCTTATTATCCTTCCATCTCTTAGAAGAAAGCAGGAAATCTCAGTTATATCTACCAATGGAGAAGTGGAAGAGCCAGGATTTGAACCTGTGTCTCCACACTTATCTATCGCATTGAGGTACGTGCATATGATGAGCTCATGACACCATTAATCATGATGCTAGGGCCAGAAGGGGCCTTGCTTTGGGAAAGCATCATCAACCTCACCTCCGGACAGGTGGAGGTGTGTTCTAAGACTACAGTGCTTGCTTCAGTGTCCTTTCTGACACTTAGAGTGTTAAGTTCTTCCTTAGAGCAAATTGTATTCTCATTGCATTTTCTGTTAGCTTCTATTTCTTATTTCCTAAGCAAAAATGAAAAATGTTGACCATACTCTCTCATAGTTGAATGATGACAACAGAGTGAGAAAGCCAAATTCCATGAGCCACCTTTGAAAAGCAAGTCTTGTTACTTCATTTTCTTATCTTGAAATAACATGGATTGCTTGAAAGCAGTAATGACGTTGCTTTTCATATTGAGAATAGTCTGTTTTTTGAAGTTTGTTTTATAATGAGGTCTACTCTGGACCCTCCCAATTCCTCTTTTTTTTGTTGTTGTTGTTGTTTTTTAAGATTTTATCTATTTGTTTGAGAGAGAGAATGAGAGAGAGAGCACATGAGAGGGGGCAGGGTCAGAGGGAGGAGCAGACTCCGCGCTGAGCAGGGAGCCCGATGCGGGACTTGATCCTGGGACTCCAGGATCATGACCTGAGCCAAAGGCAGTCGCTTAACCAACTGAGCCACCCAGGCGCCCCCAATCCCTCTTTTGTTTTGGAGGCTTGACTCTAGTGTCACAATTTGCATCGACCAAGTCCCTCTGAAAATTCAGTGGAAGCTTAGGCCCAGGTTTCTTGAAGACTTTCTTCTGTATTGCTACCCCTCACTCCAAGACTGAATCTATTTTCTTAAACATAATTGCTTACTTTTTCTCATGTATTCACTTGGAGTCATATTAAAAATGTCCTAGGCCCTTTTCCTATTTCCTCAAATGTTGTTCATTATGTCTCATCTTCTATTTTTATAGAAAATAAAATATTTTCTTTGTTTGTCCTCCAATCCCTTCCCCATCTCCACTCGGCACATGTTCTTGGCACATGAGTTTCAGTCTCCCGGCTTCAGAAGAGCATAGCCCTGCGTTGCTTTCTTCCTTCCTGCGGGAGTGGGCTAGTACTGGCAGGGAAAATGAAAGAAGAATATTAACTTTGCCGTTCCTTCAATAAACACATATTCATTGAGAGCCTAGTATGTGCCAGAAACCAGATCAGATGTTTGGTTGTAATGATGCAAAAGGCAGATATGTCCCCTCGTACTGTGACACATCCTGTGATATGGAAAGTCCCTTAGATCCAGAGAACAGGAACACCTAACCCCACTTATAAGGTCAGTGGGAATATACCTAGATCAAGGTTACCTGAGTTGAGATTTGAAGGACCAGAACAAGTTTGCCAGATAACCAAGGCCAACTATGTGAAGAGAGAAGAGTATTTCTGGCAGAAGCAATAGCATTTGTGACAGAGAATATAATGACAGTAGTCATTTTCCTAGTTTTCATGCAAACTAAGGAATGCAGAAGAACATACATTAATATTTTTTCTTTTAGTTGGGACCGGGAAAAAAGCTTACATCCTATATGTAGTATTATATAAATCATTCCCTTATAAGCAATTGCCTCTACACTTTGGGATCAGATTATGACCTATGTGGGGGCACTAGTGGTCCATGGACTGTAAGAGTTACAGATTTAAAAGAACTTAAAGAAGCTCCTCAAGGCTGGAGCAGACCACAGGAGGGGAGAAAAACAGTGTCTGGGAAGAGGGAAAATGTGGTAAGAGATGAGTCTCAACTGGCAAACAAGGAACAGAGGGGGCTGTACCTTAGAAACCATGCAAAGATAGAATATGACCATAAAAGTAATGGGAAGCCAGTTTTAAGCCAATTTCTGTTGTTTCCCAAGGAAAGGTAGCAGGCACTGTATTTTATCCATCCCCTTTTCTCCTTATGACTTCCTTTGCTCTCCATTAAACTACAAATAACAGCAATAAAGATGAATTGAAATGATACTATCTCCTACCCCAGTTTTATGAGAAACAACCCCATTGATCATTCTACGGTGGTTTGATTAGAATAAACCCAGATTCAAATTATCACCAAAAACACTTACTCACCATCTCATCGTGGACAGCACCTAAAGGAGTAACAATGTGAAAAAAATGTAGAGATCTGGGGTCTGCTGTCTAAAAGCTTCTCGTTCACCATTCTGCCTGTGTTCTCCCGCGAACTCTCACCATTCCTTCACCACTCCTCAACCTTTTTTGTGTCATTAGCGAACAGCATATCCAACCCAATTTTTCTCTTGAGTGATGTCAAGAGATGCCAAGGAATTTGGCAGCATTCTATCTAGAAAGATATTTTCTTCCCACCCCAGCAGGACATCAGAGAGTGAAAAAGTAGCCATGATATGAAATCCGAAGAGGTTTGGTTTCTCTTGGCTGACAGCTTCATTTCAGGACCACGCTTTGCCAACACACCCAGACTTATGCAGCTGGAAGGTTTATTTCCATAAATCTAGATGACTCTTTAAAAATAGAAGCAATCTGTTCCTTTTTCTCCAGACACCCATTTCTTTATAATTAAGTCAGCATTAAGGGGATTTCCCACCGTCTTTTATCTAAAGCTGCAGAGAGGATGACTCATTCCTGCCTAAGGTGGGTTTAACAGATCCTGGGTAAGCAGTATGAAAGTCTCACAAATTAAAAAATGGCTTAGTATGAGAAGAAAAGACGCCACTCACATTGTCCCTCGTTAAGGAATTAAGGTTTGGGATTTGAACTGCTGAATTCTGTTCTTTAGGACAGCTCGGCTGTGACTGATGCTTTGCTCTGGAAGGTAATTGGTCTTACCGTATAGATCAGTGTCCTCTTTTCTCCAGCAACACGCACTCACGCTATGGTGCTTATGTCTTTATTGAGACATCATGTCACTCCTTTTATTATTGATTACGAAAAGTAATACCCTCCTGCTCCTGTACATGGGATCAGGAGAATACCTGTGCCTTCTCTCTTTTAATCCCAGGAAAAATATGAGCTTGCATTTGGAAGACAAAGGATCACTTTTTTTTTTTCATTAACAGAATTGGACCAGTCCTTGTTCTCAATACAGTTACAAAGGTCGGGGGGAGTACCTGCCATCTGTAATCTGATTTTATTTATTTATTTATTTATTTATTTATTTATTGGTCTTCTAATTCTTCTAAGAATCTGTCTTTGGAATATAAGACAGGAGCAGAATACATCACCAACAGTAATAATAACAGAGACAGGAGAGAACTGTTTATACATTCCCAATGCTACTGATCACTCTGAATTCTGGTTTTATTCTTATTTGTCTTTCTCACCATTAGACTGGCATCCATAAGGACAAGGGCAGGGTCAGATGTATCTCTCTCTATGCCCAGTGCAGAACACAGTGTCTGACACAAAAAAAGTACTCAAAAAGCATTCGTTGGCTATGGAAATGACTAGGTCCCCCAAAGCATAAGACATCACCCAAACAATGATTTCTGTTGTATTATTTTTCACTCTCAGGAAAGTTCTGCTCCATTTGCCTGCAGTGCCACATCTGGATTTAGAAGAAACCACGTATTCCTTCCCCATCAAAAGGCAAATGCACAGTGACTAGGCCTCCTCATGCAGTAGGCTGCTCATTGGTCAAGGTCTGGGAAAACAGCGACTCAGGAATTCCAAAGCCTAGGTTTTGTCTCTGCCAGTACCTTACTTCTAGTGACCTCCAGCAAGTCCCCGAACGGGACTGGGCCTCCATTCTCCTGTTTGCATAATAGAGAAGCTGGACAGAGGAATTTCTAGCTTGGAGAGCTTAGATTTATGGGTGAATATCAAAGCAATCCTGGGAACTTCCTGAAATTGTGTGTGAAATGTTATGGTTACATGGTTAAATGCATATATGTATTTTTGGGGGGGATAAAGGGGGTGTTTATACTTTTCATCAATTTTTTTTTAAGAAAAGTAACTTAAAAAATAAAGGTGAAGAAAATCCTGAATAGGTAACCTCTGATGTCCCTTTCTCCTATAAAATGTCTACACTTCTAAGAAAACATGTAAAACTTCCTCAGCCACAATACTTTTTTCCCTCTGATTGTCCATTTTGCCCCTGATCTTTCACTGCCTCATGATACTTTATCTATATATGTCCTGCTTAAACTCCATCTACATTATTAAGTGTGGAACTAAGCCCTTCACTTCTCCAAAGGCCCACACAAATTTCTGTAGATGTTTTATCCCAGAACACTGACTATTTTCCTTCAAATACTCTGTCTTCCAGATCAGGGCTATAAATATTATCAACCCAAAAAGAGCTCGGGAGATAGTAGAAGGGCTGTTTGTTGAGACCATCCATCCACATGGCAGGCCAGTGGGCTGAGACTGTAGTCTAGGAACTTTGGAGGGAACATTCCTGACACTCACCAGGAATAGCAGGTAGACATTTAGGGGAAAGAGTGGCTTGGGTTTTTGGTAGCAAATCCATGAGCAAAGCCCATTACCTCATAACATAAAGGAGCCGAATGTGAAGGAAGAGGAGAGTTTTGTTTAACCTACCTGTGTTAGCTTCCTATGGCTCCTTTAACAAATTGCCACAGACTTAGTGGCTTAAAACAACACAAATTTATTATAGTATAGTTCCTGAGGTCAGAAGTCTAAAATAGGTCTTCAGAGGTGCATTCCTTCTGGAAGCTCTAGGGGAGAATTCCTTTCCTTGACTTTTGCAACTTTTAGGGGCCAACTATATCCTTTGGCTATTGGTCCCCTGCCTCCTTATTCAAAGCCAGAAGCTTTACTTACTCTTTCTCTCTGTCCCTCTGTAGAGCCTCTGTCATCACATTGCCACTGTTGACTCTCCTGTGTCCCTCAGATAAGGATTCATGATTACTTGGGGCCACTTGGATAATCTAGAATGGTCTCTCCATCTCAAGATCTTTAACTTGGTCACATATGCAAAGTCCCTTTGGCCACGTAGGGTAACATTCGCAGTTAATGGGGATTAGGAAGCAGGCATGCATGGGGATCCGTTCTTCAGCCTCCATTATGTTTGCTTGCTTCTATTTACTTTTTATGCCACAGTTTTGTAGGAAGAGTCATGTTCACGGATGTTATGTGCAGAGAAGGAAGAAGCAGAAAAGGAATTCTTATAGCTAAGCATGAACAAGTGGTAAGAAAAGAGGGAAAGAACTATGTGTTTGGAGCAGAAGGAAACCCAAAGTTTTTAACAAGTGATCAGGTGCCTTTGGGGAACATAAAGGATGAAGGAGTCCCCCCTCCCCAGCAATTTATCACATACCCCACTTCTAGACTATTTATGTCAAAGGCTGGAAAATTGGAAGGATTTTCAAGTAATAATATAATATTATATATTGCAAATTATTATAATACATTAGCTGTGTGTTACAACTAAATGAATTGAGAATGTTCTGTGACATTCTCATAGGTCGATATTTTCCTGGCAGGAGAGATGTGTGCAGTGGAGAAGGGGGCAAATGTGGTGTTGGGGTAAAACTGGGGTGAGTACATTCCACATGGCCATAGGTACACAAAGATTTCCAGCATAGTCTTGTGCTCCCCCTGTAATTCCAGACCCAGCAAGCTTCTTAGGGGCTGAGACAATCCTGAGAACTCTGCTTAACCCAGATTGTTAGACATGATTCAAGTCAGGCCTTAGCAACCCAAAGAGTACCCTTTCATTTGGTAGTTCAAGTTGTGAATTAATTAGTTAATTAACCTGCTATCTACTGTTGCAAATGATGAGTATACATTGGTACATAAAACACAGTCCCTTTCTTGCAGAGCTAAAAGTCAAGGGCATTTCAAGACACCCTGGAGGTTCTGCTACCTTAGAAGGAGAAGACCTAGAGGTCCACATTCACAGACTGGGGAAAATCTGGGCACAAAGTAACCAAGAAAGTCCAGATCTTTTCAGACTGTCTGATGATGTTAAAAAAGATCATAAAAGTCATAAAAGTCGGCTAATAAGCCGATTGCCTTTGGCCTTCCTTCCACAGGATATGTTTGAAGAAAGATGAACAAATGATTAGAAATGACCACTTGGCCCAGTTGGACAATGAGTGGATGAAGGACAAGCCTGAGAAGGTTGGGAACTAGATAAACAAGAAGAGGATGACAAACTTCTTTTCCAGAAGTGTATAATGGCACTTAAAAAAGAGGAAACCTTACCACATGATCCTGATGACAGGTGCATGTAGCATTTCTCTCAGCTCTGTTATGGTTAGTTAATTCCCCCTGGTGATGATCGGTCAAATGGAAATCACTGCCTTGTTTGAATTGAGTTGGGTTTTCTCTGTCCATCTCTGTTCTCTAGAACTATGTCAGCTCCCTGTGAAGGAAAGTAAGTTTTAGCTATCCTTCAATATCCTTACACAGCAATTTACTGGGGGTGCACCCTTGGGAAACCAAAAGTGCATAAGAGTAGCTTCCCCCTCTAACTGGCTTTCTTGGATTTTGAAATGCCTTATGTATCAATTATCCATGGGTCCTGCTATGGACTGAATTGTGTCCCCCCCAAATTCATATGTTGAAGCCCTAATTCCCGAAGTGACTATATCTGGAGGTAAGGCTTTTAGGAGGTAATTAAAGTTAAAGGAGATCATAAATGTTGGGGTCCTAATGCAATAGGATTCGTGGTTTTTTAAGAAGAGGAAGATATCGGGCGCCTGGGTGGCTCAGTTGGTTAAGCAACTGCCTTCGGCTCAGGTCATGATCCTGGGGTCCCTGGATCGAGTCCCGCATCAGGCTCCCTGCTGAGCAGGGAGTCTGCTTCTCCCTCTGACCCTCCTCCCTCTCATGCTCTCTGTCTCTCATTCTCTCTCTCGCAAATAAATAAAATCTTAAAAAAAAAAAAAAAAAAAGAAGAGGAAGATATCTCCCCCTGTCCCACCCACTCTGAAGAAAGGCCATGTGAGCACACAGCGAGCAGGTGGCCATTTATAATCTAAGACAGGTTTCACCAGGAACACAATGGGCTGGCACCTTGATCTTGCACTTCCTTTCTCCAGAACTGTAACAAATAAATGTCTGTTATGTAGGCCACCCAGTCTGTGGTATTTTGTTATGGCAGCCTCAACAGATTAAGACAGGTCCTTTCGTTGTCTCCTGAGAATTCTCTCACCACCCAAGAAGCAGGGCAAACATGCATAGAAGTAAAGGCAGAGGTGAAAGAGGGAATAGGAGTGTGAGCAGAGTCAGGAGGTAGCTGGGATGATGGGAAGGACTAGTAAGGGTGCAGAGCTGGGGAAATTGGGGTGGATGTAGTTTACACTCTGGCTCAGCAAGCAGATGCATGGCCATGACGTTCAGCTTTCATGCACCCGGGAAACACACACCATTCACATGAAGTTTTTGTTATGGCGAGATAGTGTCATGGTAAAAAGCCTGGGATTGCAGAGCCAGACTGCCCTGCCTAAGTTCAATCTTGCATCTTCCATGTGATCCTGAAGAAAATACCTGGTTCCTTAGCTGAAAAAAAAAAGGAACTTGATGGGACTTAACCTACTGAGTATATTTGTGATGGGGAATGAGTTATTATATAAACCACTTAGAACCATGCCTGGCACATAATGTGTGCAATTTCAGTGGTAACTAGGACTTTGACGGTAGGGTTGACCATATACTGATCTGGTTTTCATTTCCATTGTGGAATGCCTTTTAAAAATTTTATTTCAGTGTTCATGAAGAAAGGCACTAATGATTCCCCTCAAAAGAAACAAAATCTGAACAGAAAACAAACAATCCCAAAGAGTGAATTGGTTTTGCCAATCCTGAATTTTTTTGGCTTAGGGTTCATTAGAGTTTGTTTCCTGTGTTCCCAAGGGGGTCAGAGACAAAGAGTTTTAGAATTCACTGTTAGCGAATACTTTCAAAAAGATTTTTTAGACTCCGAATAAATACCTATTTTCAACATTAGATAAATAATGGGTTCCACATTTTCACTCAAAGTGCTATCATAAATACCTCCTGAGTTAATTTTGTAATCTCCAGAGAGTTCATTTCATTTCATAATTTTTTTTTCATTTATTTCATTTTCACTTTTCCAGTATGTTCAACAAATGAAGACTTCACAGAAAGAAAGTACAAATCTCTAACAATGCCAGCACATTTTATAACAAACAGATTGGGGGCCATTCAGGTTCAGATGGGAAGGATATTTTCCCCTCCTGGCCTTCTAACTATCCTTAGAAATCTAAGTCATTGTGCAAAAACTAAAATGATGACTGGCAGCCATCATTCACATTGGTCTTCCTTAATCACCATAAATGGACTCCAGCTGTTAGGATCACTTGCAAATCCCTTTTGCACCATCGTTATTATACATAGACATGCTGTGGAATATTGGTGGCTCTTGCGTTGGCATACCTGGCTAGGTATCGGAATGTTTACCACCAACCCAGCACTTCTGGCTCAGTTAATATTGATGGAAATCACACCCAGACATTGTGCATCCTGTCTCCCTCTACTAGATTGTAGACTCTCGGGACAAAGATTTTTTTTAGTTGTGATTATGTTCCAAGCCCAAAAAATGCTAGGCACATAGTAAGTACTCAAAAATATGTGGTCAATGAAAGAATGACATAAATAAAAATTGGTGCAATTTAAAAGAGAATGCTAATGTCAAAATAATCCGTCAAAAAGAGGATATGAAGCTTTCAGAGTTTCAGGAGTCTTAAGGGAATGAGGTGGGTTTTTTTATTCCTTTTAATAAAAAATAATTCCCTGGGTTATTCTAAATTTGCACTTAAGGCACATTTTCTAAAAGACCAGAATCTTCCAAGCAACTATTCCTGGGAAAGATTAATAGAAGTGAGAGAGACACAATTAAAGTCTTACTCAAATCACCTTTTAGTATTTAAAGAGGCATTAATCATGATCATTAATCAATAGAAAGGAATGTTCCAGAATGCTTAGAATAAATGTTTGCAGAAGCAAAAAGTCAGGAGAAAAGGAAGACATACATGCCCAGGGCTGAAGACAAACTTTTTTTCTTTTTGGTTTAACAAATTAAAGCCACTGGAAAAGAACAATTCACTAGAGGGAAACATTACTGTACAACCTATAAAATACTGCCAAGGTCAGCAGAACCTCAGCTCTGAGAGTGTGTGTGTGTGTGTGTTTCTGTGCCCGTCATTGCTGAGAAACGAGTTTCTTGCAAGCCTGAGTTAGATATTAAGCCCAGAAGTTACTCAACACCAAGGATTAGGAAAGTACTTTTATTTTCTTTACTGCTTCCTGACAAGAATGAGCTACATTTTTGGTAATTCTTCGTGCTTTCTAGATTTTTTTATAAGGCGATCCTATTATGTCTGTGCTCTTTGATTTGTTCATTCATACCAGCTCCTCTGGTTTTCCCCTTGGTTTGTGCTTCTGAGAATTATTTCCAAGCAAGTAACAATACCTCAAAGATTGCTAAAGGCATTTTTTAAAAAAGCCACAAGGATGCAGTTTTTGTAGGAAGTCACTTAGCTATGTAGAAAGAATAGCTGAGATTTGAAGTCCTACTTGGAGTATCTTTGGACATTTACGTGGAACTTATGTGTAAGAGTTTTAGCTAAAGACCGTGAACCAACTGGGTTTATGGGGACCCAGGCCAGTCTGGGTTCTAAGTTATTCCATATTTTTATCTTTCAGGTCACTGGAGAAGCTTATATTGTCTTCCTGTGTTATTTAGAGATGCTGTTATCATAAACAAGGCCATTTTTTCTTGTGCCTTTTTTTTTTCCTTCACTGTAATTGTAGGGCCTGGGTCAGCTACACAGTTGGCGTCTGTGAACAAGAACATGCAATCCAAGGTGAATGGCTGGGAGGCTGGGGGTGGAAAGGGGGAGAGGGACCAAGGGCAGGAAAGCAAACCAGGCCTGAGACTGCATCAAACTGTCTCGTGACCAAAGAGTTCAAGGAATTTCCTTATTTTTTACAATTTTAAAATTCTTTCCTTATTTTTTAATCTTATGCAGTATCCTAGCTCTTTTTGTCTATGATCAAATCACTTAGTCTAATAATACTCCATTTTCTTCTTGTGATTTGAAATCATCATGAAAATCTCTTATCTATGCAGATTTATCTTTTCCCAAGAAACTTTCACTACTGGCAAGAGTCAAAAAATTTCAAAGCCAACTACTTCAAGAAAACGTGAGGCCGGATGCTCTCACCATTGATCTCTATTAAACAAAACCAAACAGCTAAATCAGGAAGTAGATAATAAAGGACAAATCACATTTAGACAAAGACATGGTTACTTTTTTATTTGAAGGAAAAAAAAAAGTATGTTTTAATAAATACTGCGGAAACATTGACCAAACAAACATACAAAGTGACTTCAACACTTAAAAAAATGCAACAAAAGTTCTGCTTTATAACAGTTATAACTTATTTTCTCTTTACAATATTTAAATACAGAAAGCACTTGCCAGCTATTTTGTAACACTGCCCAAAGCATAATGCTGCGTCAATCAAAGCA
This sequence comes from Mirounga leonina, assembly GCF_011800145.1. Classification (NCBI taxonomy): domain Eukaryota; kingdom Metazoa; phylum Chordata; class Mammalia; order Carnivora; family Phocidae; genus Mirounga; species Mirounga leonina. The sequence continues at coordinate 78,054,065 of NW_023270377.1, read as the reverse complement.
TATTATGTTGGTAAAACGTCTGTATTTCGTGGGAAATGACTGGAATGGTATTTTCTTGCAGAGACAAAACAAAAGTGCTTGTAAGACAAAGAACTGAGTGTTGTAATTACCTTAATCTCCTCTCCTGCCACAATTTAATGGGAGCACAGCTTCAACACTTCAAAAATGAAGCTTTATCATTGGAAAGAAAGCTCGTTTTCAACAAGCGCCAACAATAAACAGGTCAGATCTGGTTTCTTCTCTGAAAGAAGCTCTAAAAGGAACTGGTCAAAAAGTATCTGTAAACTATTTTAAACGCTGATTATTTTATGCAACAACAGCAATCAAGTATTGAACACGGGCCTTGGCTGAATCTGGGTAAGTGAGGTTTAGCAATCACTCTCTGGAAATGCCCTAGTAGAGCGTCGGGACTGACATCACAGACTTTTCCTCTAAAGATTCTCTAAAGCTTAGGTAAGAGGGTCCTTCTCTTATAGCTGTTCTTTTAAAGAAAATGAAATAAACCAAGAGATCATCAGATGCTGTCAACTTCCGGAGCTTCATCCCAAAATAATAGGCCTTTTGCTTTGTAGTTCTGGTACCTGAATTCCAGACAGCTTTACTCACAAACTGTGCTTTCTGCAACTATTCCTTCATTATCTCTTCAGGAGAAAATAGTACCTACATTATTTTCCCCCCTTGGATCACTTTAGGACGTCAAACCAAGACACCTCTTATTTGACTTTGCATTTTCATCAATGATGGCAAAAGAAATCACACACCCTCTTTTCTAAACAGCGCACAAAAATATTACATTGAGCAATTTACCACTTTTTCATGACAATCACAATGATGAACAGAACCATCAGACTGAATAAAAACGGACATCTTTTTTCTAGTTCATCTATTTGATCTTTGTAATGCTGGTCTGCATATCTTGCAAGACTCCAAAAGCCTTTCTCCAGAACCATCTTGCTCAGTTATCTTCAATTTCAAAAAGCCTCACCAACTTTTCCTCTCGATATCCCATGGGTCCTGATACAATTTCCATTTTAATGATGAGCTAGAAGGAAATTAGATCACATCCTCTAGAAAACTAAACGCTAAGGTCACAGTGCCAGTTCCCCAGTGAGGACGGTATATTAATATATACTTTTTTTGTAAAGGAGATTAAAACATTTAAAAATCAAAGTAGAGATCCATGAATAGATTGTAACAAAGAGAACAAAAACGCAAGCACCATTCAGAGCGTGATTCTTCTTCGGGGAGGTCCTCGTATTCCTCCTTATCTAGCCCATGTAAATCTCTCTTTTTTTGGCATATTTTTCAAGTCACACTTCCAAACGCTTCAATGTGTTCACGTCACCACCTGTTCTACATGCCGAACCTAAGGACAGGATTCCAAAAAGATGAGCATCTTTTCAAACACCTCCTAAGCCTCCAAAATACGTGACTTCGGCTGTGCACTTCATTCAGATTTCACCTTTTTGTTTTGTGGTCTGTGTTCTTTACACGAGACTTCCTTGTCCTCCTTAAAGAGAACGGGGGGTTCACATCACAGTGCAACTCTTCGCTTTGTCCTTTCGTAAGTCCGTAGCAACCGCAGAGAGTTCCGGTCTGCTGGGCATGTGTGAGATCCGCTTTGTGGCCCTCTGTGATTTGTTCCGCTTAACGTTTTTATTTGTCTTGTTTACACATGCCAAAGTGGCAACGTGAAAAATGTCTCTGACGCTGTTTTCTGACTGTAAAGCTGAGCATTCGATGTAAGTGGCTGCCCCAATCTGTTTGGCCATGTTTGCCCCCTGAGAAGCAAAAGAATGCATCATAATCAGCAATAAGTCTTGGGGGAAAGTGATAAAGTGTCTTCCCAATACCACAAAATAATAATGCGGCGCAAAATATTTCTAATATGTGAACCGTATTTTCCAAGGGTTGCTGCAAAAAAAAAAAAAAACAAAAAACTGCCCGGTTTTGAAAATTTAATTATTTCATAATACATTTTAATAATAAATTATTCCATAAATATCTGCAGTCAAGACTCAGTCCTAAGAAGTTTGATTATCATCACTCAATAGATAGAGCTTGACTTCCCAGAGGTGTGAAAGTCTGATTTTTCTTGAGTGTAAATGGTGCTCAAGACCAGTCAATAGACTGCATAAAAAACAGGGGTATGGGATGGAATTTAGAATCAATTTTGAAATGTATGGCCAAAATAAATGAGGAAAGGAATAACACTGTTGTGGCATCTATAGCTTTGGGAAACACAAAATACGGACTTTCTAAACAACCAGTGCAGACAGGAATAAGCACATGTGCATCAAAATGACTTATTCAAGTAACTAGGTTTTTATTAATTAGACATGTAAGACAAAGATGACTGCAGCATTTAAAATGATGAATACAAAGGAAAATTCTAGCTAATTCAACTTGAACTCTCTTTAGAATCTGGTGTTAAGTTTTAGGAGAAGGAACGTCTGAAACCGATCCTCCTCCCTTCTAGATACTTGGGGGAAACACCTACAGAAATGATGATTCTCTAAAAGACAGTTTTATGGAGTGTTCTACTTTACTGGCAATGTTCTTCTTAAGTATTTTATTGTACTGCTGAGTGTAAAATAAGATTAACTCTCTCAAAGAGTATTACCAATTTGACCACATTCTCTCTTAGATCTATTTAACTTTAAACCCAGTGAGAGTTGCAGAGATATACAAAGTGTAGAATATGATCCACAATATCATGTGATTACCCTACTGAATGACAGAGCATTTCACATTTTAAAAGATGTTTCCCAAACTTGTCTTATTTATGCGTACACATATATCCTTATATAACCCTTATAAAGTAAACTGCTAAAAAAATATTGGAAAGCTTTTTGAAAGAGTCAGGCATCAAACACCATCAAAATCTCAGCCAAACCCCTGCCTGCCCCAGATCACTTTGCCGTCTTCACAATATGAGCTATTGGCTGTCACGAGGGGCTTAGGCACGGGCACAAAATTGCCAGCCCCTTCCTCCAGATGTCACCATCTCAACACGTGGTGCTCATTCTGCATCGTACTCAAGAGTCTCCAACCTGGAGCTGACCACTGCTTGAGCCTTTAGAAAAGCGGCTACTTTTATTTTATTATGAGTGATATTCTATCTCTGTCACTCTTTCTGAAAACCACATTTGCACCCTGACAACATACATACCTGATCATAGGACACTGGTGTCTGTCTGTGATTTGAGAGCTCTACTAATGTACTAACATCTGTCCGAAGGTCAGATTTGCAGCCAACCAAGAGCATTTTGGTGTTGGGGCAAAACTCCTGGATTTCACCTTTCCACTGTGGGGGCGGGGAGAGAGAAGAAAGATGAAAAATTAACAAAGTGCAGGCATCTATATATTGGTAAACAATTCTTCCACTGGCAAACACTGGGAATGGGACTCAAAAAGAACATTTAAAAGGAAGTGTCACTTCAGATGAAGAAGCAAATTTGCATTTATCTTTCAGTATCTTTCGGATACTAAGTTTCACCACTTTTTAAAAAAAGATTTACTTATTTATTTATTTGTCAGAGAGAGAGAGAGAGCATGTGAGCACACAAGCAGGGGAATGACAGGCAGAGGGAGAAGCAGACTCCCTGCTGAGCAGGGAGCCCAACACAGGGCTCGATCCCAGGACGCTGAGATCATGACCTGAGCCAAAGGCAGATGCTTAACTGACTGAGCCACCCAGGCATCCCAAGTTTTACTACTTTTTTAAAAAAATTTTACTTATTTATTTGAGAGAGAGAGAGAGTGAGCACGTGTGTACCAATGGGGAGGTGAGGGGCAGAGTGGGGAGAGAGGTAAAGGGAGAGGGAGAAGGAGAAGCAGACTCCCCACAGAGCAGGGAACCCGACATGGGGCTCTATCCCAGGACCCTGGGATCATGACCTGAGCTGAAGGCAGACGCTTAACCGAATGAGCCACCCAGGCGCCCCAAAGTTTTACCACTTTTTAAAGTGGACCCATTAGGGAACACTTATATATATTATTATCTATTCTCCTTCTCTGTGACTCATTATCCGTCCCTACTGCGAGAGACTTGTTGGGTGTTGTCAGAAGGTAGCTTCAATAATTTCTTAATTATTGGGGTATCTCTGAAAGATCGAAGTGCCTTAGGAATAATTATATATTCTAACGAGGGACTATCTCCTCGGATATGTTGAGCTAGAACTTCCCAGCACAGAAGGCTGGGACTACGGCACAGCTAACACAGCGCAGGTCTGCACCCGCGAATCCTATCAAGAAAGACTGAACACGACATCAAAAACTAATGGGGTAATGCACGGTGACTCACGTAACATAATCAAAACAAAACAAAGCAAAACAAGAAAGAAAGACTCAACAGCCACCACGGGCTGAAATTGCTAATGAGATTTCAGGGAGATTTCAGGGACGGGAGACAATGTTAATAAACAGAATGCCCTGCCCTTAAGGAACCTCCACTCAAGTGACTGAATCAACACAGACCCTGACATTTACAGAGGCCCATCTTTTGGGCTCTCAGGAAGGCATCTGGTCCTATAGCTGATACGCCCTTAAGTTAGTTTTAAATTACATAAATTGTTTCACGTTTCAATTTAGTCCAACTTGGCTAGCTATCACATGACCCAACGAGAATTATTAGAACCTCCAGAAATGCCTAGCAGGGAATTTCAACTGTCCTCTTAAAGAGCAAAAGGCTGACTTTTTGTGGTTTCATTTCCTCAAGCTTGAAATGGCCACCAGGATGGGAGTCAGGGGTTCATGGTGGTCTCAGGAGAGTCTGGCTCCTGGGGAAGCGGGGGTGGGGGGCCGAGATTGGGACCCAGGCTGGCTCTTGCAGCCCACACTCACAAATATGCAGTAAGTGCTCTACTAGGTACTGTGGTCGTTACAAAGATGATTAAGACATAGCTGTGGAATTCACAGAGGAGCGAGGGTGATGAAGCCAGGTATATAATACTAATAAGAGGGACATCCTGAAGGAGTCATTTAAAAGACCACTAGAGGGGACATCTCCAGACCTAGAGGTGTACTTTGGGCAGACTGAAGGAAGTAATACACTTTCCACGAGAGCCTAATTTATCCACCAACTACCACCCTTCCTTCCTTTCCTCCATAGTTATTTAGAAGCCTCTCCCATTTGCTCGATGGCACTGGAGTAGCAACTGGAAGATGAACGGGAAAAAAAAAAAAGAAAAAAAGGGGTGCCTGGGTGGCTCAGTCGGTTAAGCGTCTGCCTTCAGCTCAGGTCATGATCCCAGGGTCCTCGGATCGAGCCCCGCATCGGGCTCCCTGCTCGGCAGGGAGCCTGCTTCTCCCTCTCTCTCTGCTGCTCCCCCTGCTTGTGCTCTATCCCTCTCTCTCTCTCAAATAAATAATAAAATCTTAAAAAAAAAATTTAAAAAAAAAAAAGAAAAGAAAAAGATCTATCCTGCTTTATGTCACTCTAAACTCTTTGATATTCAAGGACTTAAAGAGTCAATTAATCAAGACAAACCACAGCACGGGTTATCATGAGCCTTAAACTTCACACAGATGTAAAACACATTCATTAATATCTCTAAGGCCAAAGTCACTATTCATTAGGTCTCAGAAGACGAAAGCAAAATAAAACAAGAGCAAGGCTTTCCATCATAAATTATGCATAACCTGATACTACATCAAGTAAAAACCAGTAAATAAGCAATCTCTTTTATCTACAGACAAGCAGGAGACATGTCATTACGTTGTTCTTCAGCTGTGTAATGACCTTGGCCTCCCTCCGCATGTCTAGCAATTGTTCACAAGCCTTGAAGACAGGAAAGGTGTATTCCTGCCTGAGTCTGACAAACATTAGCATTATTTGTGTTAGATAACCCCTTACTGAAAATTGAACGGAGTTAAAAAGAGCCTTTGATCTTTTAAGAAATTCGTATTTCATGGAGCTAACTGTGTTTGTCATGTTTGGTAAGGAGACAGGGGTGAGGGGGGAATAAATCGCCTTCAAGTCCTAATTTCATAGTGACACATAAGACAAGCAGTCAAGTATAACAGGGAAATGTAAACTAATAAAAACATGCAAGAGAATGAAAACGCTACCTTGCTCTCAACCACATCCTCTGCCTTAGTGCATGGAGAAGAGTGGGGTGCTCTGTAGAAGGGTCTGATTCTGAAACCTCACAGCACTCAGGCCAGGACTGAGAAAACAGCTAGTGGCTAATACATGCTGATCCATGGACGCACATGCCTTCTGTGACTACCGGGAGGTTTAGTCCTAGGTTGGCGGAGGCCCAGGAACACTCCTCCCTCCCACTGGCCTCCCCAGGACCCGTGACCCAGCCTGCAACAGGCTCCCTTCCTCCTGATCTCCCCCTGGTTCCAGCCTGAGCTTGCTCAGGGCCCTTCTCCACCTACTGAACCTCATGAACCCTCAGAAACTAGGTGTGTTATCTACCACATGTTTACAACTACAGTTTTTATTACTCTGTGCTATCTCTCTGATCACAATTCACTCCTCTCCTCCTGTAACAGTTCTATTTCTAATAAATAACATGACTGCCGAAGCACAGCTTCCTTATTAAAATGGCAATTACTGCATTCATCTCACTATCTAAATTGAGGTCAAATGTAAACCTGTAAACTAAGGCGCAAACTATAGGGGAAATGAAGGAGGGAAAAAAGAAAACACATTCTTCAGAGTAATCAAATATAATTATTTTTAGCTGCACCATTTCTGCCCAAAGGATAAACACAGAGGCCCTTTAGAGGGTATCTTGTTTCTTAAAATGAAAGAAACTCTGCAGCAGGTTCATCATCAAAACTTGTGACATGTATGTGTGGAAATGCTGTTATGGTACTCGAGTGGTTTTTTTTTTTTCAATGTTTTAATTACAAAATACATAGCACAGTATTAAGTAGAGTGTTGGGGCTCCCCAGCCAACCCCCCGTGTCTGTTTTACACATGGGCCGGGACTGAACTGGGCCCTTGTCTCCAGCACTTGCCTTTTTTAGGACGCTGTCCAGAGTCTCTGGCCTACTGATGTCAAAGCAAATCAGCACAGCATCTGAATCCGGGTAAGAGAGGGGCCGGACGTTGTCATAGTAAGGAGAACCTGAGAAGAAACAAAGATACACACATTTTCAGATAAAAATTCCATGTATCTGTCATACATGAACTCCACCCCTCTGAATTAGAGCCCTTGAATATCACATGGCCCCATTCCCACCTCTTCTAATTCTTAGAAAAGAATGCAAACCAGCAAAAGCCCAGTGGTAATATATTCAATTTCTACCAGAAGACAACGAAGCCTCACTGGTATCTGTCTCAAATTCAAGGGGAGAAGCCAGGACCTTAAGTTGAAATCTGCACAGTCCAGAGTCCCTAACGGCACCTGGGTGATGGGCAGAGTGGAAGCATCAGAGGTCAGGTGGCCTGGGGTGCAAATCCATCTCCAAACCCCTGAAGTCGGGGGCCAAGGCAGATTTAGGACTCTGTGTCTCTGATTCTTTATTCTAAAATGAAGATTTTATTTCATTAATTGATTCAATGAACCCGGGATTAAATGAACCCGCGCAGTGACTGGCACTTAGTAAGGGACTGATAAGTATTAACTATGGTTATGGTTGTGATGTTGCTATTATAAACGGAGTGGTAACAGGCACCATAAATGGAGCTACTTCTTGGGAAAGAGCCCAGAACTCCGGATCTCTCTGATAATAGGATGGGATGAGTGGGTGAGGGAGGAAAGGGCCAGCTCTGCAAAGAGAACCCCAGCGAGCACAGAGCCACCCTATGGCACAAAGTTACAAGTTTAGATAAGCCATTGACCTTTGAGCTTGCTTACTTAAACTCACCCCCAAACCCTATATGGACTCTCTTCCTGTTACAACCAAAGAATGTAATAAGTGCCATATTGGATGATGTCCCTTTTTTACACAGTTCCATCTCGGGAGAGGGAAGGATCTCAGCCTGAGTTAAATCCAGGGTACCCAAGAGGTTCAAGTTACCAGCCAATTAATACAACCCCAGAACCATCTCATCGTTTAGAGAATTTCTTCTATTCCTTTAAGAATCCCAAAGGATGGGCAATTACATGAAGCCAATTGTTATAAAATGCTGTGACTATAAAATTAAACCCAGCTTGCCAATGTTATTTGTTCTTTAAGAAAGTCATTTTCCGTATTCCGTATACTGACGTTCCACAGGCCATCACACGAAACTCGTTTCACATGCATACATATTTGAGTCCAGAAGAGGGAAAGAAAATCTAAGCTACCAACTGTTTTGAAACCCAATTTCATTTTGACATCACCTTCCATTTCCAGCAGAAAAACATGACATGTTGTCCCCAGAGAAATCAAAACCTCCATAGTCAAAGTCAGGAGGAGAGAAAGACTGAAGAAGCTCTTAAAATAATCCTTTACAATTCTATCAAAACAACATTTTTCAGGAGGCTGCTCTGAGACCTCTGAAGTTACTATAGTCAGGGTGCATCGTCCCTATTCACAGTATATCTCCGGTCCCCAGCATTCACGACGTGACCCCACGAACACGGTGGCCTTTTCACTAGCTGCTTTCGGGATGGATGTGCCAACTTCAAGCTGGCTGTGTCTACAAGCAAGGAAGACAGGAATGTTCTAGGAACCAGAAAGAAATCCAAGCCAGAATTTTTCACGAGCTATAGTAGCGCCCTACACACATCTGGAATCAGGACTCTGGTGTAACAGCGACTGACAACTGAAAGACATTTTCCAAAAGCTTAAAGGGTTTAGAGTTAAAAAAAAAATCAAATCGTTTTAAATATTAAGGCATACTGGAATGAAGTCGTCTCTGAAAATGACAAGTTGTGACTGCTTTTTCAGCCACTTGAAGAAATCTGAGGTCAAGAGAATAATTCATTAAGCATTCAATAAGCATTTTTGAGAGGTCTCAGAAATGAGATGGCGTATCACTGTTTCTGGGTATTATGGTTATTTCTGTATTTGTTCTGTGAAGTTCCATTGCAACCTCTCTCGTTTCTGGGTCCAAAGTCTAACTTTAACACAGTTTCTTCTGTAAACATTTAGGAAGTCTCTTGCCAAACACAGAGTCAGAAAATTCCAGATTGTAGAGAGGAAATCCAAATACCAGACACATACACGAGGACTTCCTCTGCTCTTCCAAGTTGGCAAGATAGGACATGACCCCAAGTCCATAAAGTACAGCTCTCCAACAATTCCAGTGGTCAGGAGCCCAACAAGGCCTCAGAGATCTTTCTTGGAAATCACTGACAGTACAAAACACAACTAACTCACGGTGGCTACTTTCCAGCCTCAATCAGACCTGAACTTCAGAGAAAAGGCAACTCCAGGTGCCTTCAGGACAGGAGGACTAAGACCGGATGAGAGCACTCACCACTGGTCTTGGATCTAAGAGTACTCTACATAACAGTGGAGACCATCTTTGCCCAATACAAAATTTAGGAAAGACATCTGGGGAATTACCACGGTGCTAAGATAGAATAATTAACACTGGGACTACCAGTAAAATCCAGGAATGGTTTCAGCACTCAGGTCACCACGTGGCTGCAGAGAATACCCCTCCCTTTGTGGACTGGGCTTCCTTCCCCCACCCAGTTTATGGCCACAAAGAGGACCTGGCTTTGTCTTTAGGCCTCAGTCAAGGCTGGAAACTCCAGCTTACTACTTACAAATGAGCTGCCTTCCGTGCTTAGTAGGTATACCCATATATCTGCAAAATGGAGACACTGCGCTGACTTGAAAATGAAAACAGTTGGCAACTGAAACCAAATTCTTATGGAGGTTTGTTTCTGCTTTTGTTTTTATTTGGTTTAATATTTTGAATGAAAATACATTTGTAGGTAAAGGTTCCTGAGAAGGAAACCACCTTGCTTGGTGAGGTAGAGAGGTAATTTTAAAGAGCTTTAACAAGATCTAATTAGGCATGACACTTTGATCCTGTCTTCCTACTTTTGCTAATGAACGGTGCTTTTAGATCAACAAGTGTCCCAACGGGGTAATAAAACTGATCCCCGCATTTATTAGTTATAAGGGTAATTTGTCTAACCACTAACTACAAGAGTAATTTGTCATTAAAAATAAAAAGGCCATTTGTTCATTTTATTTTTTGATAGGGTTAAGAGGAAAGCTTTTTTTGGATTGAAAAATCCGTCTCTATTGTTTTGTAGTAAAGAAGAAAGAGACAATATAGAATTATAGAGAACGGTTCTACCAGGAAAAACTAGGTAACAATTCATCAGCTAAGCAGGGCCTTCAGTTAAAAAAAAAAAAAACCTGCGTAATTTGACAGTGTCCACTCTGTGCTTAAGCACTTTGATTTCTTCCCTATTCTTCCCATAAAGCCTGCGTTACTGCACAAAGGAAGTAAGAAAAGCAAAGCTGGAGAGTGCAGGGTGTAATCACTGGCATGCGTGGGCCAACTCACCAGCCAAGGGAAAATGAAGAGGAATTCCAGGAATGCCCCTGGGAAGTGACAAGCAATGTGGGAAGGCAGAAGAGACACCAAAGAGGAGCCCGGAAGTAAGCCGACCAAACAGACAATGTCTGCCTCTAACTTCTACATCCCTCCAGAAAAGTCTGCAAACATTCCATGAAGCCAAACGGCAAAACACTTAACTTCTGTAGATTTAAGAGATGCACGTGAAAAGCTTCCAGGGTAAGTGTAGGACTGAACCCGACACAAGGAAGGGCGCCCCACATTCTGTAAGTAAGAAAGTACATATGGCCAGTGGTCTAGCACCAGGAATGTGCTAGGGCCTCTAATTCAGGTAGTCCAGGTGCTGAGCTTTGCTCAAGTCAAGTACAACTCTTTCTCAGCATGTGGGACAGGCTCCATGCCCATGGGAATTCCCAGATGCTGCATTTCTGTTCCACTCCACGAAACTCTAGGCACACAGCACTATTCCAAAGTCCTTTCTAATTCACCTGTCAGACCATCAAAGGGAAAAGTCTGGGAAACTCTATATTGCAAAGACACAGCTAAAATGTGTCCATCCCCTGCCCAATACATTCAGAAAGTTTTGCTCTGAGTAGACCAGAATCAGTACGCATTTGGGGTTCTCAGAGTTCCTCAAGCTTGGCAAACATCAGCAAAGTTCTAAAAGGCTTTTGAAATTTCAGGTCTAACCATCTTTGTCTTCAAGATCATTAATTCCGGGTGACATCAATTATTTCCAGCCCAAGAATAGTCACAAAGTGCCTCACCCAGAAACTAATTCTGCAGACACATAGCTGCTTGCTTCAGTCATCCTTCCACAAAGATAGAACACACCATATATGTCCATAATTAAATGTATATGTAAGAAGATTCATGCCCAAAAGGGAGGCTTTATGAACCTTTTGCAAAACCAGTTCAAACACTGAGGCTTTACAGGAGCTTGAGAGCTGCAAACCCTTCTAGTTGAGTATTTCATAAACATAACTTCCTTTTCTTGAACGTGAAATTGAAAAACTTCTCCATCCCGCGTAAGAAATTGCTACCAACAACAATAAAATTGGGACTACTGCATAATTTTGGCAGAGAAAATATATTAACCTTTGGTATTTTTAGTGGCCAGCAAGAGAACATCTGCACCGAACAGCAGCTAACATGTGAGCCTGTATGAGCTGCCAGTTATTAGCAGATTCCATTTCCTCATGCCATCTCTACTGAGAGTGAAACCTTCAAATCAGCAATAATCTCAAGAATGTGAATCAAGCCTGGGCAGAACTTTTGTGTCTGGCTTAGTACAAGACTCTGTTGAATTATTTTTCCCAAATAGTCTGCACTATAAGTGCCATGCCCATAAAAATGCAACAAACATTCCCAGGGAGGCAATTTCCTTCATTTCTTTAGAAGTTCAGATTAATAGGAATTATACACAGATTTTATGAAAATTTGAGGGCACTTCTGTGTTGCTATAAAAATACAATCAATATTTTCAATTTCTGGGGGCAATGCAGGTCCATAGTTGGAGAGAAAGTCAAAGAGGCAGAAATGCTTGCTATGTTTGAGCTTTAAATAAAGCTTTAGATTTAAACTCCTAATCTTATTTAGATACTTAAAAAAGTATAAGACTCAAAATATTTTACTTCAAGTAGAACCATGGTAGGTCACAGAACTTTAGGGATAAGCACAGATGGGTATTTTCAAAATTACATTATCATTCCATAATAGATTGAAGATTTTGTCTTTTATATACTAAAGCATCTGATTCCTTGGAGGAGAGTGAATTCACCTTGCCACATGCTGTGTTGTGTCATCAGGCTCATTTTTCAAAACCAACGTGCACAACACCTGATAAAACTTCTGAGGCAGCTTACATTCCATGCCAATGAAATTTCTATTCTGTCAAGGGGGTCTCTGAGTAAAGCTGCCAATATATAGAAACCGAGATGTTTAAAGGGCCTCAGAAAATGGCTAAGGCACAACTAATTCGTTTGGCACAGCCCAACAGGCACCATGAGCTAATTGGAGAAACCACTGGTCCTTGGTGTCATATCTACGTGCAGGAACTGGATTAATGAGGAAACATCTGGTTGTTTCAGGTGGTGTCTGAATAACCAATCTGGACACCTCACTGAAATGCGCAACTTAGCAAGAAACCAGATTGGGGGGGAAAACATGAGTAAATGAGATTTTTAAAAAGGTCTAGAGATAGATACGGACTTAGAAAGGGAATTTATACCTTTTTTTTTTTTTTTAATGCATGGTGGACAAATCTCCAAGTATAGTTTTATATGTTGCTTATTGAAAATCACCATGCAAATTCAGAGGCCTGTTTTGCCTTAATCTTATCTCTTACAGAGTTTCAGGGTGAACACTGAGTTGAGCCTGGTTTTGAAAGTCTAAGCTTCTAGGGATCATTACCACCTTAAAAACTAACTGGTTTTCTGCAATTTTGCCCTCGATATTCACATCACAAGTCTTCCTGCTTCTCTGGCTTCTTTGTAAATTCTTGCCCTCTTCCTTTCTCTAATGAGATTAATTTAAGTGAGAATTCTTCAACTTTCAGAACCTTGTTTTCACTGAGAGCCATTAAATGTAGGCACGTTTTCAAGAGCGAGGGATGTTAAAGACTTCTTAAAAACTGAGTCAACTTCTAGAGATAAGGAAGGAATTGTGGTTTCATTGAGGATGAGTCACCAGTCAGGGGGTGGGCTGGCACTGTGGCCTTCAACTCTTCTTTGGATCTTCTTTCTGTGGGGTGAATCGGGCTTTAGAATCCCTGGACTCACCCTCCTATAAACAAGGACTAAGGTACCAAGGGCGGGGGCGGGGGGTGGGGGTGGGAGCAATGAGTACCTTGAGGGCAGGAACTGCTTTGCCCCCTCCCCCGCCTCCCCTGCTCCCACAGCATCTAGCAGAATTCCTGCACACAGAGTACCTTAAAAAAACACTGGTTTTCTAATCATTTCCATAGGTCTTGCCTTGATATGTTAATTTACATGTTAAATTACAAAAAAAGGGACAGTGAACTCTTTTGAAGCTGGTTTTCTGGATTAATTACACACTAATCCCCAACACTGCTGAAACACTTCTATCCCTGTTAATATTTCACTTCAGCGCTTGTCAGGAAGACCATTCTTCAAATGAGACGGGAAGGTACAAATATAATATGCATTGACTTCTGTTTGTATAGGAGTTTGTCCTCAAAGACGGGCCAAGGGTAATTGAGATTTTTCTTTTTTCCCTTTTCCTTTAAGTGTAAGATTTGAAGAATACTACCTTCTCTGTTAATTATGCTAAAACCAGCGCAGGAAGTGCTAACTTCAGCTCCCATGGACTAAAAGCAGCTTATATCATGACAAGATTCAAAGGACTGTTCATGAGGCGAGAGCATATTGTGGGGGAATTTTAGCAGCTGAATTGAGTATTTTAGATCTAATAATATGCCTTAAATAAAATGTGCATTAACTTGCACTGGTTAAAGGCTGGCATGAATCATTATTACTCCCTAAATCACGTGTGCTGAAATTACACCGCAATCAAATCACTTGGGAGAAGATACGGCGATCCGATCCTAAGTGACTAAGTTCCTATTATTAGTAGGCATTTGGCTTCATGCTGTAAATTGCTTCTGTGCTTGGCAAATGTGGCACATTCTGAAACACAAGATATTAGAACTACTTTGGGCTCACTTATCACTTCAAACTTTGAAACCATTACCCATTGCTTTGCAGGAACTCACTGAGTGAATCTGAAAGTCATTAGGAGCATTTCTGCAACTAGAAATAAAATGCTCACCTCATCAATGAAAAGGCAGTATTCCTCATTAAAGCCCAGAATATGATGGATCTGCATCCAAAGACTACCTTTAAATATCCCCGCTTTTAGAGGATTTACGGTGGCATTATTTAAAAGAAGGTTTTGTTTACTTTGGGGGGGTGGCTGGAATAACTTCAAGAAGCTCTAAGAAATTTGGTGGCAAATTGCCATTTGTGGTTGCTTTAACCGGTGTGTGCCTTGAGGGTGGGAAGGAGGAAGTGCTTCCTACCTGAGGAGGACCTAAAGAAGGCATCAGCACTAGGGACTCCGGACTAGGGAAAGAATGGGACAAAATGAGCTCAACACAGGTCACCTAGCAGCGACATTAGGCAGGGAGCGCTTCTTTCTCCCCACTCCCTGCCCCATCAGGGCTATATGACTCTCAGGGGCAAGACTATAAATTAACACTGCATCTCGAAGGCCTAGCAGAGGGCCTGTTCATAGTAGATGTGAAAAGAAAGGAGGGGGAGAGAGAGAGACACAGAGTGGAAAGAACTGTTAAGTACTATGCCTCAAAAAGTGGGGGATGAATTCTCTTCTCTTGGTACAAAGAGGCCCCACATATCCTAATTCCACCTGATGTGCTTTCCTATACCCAAAGTAGCAATTTTGCCTATGCATCATTGCATGACTGCTGGAGGGAGAAGGAGACCCCCGATGAGAAGCTGTCCAAGCACAGAAGCCACACAAGACAACTACTTCTGTCTCCTAAATGTCTGCCCCTCTGCCCAGAGGCTAGACAGGATGCGCATACCATGCAAAGGACAATGTTTATGCCATCTCTCTTCCTACCTAAGAGAAGTGAGGCATACCTCATTTTTCTTATTAATTGTTAACTTTCACAGAGTTCTAAAAGGGGGTTAAAACCTGACATTTAGGACTTTAGAGACTGGCTGGAATGTTCTCTCCAGAGTTAAACTGACAGCAGTTGGAAAAAATAAACGTATCAAGAGTCATCAGGCATATGCAATTATTTTCACAACCTGAACTAAACAAATGTCTTAGTGGGCAAAGAAAATGTCAAATATTTGTCAAAAAATAATGCTGTTCAGAAATCTGTTATGAAAACCTTGAGATGAAGTAGAAAAATGTTCGGTACTTGATATGATTACCATATCTGCATCATAGTTGACGCAATGGCTCTTACTAGATGTTTTTCACTCATGGATGATAAACCATTTTTGGTGGAAACAATCTATTCTTAGAATTTAACAAGTGCTTGGTGACCGTGCTTAATTAACTAACATTTCACCTCACAAACAGCATAATAGGATTCTAAATTCCCTTATGCCTTTTTTTTTTTTTTTCCCATTTGTATAAATCTAAAATCCAACTAAGATTTCATTACCGGATAATTTCTGCAGTATGATGTTTTCACGGTTTTTTCAAACCTTTATATTTTAGTTAAACATGCATAGGTTTTGTTTCATTAAATAAAAATACCAGTGATCACTGCAGACTTCATTTCAGGTGATTATCTGATGAAAGTTGCCATTCTTTGTGCACAGGTAATTCAGTGGTAATAAATGTCAGGGAATCTTATCTCCTTGGAAACTATGCATATGATTATTCATTGGTTCATTTAACAGATTCTACTCGGTGACTACTGTGTGCAAGGCGTGATGTTACATGTGCAGGGACTACAAACTCTCAGGCATGGATTAAATATTTGAGAATATCTGAAGTGCTTTTATCTGCACATGTGAAGCATAGCCTCCAACTGCAAACTGGCCACATTTTGTTTTTCTAGCCTTTGAAAAAACAACGTGCCTTTTCTCTCCTAAAAAAAGTCAACTTAGCCCTTTGGTCGCTGAATCTAAAATCTCCATTGGTGGTCCTGTGACTCATGAAGCAGAACACAGGGGAGGCATAACCCAGCATTCCTGTAAGCCCAGCCATGCCCCCTCCCTACCCAAGTGAGTCTCCTTCCTAAATCCACCAGGAAGGGGTGGCACTGTTCAGAACCTGGCTTGCAGGGTAGTGGTGAAAACCCCAGCATGGGAGGACAGATCCACTGGGACTCAGAGCTGAAGCGCACAGAGGTCCTGGGAAACAAAAGGACTTGCCTGTCTGGTGTACTAAGGCCAAGAAGCATAGAGCTGGGAGAGATCCTGCACCTTGTCTAGCTCTGTATCTTTTTTTCAGATGATGAGATGAGACTCAGGGAGGTAGGGATTTGCACACAGAAATCCCTGGTAACCAGCAGTTAAGATCTAAACACGGGTTTTTATCAACACTGGATCAGAATTACAGACCCCATGCCTACATAATTCTTATCATGCATTAGGTCCAAACAGGCTGGGGGAGGGTTAAGTACTGACCCTAATTATTGGTACCATACCAGCTGTCCTGCACTCCAGGCATAATAAATATCATGATGTGTCTGGGAATTAGGGCCCATTAAGTACTAGGCTGTGTAACAATTCCGGTAACAGGAACTACTGAAATAAGAAAACACTTCCATTCTGTCTATCCACACTTTCCCTGTAGTCGTGAGACTGTGCGTGCACACCCCGGTACAAAACACCGCGAGGTTCTGGTTCTGCTGCCCCTGGCCAAGCTTGAGGAAGAGCCTGCCTCTCCAGAGGGAAACAAAACCAGCGCCTCCCACTGCAACACTATGAGCATCTGGCACCGGCCGTGGAGAGGCGCTCGTGCGAGACTTCTCGTTTGCCTTTGTGCAGGGACTGCCTCTGGCGACCCTGTCAGTCTGGTCCCTTCCTTGTGCTCCCTAATCCCCTGTGTCCCCCGGGGGCTCCGGAGGTTAAAACCAAGGGCTGCGGGAAGCTCGCACAGTCCAGAAGCACCTCCACGAGGCCACTCCCAGCTGGGCGCAGGTCCACCTCGGGGGCCTCCCTGCCTGACAGCAACGCCTGCGTGTTGGCACTTGCGCGCTCCTCCTCGCTAGTTTCACCCGGGATTTGGCTCGGTTCACCCGCAGCAGCCCAACTCCCTGCCCCGCTCCCAGACCGAAAGGCAGGGGCCTTCACCCGGCCTTCCCGGTGGCTCCTCCTCCTCCAGAGGCGACACCCTTCTGGGAAACGGGATTCTTCCCCTCCCCGCTCCGACCCTCCCAGCACCGCAGGGGGTGTGCGTGTGTTGGGGGTGGGGGGGACGGGTACCAGCCCGAGATTCCAGGGAGCCTCCCGCCCTCAACCGCGCCGGACCCAGCCCAGATCCCTAATAGCCGCGTGTTGGGAGCCTCCCCCGCCGGGTACCGGTCCCCTCTACCACCGCACGCCAGGTAGGTGGGTGGGCGCAGAGAAGGCGATAACCCGGCCTTGAACCCCAGACCCTGGAAAATAATTCACCACGACGCCAATAATTCAACTGGACAGGAAGGTCAAAGGCGAAGAGCGCTGACCGCGGCCTTGTAGGCTGTCGGAGGGTGATGCAATGGGGGGGGGGGGGTCAGGCGGGAACGGCGAGGGCCGGGGTGGGGGGGTGCGGCGTGATCACTGGGGGCTGCCGAGGGGTGTCGGATCTGCAGATCCGCACCGAGGCTGCGCGGGCGGCCGGCGGCAGGAGACGAGGGCCGGCGACCGCTCTGCCGGGTGCTGCCCGCGCCACCAGCGCATTCCTGGCTGTAGGCGTCACGGGCGCCGCGGCCGCTTGCGCTCACATTGCTCTCCCCCAAGCGCTGAGTACACACGTAACTGCATCGCTTCGGGGATTGTCTCCCACCTCCCACCACTCCCGCTGCGCTCCCCGACTCTCCGGCAATCATCAGGTTAGCTCCTGGAGGGGCGCCCGCCGCGAGCAAAGTAGTTCTGAGGCGGCGCATGCATCCCCCCGCCACTCCACATCGGGCCACCTCGGCCCCACAGACGACTCGGGAACGACCCTCCCTCCCCCCGGGCCAGCCGCTCCCCGGCCACCTGGCTACAAGCGGTTCCTCTGCGGGGTCACCCGGCGGGCACACAGCGCCCTTCTCCCCCCACTCCCATTCCCCTCTACCCATCATCGTCCCCCACCCCCACCCATCAGGGACAAAATGTTCACCCACCCTCGGAAGAGGCAAAGTTAACCCAGGGGCGCAGAGTGCGCTGGTGGTGCGCGGCTGGGTGCTTGGGAGCGTGCCACGCGCGGGGTCCCGAGACCCGCCACGCACCCTGGTGCTGCTGGAAACCCGCCCCAAGCGCCACGCGGTCCGACGACTCTCTTACCCGAAGTGTCCCACAGGCTCAACTCTATTCTTTGTGTGTCGATTTCAAAACTGGCCGTGTAATTCTCAAACACTGTAGGGACGTAATTCTGGACAAACAAAATGGACAGAGGAAGGAAAGAGGGCAAAGAGGTTATCTAAAATGCACGACACCCGCACAACACCCTCTGAAAATCGCTTCCTCACTCCCCAATTAAAAAAAAAAAAAAAAAAGTCGCACACACCGGACACGCGGACCCTTTCCGAAACGCCAGACTCAACACCCGCACCACCCTGCTCTCCAAGACCTGAGGATCCAAAACCTCCCAACCCGGGGTTCCGCACACAGGACCGAACAAGTTTCAGAGGCTAACAGCAGAATGTGCAGACGCGTCCCCTGAACGCTTCCAGCTCACTTTCCCTTTCCCGGCAGTCTCACCAGGGGGGAAGAAAAAGAAAATCGGGTGAAGGGGGGAAAGCGAGGAGAAGCCCAACCCGAGACGGGGGGATTCCCGCAGGCCGACCCCCTCCCTCGTCCGAGCCCCCGCCGGCCACACTCACCTCGGGGAAGCAGTCTTTGGCGAAGACATGCAGCAGCGCAGTTTTCCCACACTGACTGTCTCCCACTACTACTATCTTGCATTTCACGTTCTGATTAGGATCCATGATAGATTTACTAGATAATTTCTGGCTGGCTCTTCTCTCCTTCATTGATCTTGCCTTATTTTCTCTTGGAACAGGAATTTTCTCTTAAGAGGAAAAAATATATATTTCTCTATAAAAAGCAGATATAAAAATACAACGCAAAGCTGGTGGGAACTCCTGGAGCGCAGCGCAGCCGAGGGGCTAGAGGAGCCAGGCTCGTTACTCCCCTCCAAGTTTTATGCCTGACTCCACACGACGCTTCCCAAGTCCAATTCCGATCCGACTGCTTTGTTTCACGCTCTCTGCGCGGCTTTATACGCCCGGCCTTCCAATCCTCTTTCTCAATGAGAGAAGGAAACTGATCCGCCTCCTCCCCTTTTATGGAGCCTGGGAGCAAGCGCGGTCTCGTTACTTGCCGAAAATGTAAACAGTGCGCCCTCTAGGGTGACCGTGTGGGATCTATTTCCAGACTAAGTCTCTGGGACAACTTGAACACCCCCACCATGCTTTGCTGATGGATGGGACTGTACAAGTCCAGGAGGAGGTGGGAAACGGAATGTCTGTGCATATTGATTTTTATTAGGATTCCTTTAAAAACCTTTTAATAGGGGCTGATTTACGTAATCCTCATGAACATTTGTAAAAGCAAAAACATTTCTCACCCAAGTTGAAACATAGTTAAAAAAAAAACAGGAAGCAGATCTTGGGTTGGGAAGGGTTAAGTGGCTGTATGATAGGAAGCAAATCTTGGGTTGGGAAGGGTTAAGTGGTTGTATTTATTTATTTTATTTTATTTTTTTAGAAAGAAATGGTTTGTATCACGTATATAGGCCATGGAACAATAGCTAAGCCAGGCTATTTCAGATGCAGGAACTGGCTTGTCTGGGTCACAGCAACACACTGGCTTCTGAAACCTGTCAGTTTCAGTCACTCAGGAGGAGGCAGAAAGGTTTTGAGGAGCGGGTAGAGGAGGTGGGAGCAGAGAAAAAAGAAAAGCAGAAGATGCTTATAACTGAGTGCAAAAGCCATTGTAAACTCAGCCGTATTGCATAGGAACCCAAACACACAAGGCAGCCATTCCCCCCTGTTGCAATGAGGAGACTGGGTAGAAAGGTATCTGATCCTGCCCTTGTTTCTTCTCTCTGTAGCCTCCCCTTTCCAAGAATCAGAGATGTACCCAGAAAACACAAGTATGCTTAGTTGGAAAATGCAGGTACAACTCTGCTCCCTCTTCCCCTATTTTTAACACCCATCCCCCTACCTACCCACCCCAAAAATCTAAAAGAGGATCAAAAATGGCCATGCATTTGTTCTCTTTTCCTTACCAGAAGTCCTTCTTTTCCCATTTTCATCTCCTGTGTTTCAAATGGAAAGATTTCAACTATTAAAATGCAGTAAGGACATTGGCCAAAAATCTATAGGTACCTTTATGGAGACTCCTAGGCTTGTAAATGAGAAGGTGAGGTGAAAACCCAGAACGTTCAGGACGCCTGCACGGCTCAGTCGATTAAGTGTCTGTCTATGGCTCAGGTCATGATCCCGGGGTCCTGGGACGGTGCCTGGTGTTGGTCTCCCTGTTCGTAGGGAGTCTGCTTCTCCCTCTCCCTCTGCCCCTCCCCCCGCCACTTGTGCTCTCTCTCACTCTCTGTCTCTCTCAAATAAATAAACAAAATTTAAAAAAAAAGAAAGAAAACCCAGAACATTCGGTATGGGGAATGAAAAGGCACCAAAAGGGGTTAAAAGCACAGATGTAAGTACTGGATGCTAAGACCATGAAGCCTCATGGATTCAAGGATGGTCTTATCTCCCTTTCAGAGCTGAGAAAACTGGAGCCCCGCCCCCCAAAGGAAAACCCTGCCTCAGACCCAGTGTGTGGGTCAGTGTTTACATGCATGCAGGGCTGACCCACAGAGAAAGGGATAGCTGGCCCTAATCAAGTTCCCAAAGCAACACTGGCCAAAGTTTTCTCTGGAGAACATTAGTCCTCCTCACAAAAAGTGTCCTGTGTCCCAATGAATGATGGAGACACTGTGCCCATATCACCATTTGAAGCTTTTATCAAATTATTTGTTCTTTCATTTGAGAAGCAATGGGTACAATGGTTGGGGGCAGGAGATCACCAAGAAGTGTATCTGTGTGACCTTGGATGAGTTCTTCAACCTCTCTGAGCCTCAACTTCGTCATCTGTAAAATAGGAATCATAATAGTAATGATGAGGAAGTGCAAGTGAACTTTGCAGAATAGTTACTGGCACAGTAAAGAATCTCTGCTCTATTTTATATTTTGCATGTAACTCTTATTTATACTTCTTAGAATTATTGAACATATCTTGGGAAATACTGGCCTCATTAGTGGACTCACTAATTGGAACAGGGAGAACAGATCCACCCTTTTTTTCCCTCAGATTTTTAACTTAGAAAGTTGCCCTTTTCTAGAGATGTGCTGTGACCTTCCACATTACTGAATTGACATAGTCTATGTGGGTAAGCCACTCTAACTAGCAATAATTATGAATTATTAGTATTTGGCTGACAGTGAAAAGGTATGTAATTTGTCATATAAACTGGGCACTTTTGAGAGCAAAAAAAGGTACTACTAATGATTATGTCAGAACAGCAGTTGTAAACAGGGCCCATGCCAGGCAAAAGGAGAGGCAAAATCACTTTACCAATGAATAATCTGAAATCATAGTGATGACTATTTTTGGAAATCAGGTGACCTGAATCTCCAGGAATCTGCCAGTTGCTGAGTGAAATTTAATGGCTGTGTAATAGAGTAGAAAACCAACTGCCTGAAGTTACGAGTCTCTGAGTCTCGTTAGAGCAAGAATTCTTTCCTTTTCTTCTTTGGATCGCTAGTGTTCAGTGTCTCACAGATATTCAGTATTTTAAAAAAATTCATTTAGTATTTAGTTCAATAGATAGTTATTAAGCACCTACTATATACCAGGCACATTTCTAGGACCTGTAGAGGTAACAGTAAACAAGCCAGTCCTGTTTGCCGCTCTCACAGAGTACATATTCCAGACCAGAGAGAGACAATAAGGAAGTAAGTACATAAATAAGAATGAATGTGCTGAGCTCTATGGAGAAAAAAATGGGATAGCATGATAAACTATAGTTTATCTGGATTAGACCCAGTGGCCTGGCACTGCCTCTCTAAGGAGGCTGAGTCTTCAGTGCTGAGCAAATGAGAGCAATGGGAGCAAATCGGCAATAAGAAGTTCCCCTGGAAGGCAAGGGAACAGAGAATGAAAAGGTCCCATGCAGGGAAAGAGTTTGGCAGGTATGATGAACAGAAGGAGGGCCAAAGGGATTGGGGCCCCCGAAGGGGGGAGAATATAGGTAGCAGAGCAGAAGGGAGCAGACAGGAACTAAATAAATGGGCCTTGGAGATGTGATCATAGAATTTGGATTTTTTTTTTATATTTTATTTACTTATTTGAGAGAGAGATATCGAGAGCAAGAGAGAGAGCATGAGTGGGGAGAGGGGCAGAGGGGGAGGGAGAGAATCTCAAGCAGACTCCATGCTGAGCTCAGAGCCCATTGCGGCACTCGATCTCATGACCCCGAGATCATGACCTGAGCTGAACTTGTACGCTTAACCGACTCAGCCTCCAGGCGCCCTGGATTTTATTCCAAGGGTAACATGCCATCAGACATAGGAGGGCTTACAGCTGGGTAATAACATGATTATTTGACTGAATGAATGAATGAATGAATGGTTCCAAGTTTAAGTCTGCACCTGTCACTTCACTAACTGTAAAACTCTGATGTAACTTTTCATCTTCAATGAGATTTTCAAATCTAAATGATATCTGAAGTCCTAGAAAAGACTAAACTGTTAGACTGCAATGAAAGTTTTTCCCTTAAGAAAAACATTCCTTTGGGGCGCCTGGGTGGCTCAGTTGGTTAAGCGAACTGCCTTCGGCTCAGGTCATGATCCTGGAGTCCCGGGATCGAGTCCCGCGTCGGGCTCCCTGCTCAGCGAGGAGTCTGCTTCTCCCTCTGACCCTCCTCCCTCTCATGCTCTCTGTCTCTCATTCTCTCTCTCACAAATAAATAAAATCTTAAAAAAAAAAAAAAAAGAAAAACATTCCTTTGGAAGATGTGAAACCCCATCTAGGGAGCATACATTACCTAATGTCCTTCTTTTTCTTATTCTTCCTGTTTGTCTTCCTATTACTCTATCCTTTCTCTATTTAACCCCTAAGTTCAAGAGAGAGAAAAAAAAATAGCAAACATTTCAAAATGGATGGGCTAATAAACCATGTGTATTCAGCATTCAGTTGCCCTAAGAGGTGTGAGCTTAAGAATTCTTTCCTTTGGGGCGCCTGGGTGGCTCAGTCGGTTAAGCGACTGCCTTCGGCTCAGGTCATGATCCCAGAGTCCTGGGATCGAGTCCCACATCGGGCTCCCAGCTCAGCAGGGAGCCTGCTTCTCCCTCTGACCCTATCCCCTCTCATGCTGTTTCTCTCTCTCTCTCAAATAAATAAATAAAATCTTTAAAAAAAAATTTTAAAAAAAAGAATTCTTTCCTTTGTGCTTAACCCTTTGCTTATTAGGGGGAAGCCACCCCTCCCACAGAAACTACATTTCATCTGACACAAAAAAGGGTTGGTGCCAGGCCTGGAGAGAAGGCTAACTGAGAGAGAATAGCCATCGAAGGGTAGCATCGAAGGATACACAACAACAGCTCTGTGTTCTTTCTGTAAGCACTGGACTACAAGTTGGGAAATTTGGGGTTTGGTCCAGGTTATACTAATGCACTGTCTGACCTTGGGCAAACACTGACTGAGTTATTTCCCTTAGTCTCATCCTTACTAGAGGATGATAACATCTGCCTCCTTCACGTTGCAAAATAAGGCTACTTAGAAAATCACGTGCCCTATACTTTCGGACATTTACAAACACACTGCAGACACCCCCCTTTTCAGGTTCCGTGGATTTCTGGAGCTCTGGGCTCACGGGGCAATATTGTAGGGCATACTCCTAATTGTTTATTCACGGTTGCTGCCTCTCTTCAGACTTCATCCAGCAGAAGCGTTTGAAGGAACAAGTGCACCGTGAGGAGAAAGCACAGGTCTCTCACGGACCTCAGCAGCGGAGCAGGATGACAGAGAAACAAGAACATGGGCAGGATGCCTTCGTAGACGTCATGTCAGAAAATAGGGATCTGAGTCAAGGGCATTCACTTTGAGAATTTAATTAAGATGATGGGCATGCAGTAGCTTCAAATACATGAGGTTCAGTATGAAAATAAGGGCAGATGCGTACTCTGTTCTGAAGTTGTCTCTTCTCTCGAGAGTCCCTCAGCTGGCCTTATGCAACATCAACAAAATGGGAGGGTTTTTTTTTCTTTTTTTTTTGGAGACAGAGGAATGGAGGAAAGGTTCATAAAACTCAGTGGATTGAACTTGTTATCTGGGAAGAATTTGTTTTCTTGGAAGGCAATCTTTATCTGTATTTCCTCTTAGAATTATGGCTGATTGCCCTGTCAAGGGCATTGCAGTAAGCTGTGTAGTCTGTTTGGTAAGGGTACTCCAATCGGGTTGCAGAAATTGGTCTTGTTTTTGCTCATTAATGCTGACTGCTAATGTGATTTACTGCTGCTGTGTAGACTTAGCTCTCACCCTTTAGCCAACAGGAAATGGCACAGCTGTGTGAGTGTTGAATAATAAGTGATTGCCCAATTGATCATACTTTTCTCGTTTACAGCAAATTTGACAGAGAAATTGCACTCTTCAGAGACCAGGACCACATAATTTTGGTTCTGTATATGATAGGGCACCCATCACCCTTCCCAACTGTTCCTTCCAAACTTCAGTGTCCTTGACTCCTGATGGCATTTCTTTATTTTATAGTTCAGTATTTCCTAGGGGAAACAAAAAGATCAACACAGAAAGGATTAATACAGGATTATAAGACTCATTGATTACTTAATATACTAAATACCCATATATACTTTATATCAGTTTGTCAGTGCAATACGAAGAAACATTTAAGGAACTTCCCTAAGAAAATATTTTAAAAATGAGTGCATTATAACTTGTTATCTTTGAAAAGCATATAGTACATTCAAAAGATACACCTTTATCAGGATTCTAGGAGTAGTCAAAGAAAAGCAAAGATTATAACTGAGCGCAGATCAGGCCATCTTTCAGATACTGCCAGAGCTGCATTGCTAATCTGATGAGATTTACAGAGCCAAGTTACTTATGGCTCTGTGCATGGTCAAGTGGCTTTCAATATTTTAATCCAAGACTTAAAAGATGGAATCAGAAGTGTCCTGTCAAGTTTCTGGAAAAATCCTTCTGGAAAAAAAAAAAGGGGGGGAAATGTGAAAATTTAGTTGAGGTTGATGTTTGTTTAAAGAAAAGGTGGTAATTGTCAGATCAAACTTAAAAACAAAAACACCCAGTAACCACTATGTTATTATTCCTGAACTCAATATGAGGAAACAAAATAATTGGCCAGGTTGAACTGAAAGGATTCATTAGCTTAGGCAAAGACAAAGACAGTAGGTTTCAAAGCATTTAACCTTAAATTGCAGATATTGTTCTATAGCAGTAGCTTTTGACATATGATTGGGCAGAGGGGCTACTACTTCCATAAAAAAAAAAAAAAAAAAAAACCAACCCACCAACCAAGAAAAAAGTCCACAGATGTTCTGGGAGACTACATCTAGAATTAGAGGTCAAATTGTAATCATTTTGATAATAAGCCTCTAAAGAGATGTCTAGGTCAGTCTGTACTATTTATTTAAAAGTCTATTTATTTATTTGAAAGTTGAGTACCTTAGATGAGTTATTTTAGATCTTGAGTGGCGCATGATGCGTGAACAAGGCTTATAATGGATCACTAGTGATTCCAGACCTAGGATTTCAGAATCGCTGCTCTAAACCAGATTTTCGAGGGGGAACATGTCTTTTTTGACACGACCATTTTGACTGCAGCAGAGAGGATGCAGTACTTTAGATCATGTTCTCTTCTGGAGGGGTAGCACTTAGAGTTTTTGGCTCACCTGTTAAAGACTATAGAATATATGACAATATCAATTCTTTCTTCCTTTTTGCTGCAGAAATGGGAGCAAAATTATTTTCTTTGCTTTCAGTGAATTATTCAAAATAGTTTATGTTCTTACCCTAAAAGATCCTTCCAGTTAAATTTTCTTTATATCTGGCTATAAATTCAAACTCCAAATCTTATTCTTTCCTTTGAAGGACACCTGTTTAAAGGAAGAGGGCATTATGGAAAATATACCCCAAATGCTCAAAATAATACTCAAGAATATCTAAGGTAATGCAGGTCCAGATAAGATCTAACAACCACTGATTTTTGAAAACATTTATGTGGGAAAGAAAATTACTGTTTTATCCCTGGACAGCAAGACTCTTCTCTTCTATAAACATCTTCTAGTCTTGTGGGTCCTCTGGACCCTCCTTCTCCACTCCAGCCTCCAAGGAGCCCTCTCTGAAAGGCACTGCTTTTCATAATGCCGGCCCTTACTGAGTGTTGTTGAATGTGATTATGAACTAACTGTTAGCGCCTTAAAACAGGCCACCTAAATAGAGGTCAAATGACTCACCACAATCTGATCCTGGCCCTTATCCAAGACGTTTCTGTTGGTCATATCACTGTCACCAGACCACGACAGAATGGCCATAGGTTAAATGCATGTGTAAGCATTATGATGCAATGTCTGGTAACTAACAAGATGTGTAAGTCATATGGAAAAAAGAAAACAAAAAAACCTGTCTTGTGCTTTAAAAGCAGAGAGGAGGTCCTAATACATCAATTATACAATTCATCTTAATTTTAACTCCAAACAGAAAGCTACCATCAGCACATCATATGTAGCCATTGATCTTAATAAATATTTACTGAGGGTTTCTGCCAGTACACGTTGTTTGGGCTTACAGCCTCAACGGTGCCTCAGAAAATGCCTCCTGGTGCTCTCACATTGTCCCAGCAAGGCAATGGAGTCAGTCAAGTGACTGCTCTTCGGAGTCCCCCGTGTCATCCAGTCCACATAGAGAAGTCCAGCTT
This sequence comes from Mirounga leonina, assembly GCF_011800145.1. Lineage (NCBI taxonomy): Eukaryota > Metazoa > Chordata > Mammalia > Carnivora > Phocidae > Mirounga > Mirounga leonina. Next base: position 78,026,989 of record NW_023270377.1, on the reverse strand, counting down.
CGTGTTAGACAGGCTCACTAAAGGCTCCTAACATGTTGGCACCAGGGCATTTATGGAGTTCATATACAATTAAAACAGACTTTGGAAACCAAATTTTATAGTACATCAGAAATCTTGGTGTGGTGTGAAAGAAAAAAAATAAGGCGAACGTGAATGTGTTTATTTTTATTAAAAAGCAGGAATTAGAAAGAAAGACTAATATTAGCATGCTAAAGAGAGGCTTATTTATTATAATGTACAATGGAAGTCATTCAACTTTGATTCATTTTCCCAAAAAGCTAACTAGATGTTGCCCAATTAATACATCTTAGAAGTTTTCCCCAAATGGCGATTTCCACATATATGAATTCATAGTTTTATTTCTCCCCAGAGTTCTCAGTTTGGATTTTCAACAGCCTTGTTGAGTGCTACCGGTCCTATGCTTCTCAGTCAGAGGGGCTGGAAAGTCAGGTCAAAAGAGTTGGAGAAAAGAGAATCAGGAGCCTCTGCCGCTCCCTGGACCTCACTTACTAGGGCATTCCGTGGACTGTAAGACTTCCGAAGGCCTCTCAAACTGACTGATGCTGGTAGAACTTACCACAGGGCCCCTAAACAGTCTCAGGTGAATGAGGAGAAGACTCTAGGAGCAGCAATTCTAATTGTGCAAATGTCTTTCGGTACTAGCCCCAAATGTCAGGGTGCAAGTGTAACAGGAGAAGTCCTTTACAAAGGAGGGGCAAATTGGATAATTCCAGGCCCCTGATATCCACTGTCCCCCCGGCCCAACACAAGTCCCCAAGGGCTTTCACTACTATGAGGAGAATCAGTTTGTATTAAAATATAAACAGCACGTTAGACTGCAAACCCTATTTCCAAAGGAAAGCTGGGCTGCAAGCATGATCTCCAGGTTTTCTAAAATTTCACAGGAGTAAAAACAATGAAGTTACAGTTTGGAGAGCAACACTTTGCTTTTGTAAATATAAACGATCCTTACGTCATTTTAAAAAGCCCAGTAAAATTACCGTTTAGATTAAATGCAAATGAACAGTTGTGTTCACCTTGCAGAACAGAGACAGGTTCAATTCAATGATGCATTGCACTCCCCTGTCTGATCTTAAAACCTCTACAGAAAAGCTGTGGTAAGAAACTGAAATGTAGGTCCTTGCAACGAAACCCTTTCTCAGTCATGAGCCAGCCCTAGAGGCTTATGGGCTCAGGCAAACACCATTAGTTACTCATTCTTTCCTCTCCCATCTAAATCTGGTTCAAATCTCTCTCAAAGAAAGACTTAAATGGACTGTGGGAAACTCAAAAGGCAATGTTTCTACTGAAGAGTGTATGCACTGGTGGTCTACTCACTTTTACTTTGAAAATCATGGGTAATTTTACGTATGAGAGGCATCCATACATAATAGCTTCCCACACTGTTGGGAGTATGGTTATTTTGATTACCACTAACTAGCGGTGTGACTTTGAGCAAATATTTAACATCTCTGAGTGTCAAGTTCTCTACCTGTAAAATTTGAAAGCTTAGGACCCACATGACCTATTAGATTTTGTACAGCTCTAATATGCCATGATTTTGGACTTGGATTGTTTTTTATTTTTATTTATTTATTTATTTATTTAAAGATTTTATTTATTTATTTGAGGGAGAGAAAGAGAGTGCACCAGCAGGGTATGGGGTAGAGGGAGAAGCAGAATCCCCGCTGAGCAGGGAGCCCGATGCAGGACTCAATCCCAGGACCCTGGAATCATGACGTGAGCCAAAGGCAGACGCTTAACTGACTGAGCCACCCAGGCGCCCCTGGATTGTGTTTTAGATCAATAGGAAGAACTACAACCTCCATGCCTACTTTCTATCAGCCTACAGCAGCTGGCTCACAAATGTATGGCTTTGGGCATTTTATACCACTCTTCCGGGACTTGGATCCTCCACAGGCACTTTTATATTTTGACTCAGGAATCCAACTACATATGTTGAGGTCATTGGCCTATAAGGCATTTAATTTCTGTCTTGTCTAAATAGTATCTTTTATAAGGCATTAAGAAAAACCCATTCACATCCACTTCAGAAGAACAGATTGCCACATGGTCAAATGAACTGCTCTCTTCAGATGCACACATGCAAACATAACTATAGATTACGTCGTATCATACATGCCCATGATGACATGTATCATACAGATTTGGGTGTTGGGGGACTTTTTTTTCTTTATTTTATTGAAGTATAATTACATACAGTAATAAGTATAGACTTTGAGTGTACGGATGAGTGAATCTTGACAAATGTATATGCTCATGTTATCAATGTCCCAAGAAAGATATAAAACACTGCCTTTGAAATTTCCCTTAGCTTTTTTCCCAATTTCTCTTCTGAAAGGAACAACTATGGTTTTGATTTTATCCCCATAGATTAGTTTTGCCTATTCCTGGACCGTGTGTTGTTTATGATTGTTTAGATTGATCTATGTGATTGCATTTATTTGCAATTTGTTCCTTTTCCTTACTGCATAGTATTCCATGGTGTGAATACACCGCAACTTATCTATGCTTCTGTTAATAGACAGATTGGCTTGATTTCAATTTTTCGCTCTAATGAATAATGTTACAGTGAACATTCCTGTACATGGCTTCTTGGGGACTTACATTTTCTTTGGCAGGGGAGGGGTGTGTGTATATTAATACCTAGGAGGGAATTGCTGGGTCAAAGGTTAAGGAGATATTTAACTTAATGAGAAATTGCCAAACAGCTTTCCAGTGCTGATGTACTCTTTTACTATCCCATCGGCAATGTAATTCCATTGCCCTACATTTTTTCTGACATTTGGTATTTTTACTTTTAGCCATCCTAATGGATATATAATGATATCTCTTTGTGGTTTTAATTTGCATTTCCCTTATGTATTTCCCATATTTTCATATGTCTGTTGGGAATTTATATATTCTCTTTTATGAAGTATCAGTGCAAAACTTTTGCCCATTTTTATTGAGTATTATCTTTTCACTGTTGATTTGTAGTTTTAAAAACTATTCTCCTATGTAAGTTATTTGTCAGGTGTATGTACTGGGGAAATTATATCCCAGCCTGTGGTTTACTTTTTCATTTCTGTAATAGTATCTTTTGAATTTGGTAGGTTTTATTTATCAATTTTTTTTTCCCTTTTTGCCTTCTGTTTATAAATATTTTCCTACCCCAACTTCACAAAGATACTCTCCAGCTGTTTTCTTTATAGGCTTAGTTTTTAGCTTCTGCCTTAGGTCTGTAATGCTTTTACAGTTAATTTTTGTGTATAGTGTAAAAAAATATATACGAATATCCAGTTTATCTAGCACGTTTCATTGGGGAAAATTATTTTACTATTAACTTTCATTGACATCTTTGTAAAAAACATTTTGATCATAAATATACAATCTATTTCTGTACTCTCTGTATCGTTCCATGAATCTATTATATATCCTTACACAAAAACCACATTTTCTCAATTATAACCTTACATGAACTCTTGATCATATAGTGAAAATTCTCCAATTTTATTCTTCTTTTGGAACCTTGTTTTAGTAATTGAAGGCCCTTTACACTTTCTTTTTTATTTTTTTTATTATGTTATGTTAATCACCATACATTACATCATTAGTTTTTGATGTAGTGTTCCATGATTCATTGTTTGCGTATAATACCCAGTGCTCCATTCAGTACGTGCCCTCTTTAATACCCATCACCAGGCTAACCCATCCCCCCACCTCTCTCCCCTCTAGAACCCTCAGTTTGTATTCCAGAGTCCATAGTCTCCCATGGTTCGTCTCCCGCTCTGATTTCCCGCCCTTCATTTTTCCCTTCCTGCTATCTTCTTCTTCTTCTTTTTTTTTTTTAACATATAACATATTATTTGTTTCAGAGGTACAGGTCTGTGATTCAACAGTCTTACATAATTCACAGCGCTCACAATAGCACATACCCTCCCCAGTGTCTATCGCCCAGCCACCCCATCCCTCCTACCCCCCACCACTCCAGCAACCCTCAGTTTGTTTCCTGAGATTAAGAATTCCTCCTATCAGTGAGATCATATGATACATGTTTTTCACTTATTGACTTATTTCACTCAGCATAATACCCTCCAGTTCCATCCACATCATTGCAAATAGCAAGATTTCATTCCTTTTGATGGCTGCATAATATTCCATTGTGTGGGGTGTGTGTGTGTGTGTGTGTGTGTGTATACATATATATATACCACATCTTCTTTATCCATTCATCTGTCAATGGACATCTTGGCTCTTCCCATAGTTTGGCTATTGTGGACATTGCTGTACCCCTTCGATCCCTACATTTGTATCTTTGGGGTAAATACCCAGTAGTGCAATTGCTGGATTGTATGGTAGCTCTATTTTGAACTTTTTGAGGAACCTCCATACTGTTTTCCAGAGTGGCTGCACCAGCTTGCTTTCCCACCAACAGTGTGGGAGGGTTCCCCTCTCTCCGCATCCCCGTCAACATCTGTTGTTTCCTGACTTGTTAATTTTAGCCATTCTGACTGGTGTGAGGTGGTATCTCACTGAGGTTTTGATTTGAATTTCCCTGATGCCGAGCGATGTTGAGCACTTTTTCATGTGTCTGTTGGCCATTTGGTTGTCTTCTTTGGAAAAATGTCTGTTCATGTCTTCTGCCCATTTCTTGACTGGATCATTTGTTCTTTGGGTGTTGAGTTTGATAAGTTCTTTATAGATTTTGGATACTAGCCCTTTATCTGATATGTTATTTGCAAATATCTTCTCCCATTCTGTCAGTTGTCTTTTGGTTTTGTTGACTGTTTCTTTTGCTGTGCAAAAGCTTTTTATCTTGATGAAGTCCCAATAGTTCATTTTTGTCCTTGTTTCCCTTGCCTTTGGCGATGTTTCTAGGAAGAAGTTGCTGTGGCTGAGGTCGAAGAGGTTGCTGCCTGTGTTCTCCTTTAGGATTTTGATGGACTCCCGTCTCACATTTAGGTCTTCCAACCATTTGGAGTCTATTTTTGTGTGTGGTGTAAGGAAATGGTCCAGTTTCATTCTTCTGCATGTGGCTGTCCAATTTTCCCAACACCATTTGTTGAAGAGACTGTCTTTTTTCCATTGGACATTCTTTCCTGCTTTGTCGAAGATTAGTTGACCATAGAATTGAGGGTCCATTTCTGGGCTCTCTATTCTGTTCCATTGATCTATGTGTCTGTTTTTGTGCCAGTACCATACTGTCTTGATGATGACAGCTTTGTAATAGAGCTGGAAGTCCGGAATTGTGATGCCGCCAGCTTTGCTTTTCTTTTTCGACATTCCTCTGGCTATTCGGGGTCTTTTCTTGTTCCATACAAATTTTAGAATTATTTGTTTCATTTCTTTGAAAAAAGTGGATGGTATTTTGATAGAGATTGCATTGAATGTGTAGATTGCTCTAGGTAGCATTGACATCTTCACAATATTTGTTCTTCCAATCCATGAGCATGGAACCTTTTTCCATTTCTTTGTGTCTTCCTCAATTTCTTTCATGAGTATTTTATGGCTTTCTGAGCACAGATTCTTTGCCTCTTTGGTTAAATTTATTCCTAGGTATCTTATGGTTTTGGGTGCAATTGTAAATGGGATCGACTCCTTAAATTCTTTTTCTTCTGTCTTGTTGGTGTATAGCAATGCCACTGATTTCTGTGCATTGATTTTATATCCTGCCACTTTACTGAATTGCTGTATGAGTTCTAGCAGTTTTGGGGGTGGAGTCTTTTGTGTTTTCCACATAAAGTATCATATCATCTGCAAAGTGTGAGAGTTTGACTTCTTCTTTGCCAATTCGGATGCCTTTTATTTCTTTTTGTTGTCTGATTGCTGTGGCTAGGACTTCTAATACTATGTTGAATAGCAGTGGTGATAGTGGACATCCCTGCCATTTTCCTGACCTTAGGGGGAAAGTTCTTAGTTTTTCCCCATTGAGAATGATATTCGCTGTGGTTTTTTCATAGATGGCTTTTATGATATTGAGGTATGTACCCTCTATCCCTATACTCTGAAGAGTTTTGATCAAGAAAGGATGCTGTACTTTGTCAAAAGCTTTTTCTGCATCTATTGAGAGGATCATATGGTTCTTGTTCTTTCTTTTATTAATGTATTGTATCACATTGATTGATTTGCGGATGTTGAACCAACCTTGCAGCCCAGGGATAAATCCCACTTGGTCGTGGTGAATAATCCTTTTAATGTACTGTTGGATCCTATTGGCTAGTATTTTGGTGAGAATTTTTGCATCCATGTTCATCACAAGCCTTTCTCAAGAAACAAGAAAGGTCTCAAATACACAACCTAACCCTACACCTAAAGGAGCTGGAGAAAGAACAACAAATAAAGCCTAAACCCAGCAGGAGAAGAGAAATAATAAAGATCAGAGTAGAAATCAATGAAACAGAAACCAAAAGAACAATAGAACAGATCAATGAAACTAGGAGCTGGTTCTTTGAAGGAATTAATAAGATTGATAAATCCTTGGCCAGAGTTATCAAAAAGAAAAGAGAAATGACCCAAATAAATAAAATCATGAATGAAAGAGGAGAGATCACAACCAACACCTTTTACATTTTCAATAACAATTTTAGTTTCAGCTTGTCAAAAAAAAAAAAAAAAAGACTTGCTGGGTATATGATTGGAATTGCATTCAATCTATAAATGAATATGGGGAGAATTGGGATCTTAACAATATTCAGTCTTCTGACACAGAAATCTGGCTCACCTCTCCATTTTGTGTGTGTGTGTGTGTTAGTGTGTTTAACATTCTCATAAGTATTTTGTATTTTTCAAAGTACGGTTCTTGCACATATATGTTAAATGTATTCCTAAGTATGTCATGTATTTTTGCCATCATTTTGAAATGTTTATTTCTGACTATTTATTGCTAGTATATAGAAACAGAATTGATTTTTTTGTATAGAAATCTTAAATCTTGTGACCTTGCTGAAATCACATAATCATTTATTATTTTTAATAGGTTTTTTGGTTTTTGTTTTGGGGTTGTTTTTGGTTTTTTGCTAAATTCCTTAGGATTCTCGTCATACAAAATCCTGTTGTCTGAAATAAAGACTGTTTAAATTTTTCTTAGAATCAATACAGTGTTGGTTAGGATTGGTGAAAGCAAACATCCTTAGCTTGATGTTTGCCTTAGTGGAAAGTGTTCACTATATCTCCATTAAGTGTGATACTAGCTACAGATTTTTCATAAATGTCCTTTATCATATTAAGGAAGTTTCCTACTGTTTCTGATTTGCTGAGAGTTTGTTGGGTGTTGTCAAATGCTTTTTCTATACCTATTGAAATTATTGGGTGAGTTTCTCATTTATTTTAATACAGTGATTTCAATTGGTAGATGTTTAAATATTAAACCAATATTGCATTCTTTGGATGAATGCTATTTGCTTATAATGTATTATCTTTTTAATATATTGTTGAATTTTGTTAAGGTTTTTGTGGGTATGTGTGTTCGTGAGGAATATTGGTCTGTTATTTCTTTTTTTATAGTGTCATTTTCAAATTTCAGTTATAAGATTATTCTGGCCTCATAAAATATATTGGGATGGATCCCTTCCCCCTTATTTTCCAAAAAGTTTTGTGTAAGATATTTTTTCTTTTAAATGTTTGATAGAATTTACCCTGAGCCAAGTGTCTGAGCCAGAAATTTTCTTTGAGGAAATTTTTAATTACAAATTCAATCTCTTTAACACAGATACTTTTATTCAGTTAATACAGCTTTTATTCAGCTTATATATCTTCTTGTATCCATTTTGGAAATAATATTTCTCAAAGAATTTTTCCACTTCATCTATGTTGTCAAAATTGTTGGCATAGAGCTGTTCATAGAATTTTCTTATTTTCTTTCTAAGGATCTGTAGTGATAGTCCCTCTTTCATTCTTGCTTTTGACATTTGTAAAAAAATTTTGACTAGTTTTGATAGAGGTTGATCAATCCTATTAATATTTTAGAAAAACCAACTTTTGATGCTTCCAAATGTATTAATTTTCTTACTATTTAAGGTTTCTTCATTGATTTTTGTTCTTACATTTACTATTTCCTTTCTTCCACTTACTTGGGGCTTAATTTCCTTTTCTTTTACTATAATTTTTTTTTTTTTTGAGAGAGAGTAAAAGTAAAAGAGTGCAAGTGGGGGGTTGGGAGGCAGAGGGAGAAAGAGAATCCCAAGCAGATTCCCTGAGGACCAAACCCCGTGTGGGGCTTGACCTCACAACCCTGAAATCATGACCTGAGCCAAAATCAAGAGTCAGATGCCTAAATGGCTGAACCACCCAGGTGCTCCTTTTTCTATAATTTTAAAATGCAATTAATTTTAGACTTTATTGTTTTTCTAATATAAGTATTTAAAGCTATAAATTTCCTTTTAAACACTCTCTTAACTACATCTTACAAATTTCAATATTTGTGTTTTTTATTGTTCTATTCAAAATATTTTCTAATTTCTCTTCTGATTTCTTCTTTGACTAAAGGGTCATTTAGAAATATGTTCTTTAATATCCAAATACTTGGAGGAATTTATTGATTTTGTTTGTTTGTTTGTTTGTTAAGGATTTCTAATGTAATCCTGTTGAGGTCAAATAAAATACACTGTGATTTCAACCCTTTAAAATTTACTGAGGGTTTTTAATAGACTAGCATATTGGTTTTTTGTTTAACATTCCATGTGTGCTTGAAGAGAATGTGTTTTCTGCAGCTGTCAGATGTAGTGTTCTATAAAAGTGTGTTAGGTCACTGGTTGATAGTGCTGTTCAAATCTTATTTTTCTGTTGAGTTTTGAAAAATCTCTTTGTTCTATCAATTTATGAGAGTTGCCTCTTAAAGTTTCTAGTGATGATTGTGAATTTATCTCTTTTCCCCCATTTAGTTTTGTCAGGTTTTTTTTTATGGACTTTAAAGTTCTGTTATTAGGTGTATTATGTTCAGAATTGTCATGTCGGTTGATACATTCAATGTTTTAGCATTATAAAATATGCCTCTTTATCTTGGACAATACTTCTTGTCTGAAGCCTACTTTGTCTGATAGAAATGCAATTACACCAGCTTTCTTATGATTTGTGTTTGGATGGTGTATATTTTTTCTATCTTTTTACTTTTAAACTCTTTGTGATTCTATATTTAAAGCGTGTATTCATATTGACAACATACAGTCTTATATTATTATTCATTCTGATAATCTCTGTTTTTAATTGGAAATTTTAATCCAATCATATTTAATATAGAAATTAATATAGTTTGGTTGGCTATAATATTTCTGTTGTTTTTTCTTTTTCCTTCCATGCTGTTTCCTTCTGTCATATATTATCTAAATAGGTTCCTAGGTGTCATCCTCTTGGCTTAGGCTGCTTCTCTATCTCTCAAGAAAAGTAGATCAATACAGCATATATGCACTAAATATAATCAAATAAATAGGTAAATGGAAAATAAGTCTATTGGGAACATAGTCTAGGGTGGATCACACAACTCATGGTCATTTTGCAGAGAGGACTTTATCAGAGGATCAGTGTCAACATTAGTGGTACTACTCTGGGGCCAACACCAGCCCTGATACTGCTAAATATTTTCCTTGGTGATTTGTGAGAATAGTAATTAAGGAAGTAAATGATAACTGCCAGGTGGAAAGGTTGGTTAGTCCATGGTTGCCCAGATTATAAAAATAAAATAATGTGTTGGAGAAATAATCAGTAGCAAACAAAATGAATGTTAATTAGATATGTCTTTAGCTGATACACTTAAAAACAAAGCTAAAAAATAATTTAAAGCTAGTAAGGATGAGAAAGATTAGCAGGAAAAAACTCTTGAGATCAACATGGATAATAAAATGATTCTTTCACTACTTACATCCAATAATTTAAAAATATTATGAGACCAGGATTCAGAAGTAGTAATACAGCATGTCATGTTGATGACCTAACTTCTGTACTTAGCACCAGCATGCTGTGTCCAGTTGTAGCTTCCCTAATTAAGGTGGAAGAACTAGATAGATTTCAGGGAAGCATCAGAAATTTGGTTTTAGAGATAGATGAACAGTTAGAGATGATTGTGTCCAAACTCCACATTTCACTGGTGACAAAGCCCAGAAAGTTGAAGTATTTTATCCCAAGGCATACAGTTAATTTGTGGTAGAACTACGACTAGAACCTTAACTCTTATTTCCTTATCTGTTCCTTCCAATTCTCAGAGTGATCTAGGGATTTTGAAATGAGAGAAGATGAGGAAAGATGCAGGGAAGTGAGATTATTCATTGTAGAGAAGAATATATATACAATACCTATTATCAAGACTATGAAAATTTCTTTTTTTTTTTTAAAGATTTTTTATTTATTTATCTGAGAGAGAGAATGGGAGACAGAGCATGAGAGGGGGAGGATCAGAGGGAGAAGCAGACTCCCCGCTGAGCAGGGAGTCCGATGTGGGACTCGATCCCAGGACTCCAGGATCATGACCTGAGCCGAAGGCAGTTGCTTAACCAACTGAGCCACCCAGGCGCCCGACTATGAAAATTTCTTAAAGGTTGTGACTAGACACTCTTCATCTCCACTAACAAGGAACTTCATTTTTTTTAAAGATTTTATTTATTTATTTGACAGAGAGAGAGAGAGAGAGACAGGAAGAGAGGGAACACAAGCAGGGGGAGTGGTAGAGGGAGAAGCAGGCTTTCCGCTGAGCAGAGAGCCCGACGTAGGGCTCGATTCCAGGACCCTGGGATCATGACCTGAGCCGAAGGCAGATGCTTAACAACTGAGCCACCCAGGTGCCCCAAGGAACTTCATTTTTTACCGAGGACTAAATGGGAGGAAACGCACAATAAAGTGCAACAGGAGGAATTTAAGAAACACATAAGGGAACTATTTCATGCAGCAAGAATCATTACTTATTAATGTGGTAACTTATAATATCTGTTACGGTCCAACACCATTCCCAGAGTGAGCTGAGTCCCTGTTGAGCCTTTATGATTTCAGTTTTCATCTTCTACTATGAACTACAGGGTTGTGGTGTTAGGTGAGACAATTTACCTAAGCACTCCCTTGGCTGGCCAAGATCTATTGGAGAATGTGACACTCCCTGTCAGCAGCAAATGGAATTCTTCTTGATAAATGCTATAGCAAAATTTTAAATTGCCAAATTGTGAACTGTTCAAAATAATAATTTGTGACCAGTTTATTGAGGAAATTAAAAAAAAAAAAACCTAGATACTACAAACTACATGAAAAACTACAATTAGAAGTCATTACCTGTGGTGGATTTTGCTTCTAAGACAGAGTTTTTAAATGGAAAGCAAGTTCAATTAACATTAAAATCTGTTATTACATAAGTTCAGACATATAAACTTAGAGCAACCTTAAATCTCTGAGAAATTCAGAGATTGCTTTTTGTTGTTATTGATCTTCTTCCCCAAGGATCCTGTGCTACAAATAAAACAATTTTCCCCCTTTTTTCCTTTCTTTTCTTTTTATTGTATTTATATGCGATGACAGATGTTAGCTGAACCTATTGTGGTTCTTATTTCACATATGTGTAAGTCAAACCATCATACTGTATGTCTTATACAGTAATGTATGTCAATTATTTCTCAATAAAACTGGGGGAAAAAAACCAATATAGCATCCTTGATAGTTGAAAGTTAATTGAAATTCTTTTTCAGGCAAGTACTTTCAGTCAAGAAAAATAACTGTGTTTTAGTTTATTTCAAGGTTGATTCTTTTCCATTATGGCAGAGTGTTTACAAATGATTTTGACAAAGATCGCACAACCAAATCATTATTTTTCTTTCAAGAATGTACCTCTGTAAAAGATAACAAAATAAGAACCAGCCAAGGAAAGTAAATAAGTTTGTTGACTTCCTCTGAATATATGTGAGGACTGTTTGACTTGTCCACATCCCGGATAATTTATAAAGGAAGGGAAACAATTACACTATAACACGCAGCTGTTTGAAATGGCTTCGGTGTTAAAAAGTATCTCGTATTTCAGGTTGTTTTCCATCGAGTAACATGCACCCGTTATACGATGTTATAAAGCATTGTGATATGCCATGGAATCTGTGGCACCCATCTTGTATGCCCGGTCATATTCTTCATGTAGAGAGAGGAGTTTTGTGTCGTGGATGGGTAAGAGCGTGGACAATGCAAGTCGAGAGACTTGGTTTCAGATTTTGACTACATTTCCTGTGAATGAGCACTGTGGGCAAGTTACTTAACCTTTAGCTTCTGTGGGCTTGTGGATAATGACTCAATTACATTCTTCCGTTTCTAGTAATCGTCTCTGACTTCTGTAATGTTTTCTGTTTTTTCCTATGCTTACCTGCATGAAAGAAGGCAGAACAACATCCGCAGATCCAGGAAAGCTGGTCAAGACAATGTCTTAGCTCTACTGGCTCCCCACAGTGTTCTCCTGCCCTGAGGGAGGAGCTCGCCCTCTCTCCATCTTGGGCAAAATGAATCTTAAGGGATCCTCTTGAGTGTTTGTGAATAGACAGACTTTGCCATTGTTTAGTTTAAAATGACGCATTTGGTTTACATTCCCGGAATATTAATTCCACGAAGTTTAATGGGAATTAGAGTAATACCAGGGTTAGAACTTCCTTCTGACCACCCAATAAAGTGATTTTTTAGAGTTACATGTCATGATTTCCAAACAGCCAAGCATTCTAGACAGAACAACATGACAGCTATTCTGAAGACCCCTCCCCCGCAACTTTATGGCATATTTTATTCATTTCTGTGCACTTTTAATAAATATGGAAAATGTCTTAGCTTGGGCTGCCATAACAAAATACCACAGACTATATGATTTAAACAGCAGGAATTTATTTTCTTGTAGCTCTGGAGACTGGAAAGTCTAAGGTCAAGGTCTGACAGGGTTCTGTTTCTGATGAAAACTCTCTTCCTAGTTTGTAGGTGGCCATCTTTTTGCTGCGTCCTCACGTGGCTTTCCTCTGTTTGCACAGAGAGACGGAGACGGAGAGACAGAGAAAGAGGTCTCTTTCTCTTCTTCTAAGGCTATCAGTCCCATCTGATTAGGGCTCCACCCTTATGATGTCATTTAATGTCATTACCTCCTTAAGATCGTATCTCCAAATACAGTCACATTGGGGGTTAGGGCTTCGACATATTATTTTGGGGGGCATAATTTAGTCCATAGCTAACAATAAATATGGAGATTTATTGGCATTGTCTCAATTTCTTAATGCATTTTTCTAAAGAAAAGCAATTATTTAAATGTATGATTAAATGTGATTTGATTTTTTTTAATTTTACTAGAGTTTTTAAAGATAAAATACTTCTATATATTTGCTTGACTTTGCTAGAGTCTTATACTTGTAAAGTATATTTAGATATACATCTGAAAATGACCTTTGTTACATCACCAGCTGTTGGGTTCAAAAAATCACCATAGCTTTAAAAAGTGCCTTTAGAAAAACTACATGGGGAGCAAGACACATAACATCATTTTGTAAGGCCAGAGAAATTGAGTTCAGTGCTGCTTGAAAACTGCAAAGCTCGTGAACCTGAGGTCCAAGGAAAATCACAGACAAATAAGTAGCTGAGGCACTTCTGTAAACTTGATCAGCTTTCAGACTCTCACTGAACTTTGCCTTCCTCATTAATTCATTCACAATCCTTCTTTCTCCTACCCACGTTCTTTTAAGGTCAAGAATTAAATGTAAAACTCTTCCGTGGAATGCATACAAGGCGTAACCCGAGCCTCTAGTGGAAGAAATTCTTGTGCCGTGAGAAGCGGTGGCACAACTTTGACCTTATAAATTGATCCAATAAATCTGAATTTCTAAGTGAGTAGAGATTCTTAGGCATTCAATAGGTCACAATATGACCTTATTTAGAAGAATAAATAATGTAATCATATACAGCCCTGAAGAGAAAGACATCAACTCTGAAACTGAAGCAAGTTAGTTCCTTGTTGGCATGTTTAACACTCATCAGATGGACCAGAATACTGAGAAAGTATTCTACGGGTTATTTTATAAAATACATTTCTAGCAGTTATCTGATCAATAACTGTTGTTTATTGAGTACCTACTAGGAAACAGTATCAAATAGAAAAAATGGCATAATTGCTCTGCTTTCCAAATTGAGACAACCTTCCAATGTCACTTAAAGTATTTTAAACTAATATGAAACATACATGCATTGTCTTATAAACAAAGGATTTCATAAGAAGGGCAAAGTAATTAAAATTTTATTTATTTATTTTTAAAGATTTTATTTATTTATTTGAGATAGGGAGAGCATGAGAGGGAGAGAGAGCATGAGCTGGGGTGGGGGAGAGAAGGGGGGGAGAGGGAGAAGCAGACTCCCCACTGAGCAGAGAGCCTGACATGGGACTTAATCCCAGGACCCCAAGATCATGACCTGAGCTGAAGGCAGCCACCTAGCCCACTGAGCCACCCAGGCGCCCCTAAAATTTTAAAATGAAAATCATAGACAGTGAATATTTTATTACATCCCAAACTATTGAGTTGCATTGTAGTGAAAGCCATCAATTCACTACTCAGAACAGGTCAGACATGGGGGTGAAGAAGTACCAAAGGGAAAGGAAAGAGCTCTAAATAAATGCTTGTCCTTGCTAAAGAGTCACTCAGGTCTCTCTTTGGGGTGCTGAAATCCACCTGCCCTCAGCATACTGTTTCACTTAACTTCCATTTGTCTCTTGCCCCAGCCTGAGTGCCTCAGTGAGATAGTGGAGAGAAGTAACTCTCGGCATCAGCTGGGGTTGTAAAGTACTTTTGCTAATAATAGTGTAAGTAAGCACCTGGTTCAGAGGGGGTTAAATCAAGGGCATGGAGCATTCTTGCTTTGGGTGGCAGAAATCTCAAAGGTGTTACTGAGCTCAAATGTAATGTAAACTGCTGAAAAGCAATAATTAAACTTACACCTTTAACTTTGTTAAATGACTGATCTAAAAGCTCCACCCCTCTCTCTGAAAAAAAATAAATTAAGTAGCATGAGTCTGATGTTGGCAACTGCAGTGATTATATGGGATATGCAGTCTGGGATTATTTGGATTAAGAACAAATTGTATGCATGGAGCGTTCAACCACTGAGGAAATGTTATGATTCTTCTAGGACATGTTCACTATTATATGATATAAACATATATCAGTTAAAGCCAAAATCTGCCCAGAAAGGAAACAATTCACAATTCATAGGACTGTACATCCAAAAAAGTGAGAAAAAATTAAATGTGCTTTCTTTTAGATCTTAAAATAATAAAATTCTATTATAAAATTTCCCTTAATGCCATTTACAAGGAAAATATTGTCATAAAGGCCAAGTGGAGGAAAAGTCAAGATTTATATTGAAGCTATACTGAACTATATTGAAACTATATTAAACTATATTGAAAAGAGTCAAGATTTTCACAATACAAAGGCAACAAACCTCAATAGAACAACAGCTCAAGAAACCAAAGAAACAGAGACCTCATTTAATCTGAGAGACTGATGGCTAAAAACAGTCAGGTGTTACATTCGGCACCTTCTGTTGAGGTTACGGAGATGGTAAAGAAGAATCTATGACCCTGTGCTTTTCCTTTAAATTCTGGCTAATAAGCGGCGCATTTGAAGATTTTTCATTGGGCCTCAGATTCAGCTCCTGCCTCCTTTCTCTATATGGATTTGTCTTTTAATGTAAATGATAAAATTCTCTCTGGCAGACACCACACAACTTTGTCTGCTGTGGTACATACACACTTACATTGAGCCCTCAGCATGCTAGACGTGGCTATCAGAGTCCTCTCTCTCTGAAACAAGAGTGGCCTCTTCTAATTGATCGTTCCTAGAGAACTAAAGAGTAATCTTCCTGGGAGAAGTGATTCTGCTCACCTAGGAGAGATGATTTTGCTGGGGAAGAGTTTGCCCTCCGTGCTGCTCCACTGACTTGGCACTAACAGAATTCTTTGAAGAAGCCCATGGCCTCACCAGTGCTCAGTCAACCCACGTTCTGTAGATAATACCCCACAATCACCTAGAGGCATCTCAACTAAGTGAGCATGACCATCCCAATTAGGCAAGAGTCCTCACTATTAAATATTATTAGACTTAATTTGGTGCCCCGGGAAAATTCTTGATGAAGCCCGTCCCACTAAGGACAGGGCACTGTAAAGCCACAACAACGTGCTCAGAAAACACTTCGACAGTCATGTTGATTATGTCGCAAACAAGATCATTTGGTGACATGGTCACTAGGAGTATAGAAACATCAACCATGACAGCTGGAGAGAACTTTGGCAATGCCATCACGTCTGACCTTGTCACTTTACAGATGAGGAAATAAAAGTCCATGGCAGTGGGTGCCTGGGTGGCTCAGTTGGTTGGGCAACTGGTTTGGCTCAGGTCATGGTCCTGGAGTCCTGGGATCGAGTCCCGCATCAGGATCCCTGCTCAGTGGGGAGTCTGCTTCTCCCTCTGACCCTCCCCCTCTCGTGCATTCTCTCTCTCTCTCAAATAAATAAATAAATCTAAAAAAAAAAAAAAAAATTCCATGGTGGTGTGGTTGACTAGTTAGGAGAAATAAGACGATTTTAGGCCTCCTGACTCTTCCAGCCCTCAGCTTTTTACACAATACCGTCATACATCCTAAAATATGCCAGAGACTGAAAGCACATCTCTAAAGCTGTGATCTTTCAATATAGTTGTTGTTGGCGGTGGAATTATAGTACTTAGCTTTGCATTTCTAACCAGTGTTTTAACCTTGAGGAAGTCAATCTGACTGCCTCTCATTTTTAATTGTAAATTAGAGATAATTTTGTCTATCTCAGGAAGTTGTGGTGAAAACGTAATAAATATTGCATGACAAGGTGCTCTCTGTAAATATATCCATTTTAATGGATATCCATTTTAATGTATAAATATCCATTTTAATGGAAAAAATATCCATTTTAATGGAGATGAAGATTTGTCTTTGGAAGCTTCTCTGTGACTTTTGGTTCTAGATGGTGGATTGAGTACATGTTATGTTTTATGCAATGGCCAAACCTGATAGCTCACTATTGTCTAATTATTAGTGGAATTTATCTTCTGTTCATATGCTTATTAACCATTTGTATTTTTTATTCGTATCTTTCAATTATAACTATTTTCCTATTTAGCTGTTTGTGGTTTTCTTGTTATTTTGTAGTTCTTTATCTCTTAGAAATATTCTTTTTATTATATATGATGTAAGTATTTTCTCCCAGCCTGTTGTATTCTGTGCTTTTAATTTATAAGTGTCACAAACTGCCTATGGATTATCAGAGAAGAAGTCATAGAGGGGAAAGAGCTAGTTTGTTATTTCTGTGAGTTCTTAATTTTTTATACACATCAGTTTGCCTTGACTTTTACTATATACTAATACTATATGAATCAAATCTAATCTGCAACTTCTTAGTATATGTCACATTAAATTAAAAACAAAATTTAATAAACTCTTTTCAAAGATTGAATTTCCCAAGCAAAGTTTTTCAGAAGTTTTTGAGGATCATCTTCAGCAAAATGAGGGAATGGACCAAGAAAGAAGAAAAACATGAATTCAAGTGTATCCAAACTGGGAGAACAGTTGAAGGAAGACCCAGAAGCAGCTGCCTAGCAGGCTCACAGAACAACCAGCACAGATGGAAGGAAGAACGACCTTCTCTTCCTGTATAATGTGATTTTTTAAAGCATATGCATGTACTATATTCACTAGAAATACTTAAGGTAAAATACTTAAGATACTTAAGATAAAAAAGTGGCATATTTGATGTTACTAACTTTAAGCACACAAAGCCCCCCCTCTGCATTTTTATTTTTAAAACATCGTGTTTTTAAAAATTTAAGTGGCGGGGTGTCTGGTTGGTTAGGTGAACGACTCTTGGTTTTCGCCCAGGGTCCTGGAATCTAGCCCTGCATGGGGCTCCACGCTCAGCATGGATCCTGCTTGAGATTTTCTTTCTCTCTCTCCCTTTGCCCCTCCCACTTGTGCTGTCCCTCTCTCTCTCTAAAATAAGTAAATAAAATCTTCAAAAAAAATTACATGGCAACATCAGTCAATGCAAAAGTAAGTATATGGAAGTAAAATGAAAGTCTCTGGCTGCCTCCTAATGCTCGGGAGTCAGTAACTATTTATATTATGCAACTTCTCAAACTCTAGTACACATAGTTTTTATTATGATTATATGTTTTACCAAAAAAAAGATCATACTGTATATCTTCCTTCACAACTGGCTTTTTCCCACAACACCATGTCACAGATATACTCCCTTGTCAATGAACACATATTCAGCTTATTCTTTTTTATAACTGAACAGATTTCTGCAGATGGACAGACCACAATTTATTTAACCTACACCTTATTAATAGATATTTAGATTGCCTCCAATTTTTCACTAATGCAACAAATGCTGCCAGAAACATTCTGACACATGCTTCTTTGTACAAGTATTTTCTTAAGATAAATTTCAAGATGTGAAATTGCTGGTTCAGAGGACACATGTGTTTTAAATTTTAATAGATTAGAAAATGAAAACCCCTTCCCCCAAAATTGGCTGTACTATTTTACACTCACACTAAAAATATATGAGTAGTCATTGCCCCACATTTTACCAATCGTTGATATTATTAACCTTTTAAAGTTTTGTTTCGTGAAACCAGCAAACACGATAGCTCACTATTGTTTTAATTTGGCTTTTTATTATTAGAGGGGTTTATCTTCTTTTCATATGCTTATTAGCCATTGGTATTTTTTTATTCATATCTTTCAATTATTATTATTTTCCCATTTGGCTATTTGTGATTTTCTTGTTATTTTGTAGTTCTTTGTTCCTTAGGAGTACTCCTTTTATTATATATTATGCAAATATTTTCTTCCAGGCTGTCGTCTTTCTTTTCAGTTTTTAATTTATAAGTGTCCCAATATCACCATCCAGGACTTTAAAGAACTTGATTAAAACATGACTTTTCTCTTTGTCTGCATTAAAAATAAATCAAAGCAAAACTAAGCTATTGAGCAAATTCTTATTGAATGTCCACTATATTCGGTAATCACAGAGGATACTAAGGTAGAAAGATGAGCCCTGATTATAAAGATGATCTAGTACAAGGAGCAGAAAAACCTGAAAGTGCCACAATTCCACTATAATAAATTTATAACATAATATACATTGCAGACAGGGGAGAAAGAATGCCAAAAACTACCCATGGGTTATAAGAGAAGAACTCATAGAGAGGAAAGAGCTAGTTTGTTATTTCTATGAGTTCTTAAGATTTTTGTACACATCAGTTTGCCTCCACTGTTGAATTCTTATTATATGCTAACAGTGTATGAATCAAATATAATTTGCAACTCCTTAGTATACTTCACTTCTAAAAATGGTTTATTCTCAAAATTTTAATAAGCAAATTCTTCAAAATTTATATATCTTATTACCATTAAATCATATAGATATTTTTAAAGAACAATTGAAGAGTGAGTCATATGAATGTGAAACACAAAAACGATTTCATTTTTAAAGTATTCATTCATAATCAGAGAGGGAGACAAACCATGAGAGACTCTGGACTCTTTGAACCAAACTGAGGGTTACAGAAGGAAGGGGGTGGAGGATGGGGAAACTGGGTGATGGGTATTAAGGAGGGCATGTGTGGTGATGAGCACTGGGTGTTATACGCAACTAATGAATCATTGAACGCTACATCAAAAACTAATGATGTACTATATGTTGGCTAATTGAACAGAATAAAAAATAAAATAAAATATTTGTTCTAATACTTGCAATTTAATAATTTTTAAAAATCTGAAATTCTTCATATTTATAGAAATATGAACCACCTAGCAATATTCTCTAGGAACAGTTTATAAACCCACGTTATATGAAAAATAACATTCCCCTCCCAACACCCTACACAGCTCCTCCATCCAAACATACCCACTTTAAAGGAAGAAAATATGATAAAGTACTTCTTTTAAATCTTTGAAAATTTTCTTTTATTTGTTCCCTTCTCTCTGACTCTGGCATTTGCCTTGTCTTGCATGAACTATTCCACAAGGAACTCATAAAATGATGACTGCAACTGCTTATAATATCTCAAAACCTCTTCCATTATTTGAGGTGTTAAATACAATTGGAAGGCTAGCCTACCATCAACAAGAAACCATAAGGCATTGAAACACTTACCACATGCCAACCCACAGCCTTGTTCTGCTCCTGTGACCTTTACAGCATTTTTCATTCTTCTCCACCCCACCCCCTGCTTAGTTCAGCCCTTTTCCAGTATTCATCTGAAAAAGATTTTCAAGGAAGCCTCTGTTGCATGTAGAAGGTAAGGCGTTGACCTAGGCAAAATTTCTTCTCTAGATGTCTATTACCCCATCCCAAGAAAGACAGAGCATAACCTTCGAATACCTTGAATGTTTTAATAATAATAATAAAAAGTCCAAGTAAATTGGCTCTACCTATAGTTCTAAGCAATCAGAGATTTGTTTCTAAATAGCTCTAGGGGATTTCACCATATGAATCCTATTAATGGAAATTGCTGAGCTAATCTCTCCACGTGACATTACAAATATTAGCTTCCCATCCAACTGTGTTTGAAGCTTTTCTGTATTTCTTTTGCTGTTAGAACAAGAACTGTAAATCTGGAAAGAATTTTTAAGATCAATCAATTCAGTCTTCTAATATTACCGATGAAGGAATAGATTGCTACTGATTATCAAATGGCTGTGTGAGTTTGGGCAATTTGATCCTTGGACTTTAAAGACTGGCTTGGAATTTAGGAAGCTGTTTGTAGGCACCATCTACATAAAAGATAAGAAGTGAGGAAGCTTGAAGAATAATCTAGATTATCTAAATTCGGTGTTGCAAGGGTTTTCTTTTATCCTACAAGCATTATTACTAATGATTGTGTCAATATTTGGAAGTTGTCCATGTAAAAGACTGTATTAGGGAGAACACGGTAAGGGTCACCAGATCAGCCAACTAAAGGGTCGTTATTATGAATAGGGGCTAACGTGTTAGAATAATCTCTCCAGAATGTACTTTGCTATGGCTACCTGAATAAAAAATTGCACGTTACAGCAACATCATAAAAGCTAGATTTTAATAAGCTTTGTTTGAGTGAGTTCCTACCATAGAGGTCACTATAAAACTTTCCAGTGGGTGATGAACCAGTCACACGATGGCATAAGCAGCCCTGCTTGTATTTTGCATGCCAATAATTCTCAGTCACATTGCAATCCTCCTTGTGGAAATGGAAATTCTTCCACATTTCTAGGTTCAGTCCGTTTATTTAGAGCAAATGAAATGCTTGTTTTTCTTTCATGATACTCTGTTTTTATTTTTTTACTTTGGTTTTTGGTATGGAAGAATTAGGTTCTTATCTTTTGGTGACTTTTTTTACAATTGAATATTTTCACACATTGCTAGGATTACACAGGACATATGGCATACTTTACAAGCTATTGTTTCCCGTTCAAATATCTCCTCAGGTGGAGAAAAAACATTTGGCGTTCATTCATGTATGATTCATGATCTCCTGACTTTGTTTTTGTGGTGGCCATAGTGACCCAGGTCTGAAAAAAGAACGATTCAAATCTGACTCTTATCTTTGTCTCTTTAGCTTCTATTCCAATGAAGGTGGAATATTGTGAAAACCAATAGTTCATCCAGTTAGTTTTTCCTCAGGGAGGGGCAAATGGGTGACTAATTAAAAGAAAGCCCATCAGTATTGGTGCTGTATGTTTAAACCTAACATTTTCTACAAAAGAAATACTTTCTAGTGTAGATATTTCTATCTGGAAAATTGTTCTTTCATCAAAATATTTCTTTTGAGTAATGAGTGATCCCATACTTAAAGCCACAAATCCCAGAATTTTACATGTGGAAGTTTTTTGGTTTTGTGTTTTTAGAGACCTTAATTTCTCTCACTGCATACAGAACCAATGGCTTTTATTTCACCATATATGGGGCTTTATCACAGCAGAAAGATGATTTAGTAATTGAAGCATAACTCTTCATGTCATTTCTACTTTGTACTTCTTTAGAAATGGCTCATGACATGACATCAAAGCCAAATTCTGCAATTAGAAAAGGGTTTGCATCAACTGGATTTTGAAAACAGAAAACAACAACAAAACCACCCCCAAATTCTTGAAATCACAAAAGAGAAAATGCAGCCAAGAGGAAAAAAAAAAAGTCTTGGCATTTGCTCACCTCTTTTAACCCTTATCCCTTCATAAATAAAAACATGTTGGAAAAATTGTTGTGAACAAAGGGTCTTAATTGCAAACAACTCTTTAGGAATGTTTGAAAGGAAATGACAAGAGTATGTTTATTAAGCCTGGATGAAGCCCACTTGTCTTCCATTATTTAGCTTTGATATACCTAAATCTTCATTAAGACTTGACATTATGGGACTCTGTCACATATGCTATATAGAGAATAGTGGGGAACAGGTGACACCAACCAACCAAAGATATAAAAGCATATTTAGAAACACAAGCTGTGAGGCCCACCTCACGCAAAGAAATTTCATCCCTAGGTATGTATGCGCTTGGAGGCAAGAATCAGCTCCCGAAAGCCGGACCTCCTGTGCTGTTAGGAATGAGCCCGGCTTCTGGCAGTGCCTTTTTAAAAGGTACAGAGATTTGTGGAGAGGAGTGCACTGATGACAAGCTGGCTCTTCCCTTCTCAGTGCGATGGAGGGGGAGAAGTTGGGCACAAAAGCTTGCAGTATTCAAGTACTATGATTTTTGTTCTCTTAAAGATGGAAGCTATTATTTTTTAAAGCATGTGGTTTCAATGGTGCATACTTGATTTATGACTAAGAATTCTTTTTCTCCACGCCATATTAGCACCCTCGTATAATTAGTTTCCCTTTTGAAACAGCTGAGGCCGAATTCTGTTTTACCAAGGTAGTGACTTGGTGTGGACAACCTAGGTTTCAAACACATCAGCCGTGTGGAAAATTGGGGCCTTTTCCTTCTTGAATTTCACAGGGTAAAAATCTCGGTCCTTCCACTACATTCTGCAGGCGTAGCTACAATGTTGGTCTGAACAACTTAGAGAAGCCTTAGTCTCATTGGCACCTCAGTCTTGTCAGAATGACATGGGCGTGTGAGCTTAGCTGGATTTAACAGGATATGAACCTGAGCACATATTACAAATGCAAATCAAGTCTCCATTTTTTTCACCATAAAAGGCATGAACATAAATTCCAAAGATGATTCCACATTAAATGACGTGGGATAGCAGTAGTACGTCCTTCTGAGGACCTGTTTCTCCTCCCATAAGGCTTAAAACTTCCTTACCACTCTTGAGCTTGTCAGTGCAAGCCCATAAACATTTACCTGTATAAACTTATAATTAAAAAAAATGTGTCCTAATCCTTCAGCAAGTAATTATATTGAGTATTATTCAACCCTTCACAAGAAATCCCTTTAAGATCTAAAGGGTGACAGCCTCATCAAGTTTTCATTGCCTACCTTGATGCATTTCCATTTTTGGAAGTATCCTCTCACTTTCTGCTTCACATACAGGAACACAAAAAGAAATTCAAAGGAAGGTACCTTGAAAGAAGAACTTCATTAAATAATTATCAAATTAGAAAATTACATACACAAATATTCCACACATTATATAGTAAGACGAGATATACATGTGTTCGCATGTCTGTATGGGATATACAGTCTCGGCATATATAAATATGCATAATTTTCTCCCACAACATAATTAGAGAAAATTACATATCTAGCCAATTAGTCTTCAGAGCAATTTTCTTCATATTTTCTTTCTCCTCAGCTAAAATGGCCCCAAGAGCCCACCGCCACCTCCACATTCAGC
Organism: Mirounga leonina; assembly: GCF_011800145.1. NCBI lineage: Eukaryota > Metazoa > Chordata > Mammalia > Carnivora > Phocidae > Mirounga > Mirounga leonina. Next base: position 78,003,159 of record NW_023270377.1, on the reverse strand, counting down.
AGTCTGACTCTCCCCCACTTCCTGCCGCCGGCTCCCCTCCACCATGCTTAACATTTTATGCCTTCCTTGCAGGGCCACCTCTTTCCTTGCTTTCCAGTTCTGTTCATTCTCCCACCCTCTTCTCGAGTCTCAGATACTGAGCAAGACTCCAGTTGTTTGTAGGTGGACAAAACAATTACATAGAAATTCTAATAGAAACAAAGAAGACTCCCCATCTGATGTCATGGATGGCCCCAGACCTGTGCTGGTTCTCTCCATCTGTTTGTCCCTCAGTTACAAAGAAGAGGATACGTCATCACTCCATGCAGAATTTGGTTACCAAAGTGTTCTTCCATTCCAGTCCCCCGGCTTACAGGAAGCCCAATGCCGCCGAACACATCCTTCTCGAATATCTCCATATCCCATGAGAAGGGAGACTTGCAGGCTCTGGAGAGAGAGCGTTCATGGCTAAGCTCAGCATTGCATGTTTGTCCCCAAGTACAGAGAAATATCGGGGAACCCCAGCCCTGTCTGTGTAAGCCTGAACTCTAATGTAGGCCCTGGGAAATTCCCACCTTCAAGTTGAATGCACGCTTGTGAGGGGCAGAGCCTGCTTCTTCCCCAGCCGCCACTTGGCCAGCTCACTGCATAGCCTGGCATGACCCAGGAATTTCATATTCTGCCATCAGCTCTCTGAATACCTACCTCAGCCTTATCAGAGCGGATGCTAAGTATTCAGGCAGCTCTGCCTTGGCTCAGAGGATAGAATCAAGGTGGGCTCACAGATTTCCCTCTCTATTTCCACTGCGAACCCACGGGGCAAGTCTGCGGTTCCTAAGCTCCTATGACAGTGTTTCTCAGTCCTTTTTTCATCCTTGCTCTCCTAAGGAGCTTCTTAAGACATTTTTTTCTTAATAAATTAGTAAGTTAATAATATTTCCCTCATGATAATTTAATACCACAGATAAACTGTTTATATATGGTATGTGTTTCTGTGTTTTACACATAACAAAAGGGGGATGCTTTTCCTCCCCAAGAACCAATCTTCACCCTCTGGAGGTGATATCCCCACTAAAAATGCACGCTCTGTGGATTTGTGTCTCCGAGGTAGGACCGGCACTGAGTTTGACGGAAGCAGGGTCTCTAGCCTTTAGATTTTCTTTTATTTTTTTTTCTTAATTTTATTTTATTATGTTATGTTAATCACCATACACTACATCATTAGTTTTTGATGTAGTGTTCCATGATTCATTGTTTGCGTATAACACCCAGTGCTCCATGCAGTGCGTATAACACCCAGTGCTCCATGCAGTACGTGCCCTCCTTAATACCCATCACCAGGCTAACCCATCCCCCCACCCCCCTCCCCTCTAGAACCCTGAGTTCGTTTCTCAGAGTCCTTTAGATTTTCTACTTGACATACTTTCCTGTGCGCATCATCCCACTGCCCCTCAGCTGTAGTGCATTTCATTTTGTACCCTCTCAACCTTAGGAAGCACCAGGAATCTCCATGAGGCTGTTTGGGCCAGAGATATGCTGTGGAGATACAATAAAGTGTGGACATTTCTCTGGAGTTAACCACTGGACTAGCCAGAAAGCATTCCCCTGATACCAGGCTGATTGTCGCCCGGTTCTTTATCTAAAAACCTAGGGATACATGCACTGTTTATGAAACATTCCCAACGGAATAGGACTGATGCTGGAGGGGGCTCGTCTGGACAGCCAGCACAGGAAAACTGGCTGGGGGTGAGTCGGGGCAAGGAAAGAAATGTTGTGGGGCAACATGAAGAGTAAGGAGATGATAGTCCTCGCACAGGTCCTTATGGAGACTGCCTCCTCTATTTTTTTTTTTTTTTTAAGATTTTACTTATTTATTTGACAGAAAGAGAGAGACAACACAGCAGGGGGAGTAGGAGAGGGAGAAGCAGTCCTCCCACTGAGCAGGGAGCCCGATATGGGGCTCCATCCCAGGACATGGGACCATGACCCGAGCCAAAGGCAGACACTTAACAACTGAGCCACCCAGGATCCCCAGGAGACCACCTCCTCTTAACCCTCCACTTTGCACTTGCTGTAGACAATGTTCCTTGTATTCAAGATATAATATGGTCAGGACTGCATTTTAAGAAGGTCAATCAGTACTTTTTTAACAATCCGTTTAATGACTTTCAATTATCTACAGATTGAAATGCATTCTTATTAAACCAGCATTTTAGACTCTCCATAGAATGACCCTACCTATTTTTCTGCTACTTTTCTCTGACCTGCAGTCTACCCCCTCCAGAACACCAACTCCAAACTCATTAGGACCCAAAAACGAGCTTCCACGCCTTTGTTGGTGCTACAGTCTCTGCTCGTAATAAGCTGCCCTTTGATTGCCACCTATTCAAATCCTGCCCTACCTACACTTTCAAGGTCAGCCTCTAGAAAGTAATTTCTGATTTTTCCAAATAGATATTAATTCTTTTTCCTTCATGCTCTCACTTCATTCCTTGTGCAAGCACCAAAAAGGAAATCCAATTATCACAAAAGGTAGAATAATAGCTCCTCAGCTAAGCTGTATATTCCCTGAGAACAAGGACTCAATTACACCCATCTGTGGATCTTATACAGTGTCTAGTGCTCATACGGAGGACACAATAGAAGTATTGAACGTCTTGTGTTGATTAGGTTGTGTCGTTGTTTCGGGGCCAGAATGGGACAGAACTTTGCTGGAAACACCCACCCCATAACATCCCCATAATGGATAATGAGACCTGAGACAACTCTAAAACCAGAAACATAGACTCAATTAAATAAACAGGGACAAGGTGTATGCTTTGTTGTCCTTCTTAGTCTTTTTGTTTTGATTTGTTTGCCTCACTTTCTTATGTTTTCTTTGAGGAAAAAAAAAAATTACAGGACTAATGGGCCATATAACCTAGATGGTTTTTCCTCTCATGTCTTAGTATTTCCTGTTAACTACTAATATTCCCTTTAACTGGAGCTGGTTGGGATCATTCATATGGTTTATTAGCCTCAACAACTCAACTCAAGGAATAATTCATTTCATTTGTTTATATCATTATTTTAAAAATCTTCTCAAATCACTTTTTTTCTAGGTGATCTTCCTGCTCCCAATTCCCTCAGATTATTTAAAATTAAACAATATAGCTAGATGCAAAAATCTAGCTTTTATTATTATGTGTGTAGAAGATATGTGCTGTTGTTATTTCTTTGGAGTAATCTTTTTCATTGTTTTTAAAAATAAGTCATTGCTTTTAAAAATAATTTTTTAAAAATTTGATTCATCCAGAATCAAATGAGAAAAACCAAAACCATCCGGAAGACATTGTTCAGGTGAAGGTCACTTAGTGCTTGGAATTCAGCAGCATAACAGTTGAAATCTGAAGTACGTTGGGTTTTTTTTTTCCCCTTTTGGTAACTATGGGGATAGCAGAGTATCTTGAATATAAAGCTTCTGGGAAGGAATAACCTTGGAAATTCTTCTATTGAAGAATGACTTAAGCCCTGTTCTGACACATGAATCATGGGGTGGTGCTTTCGGTCAACATTCTTTGCTCTTCAGAACCAGAAAAGCCAGTATCTGTCTGGCTACTGGTGCTGCCATCACTACTGGGAAAATGGCACTGTGACAGGGGAGTTTCTCTGAAATCATTTTGAAATAGTCGCATATGCCCAGGAACACTCAAATGATATTTTCACCGTAGGTTATCTTTTGGACATATTACTGCTTTTCTGCACTACATAAAATGACATTTGGAACAACTTAATTTTTATTCTTAACTGAGAGAAGGAGAAAATATTCCAAGAAATTCTTTTAGCATCTGAAAATGTCTAGGTGTTGTGCATGATGGAAAGGATGGGCTTCCTTTGTTAATTTCAGTTCAATATTATCTTCAATATAAATACCTTAAAGTAGTTGTATATATATATATAGTTATATATTGTATATATATATATAGTTATATATTGTATATATATATTTATTCAAATGACTTGTATTGTTTTTCTTTTGTAGAAATCATTGTTTTAGATCAGCCCTTTTCTTCAAAAATGAGAATAAATGTAAAGATATATTAAAAACATTCTAGGGGCCCCTGGGTGGCTCAGTCTGTTGAGTGTCTGACTCTTGGTTTCAGCTCAGGTCAGGATCTGGGAGTTGTGAGATCAAGCTCCGTGATCAGCTCTGCTTGAGATTTCCCCCCCCTCCCTCTCCCTCTGCACCTCCCCCCACTCTCTCTCTAAAATAAATGAATAAATAAATGAAATCTTAAAAAAATTCCAGAAATTATTAAATTAGGCCTCTTTATTAGTTTTTATCCATTAAAAGGGGAAAGGAATATCTGAGAAAAATATATGGCAAGATCATGCAACCAAACTAATTTTTTATTTACCTATCTGAACATTTTATCAGAAATAATTGTGTTGTCTTTGCTGGCTATAATTCCTTGTATAATTGCTTCTCTATTTCACTTCACAGCTGTCCCCCCTTTTCTGCAGTTTCACTTTCCATGGTTTCAGTTACTCACAGTAGGGTAGCAGATGGCCCTTCTTCTGACGTATTATCAGAAGGTCAGTAGTAGCCTAACGCTACGTCACAGTGCCCACCTCATTCACCGCATTTCATCTCCTCATGTAGACATTTTATCATCTCACAAGAAGAAGGATGAGTACGAAATAGGATATTTTTAGAGAGAGACCACATTCATATAACTTTTATTACAATACATTGTTATCATTGCTCTATTTTATTAATTATTGTTGTTAATCTCTTATGATACCTAATTTTTAAATTAAACTCTCTCATAGATATGTATGTATAGGAAAAAACTTAGTATACACAGGGTTCGGTACTATCTTAGGTTTCAAGCATCCTACTGGGCGTCTGGGAATGTGTCCCTCCCAGATAAGAGGGGACTAATATACATTTATTAACACAACTTCATTGTAAATTGTTTCCTCTTGACCCCCGAGAAAACAGCAACAAAAGTAACTTTGAAAAGTCTTCTTTCCAAACTTTCTTCATTGCAAATTTCCAGGTATAAATAAATCACAGAGATGAAAAGTATAGCACAGGGAATATAGTCAACAACACAGTAATAACATTGTATGATGACAGAGGGTGACTACACTTATTGTGGTGAGCTCTGAGTAATGTAAAGAATTGTCAATTGACTATGTTGTATACCCAAAACTAGTGTAACTTTGTGTGTCAACTATGCTTCAATAACAAATAAATAAATAAACAAATAAATAATTTTTAAAGTCTCCCTTCCATGTATCAAAAGATTATACTTGTTTTTTCCATCACTGGCTCTTCACTTTCCACCATACCTTGGCTGATTTTCTTTGAAGCAACTCAAATACATATTCATCAGGACATTGTGTTCAAGGTCAGAACTCATAGAACACCTTTAACTCCACTTTCCCACCCCCCAGCCAAAGGTTCCATAACATGCTGATCTTATGTTACACCTCAAAGTCACAGGTAACCTACTACTAATTTTCTTCCATATTTATATTAAAAATATAGATGTATATAAAAATATATATATACATTGCTGATACTGACGTGGATTGTTTCTTTTGCCCACTTAGCCCCTGAATAGTGGGTAAATTTTTATTTATAGGTGCTTGACTTTGGTATCCAGATTCTAGGACCCCACATGTAATCAGGAGGGGAAGGCAGACATTTCTTGCTGTTGATTCATCTATATCATCTTCCTGTCACAAACCCTTCATTGCCACACCACCGAACTCTATGAATCCACTCTGCCTGTGAACATTGAATATTAGAAATAGGCCCCGCCACCCAAATAAATTTTACATTGGCCCTGTTTCTTTGCATCACTCACACCAGACTGCAACATGGTTCATAATACCTTTAAACACTCAATTGTCTTTGTTTTTTTACAAATTCGTCTTCCCAACAAGACTGATTTCCTTGAGGACAGAGACAACAACTGATTCATCATTGTGTGCTTCCCGGTGATTTGCTCAGTTTATTATACATGTGTCCAATAATGGACACAGGCAGAGGGTTTCCTCTCTTTTGCCTGGCTCGCTAAAAAAAGCCTGTTGGGGCACCTGGGTCGCTCAGTCGGTTAAGCATCTGCCTTTGGCTCAGGTCATGATCTCTGGGTCCTGGAATTGAGCCCCACTTCAGGCTCTCTGCTGAGTGAGGAGTCTGCTTCTTCCTCTCACTCTCCGTCTCTGCTCTCCCTCTCTTTCTCTCTCTCTCTAATAAATAAATTAAAAATAAAAAAATTAACCTTTAAAAAATAAATAAAAAATAAGAAAAGCCTACTTTTGTTACCACTTTGAAACCAATGTGGGCTCATAGGAAGTCTTTAACTTATACATTAATTGTATTTGAGAAAGCACTTCTGAGGTATGAACCAGAAACCCACTGACCATCTCTGTAGTTAATAGTCATCAAGATGCTATGTTGGATCAGGTCCCATGAGTGTGGTAAAGGGACTGTGTCGAATTGCCCTCTGGGAGCAGAAGGCCATGGAACGGTGAAGGAAGAAGAAGACAGGAAAAGCAGATAGTTTTTTGGTACCTGGTGTGGCTTCGTCCAAATTCTAAAATAGATAAAAGTCATTTGAAATATTCTTCCTCATTCAATTTTTTATTATTTGCAACTGTGTCCCAAACTATTCAGTGCTGCTCTCACTCACCCCTAATTCCCACCCCACAGTGAACTTTTGCTGGTTCTATTTATCTACCCCATCACTGCAAATTCTCTGCAGGAATGGGCAATAAGAAAGACTAAAAGAGGAAGTTGATTTTAATGAGAATGACGCCATCTCTGATTAAGCTAATATCCACTCAGGTCTGAATGACTAATAGCATTTTTAATTCTTCTGTTATTTGCATTTTGATGACTTGCCCCATAGCAAAGTAGATCAGTTCCTGCTTTTCATAGATTCCTTCCTCCACATTTATACTACACAACTTTCTCCAAGTTCTGTCTGTTGGTTTATTGCTGTGAGGTGTGTGTGCGTGTGTGTGTGTGTGTGGGGGGGTGTCTGTGTGTTTGTTTTGGCAGAATCACCAGGGTCTTTAGCATGAGAGAAAAGATAACACTGAAGAAGAAAGATCATAATGGTTCTAAGTATGGGTCATTAGTAAATCAGGTGTGTAAAACCGAAAAATTGCTTACACATTTAAATATCCTTCACAATGTCTATGTTATGAATCAACATTTTTGTATAAAGGTGAATGTGGGTTTTGTGGAGACAGTAAGCTTGGAATTCTGTGAGCCTGAAACTCTGATCTATGACTTTGTGTTTAGAAGTCAGGAATGTGCAGTATGTGGGAAAGCGTTATTGGGGCTCAGATCCCATTTTGGTTTCCATTTCATAGTCTTCGCAGCTTAAAAAAATAATCCACTGAAAATCTTTGGTGGGGAATGTAGCCTTCAAACAAGTTTTCTTTATTCTTCTGTGATTCTAGAAATTTGATTATATCAATTAGAGAGAGTTCACATTTCCTAAATGTCCCTAGGGAGTTTCATGTTATATTCTTTAGTAATTTACATAAAGTTTTGAGTGCAAATAAGCCCCAGACATTAGAGAACATCGCCCACTTCCTTGAAGAGTCTATAAGAAAAGAATGTTCTTTGGGTCAATAATATGCGATATAAAAGGACTTTGTGAACTGTAATGATATTGGTCTCCTTTATAAATAATGTAAATCTCTATGTATAGAGAAATTTATATAACATAACAAATCTAATTTGTTATATATACACAAATTTATACACAGGATGTAAAAATATATAACTGAACAAATACACATGAACAAATATGTATTTGTTATATTAGTTGCATATATTTATATACGATATATATATAATTCTATGTAGACAAACTGAAATATGGTTACTTCTGAAGCACACCGATTATGTTAACACTAGAAGTTTGAATATAAATTAATTTATAGCCCTGTAACCAAGTCAAGCCCAGCTCCTCTTCCCGACAAAGGAACGTGCTGGGAAGGGCGCAGCCTGAGCAGCTGTGTGATTGAACACATTCCCAGCCCTTTCTTGCCCTCCACCATGTACCTTTAATCCATTTTGAAGTTGGATTAAAGTAGGGGTTGGTGTATTATTGTATCCTGTTGACATATTCCTCCTTGCTCAGCTGGCATCCTTCTGCAGTCTAAAACCAGACTCCGCTGTAACTATGTGTCTTACTGTTACTTTTAATCATGTTTTCTTTGTTCCCAAATATCTATCAAAGGCCTACTATGTGTAGATACCACAGTGAGGAAGACATTCTTCTTGCCTTTAGGGAGCTCATCATCTGGAAAGAGCTACTGCCTTGTATTGTAATGTGTATATAACTTTGTACTATAACTATGTGCTCAGGTTTACAGAATTAGGGGTTTTCTGCAAAGGGTCTTTTTGTGCACATGTATTCAAATATAAGACAGTTACATTACATAGCTGCAATGGATTTTAACTGCAGAGCTAGGAACCAATTTTTTTTTTTTTGAAAGTCACTGTAATGAGAAGATAAAGTGAATCTTATAAACAAAAAATAGAGTTTTTAGCCTGTGAAGAGAAAAAAAAACAATAGTGTACATTTTTCTGACAGTGATTGGTGAGTTTCTAAATATCTCTAGCCTAACTTACTAAAGTTAAATAGTAAAACAATATATCTTCATACGTCCTTGTGTAACTTTGACTCTATAACTAACTGTTATTGATCAAATGTGGTTTCCCTTTACTAAGAAAGAAAGGCCCTTAAAAATCTCATATAACTTATTGGTGATCAAGTACTTTGTAGAGAATAACATTTTGATAAAAAAAAAAAAAGCGACGGTAACTCAGGACATATGGATTACATTTACCTCCAAATGCTTAAACTTTTAAAGAAGTTACAAGGGAAATTCCTGGCAAAAATGTCCCTTTATTTGGAGTACGGAACATATCTGAAAAAGACAAAAAGGTGGGTAACAGGAAAATTTAATATACAGAGTCTGCAAGACGTTGAATTTTCCTTATGCAAAACTGTCTGGGACTATTCTAAAAACACACAGCCAACTCCTGGAATGACGGCCCTGTGCTAAAAATGCAATTGTGAGTAAAATTTGTGGAGTGGTCCAAGGGGCAACCAGTTGCTCAATTGTACAAGCATCACCCTGAATAACACAGGATTTCCAATGTGTAACTTGGAAAACCTTTTTCTAGCGGCTAGGGGAGTGTAGGCGTGTGTAAAACATCTTGTAGCAACATGCTGTGGGAAATGGAGTATTTCTATGCCAATGATGCATTCTCTCATCACTTTTTATGATGCATCTGCATGAATTTCACTTACATGTGCAAGGTTATTCACTTTTTTTTTTACCTAGTTAACATGTCTAATAACTTTCCTCAGTGGTGGGGGTGCACACCTGAGCCTTCGGAAGGGGAGGAGGGAGAAAGAAACTAGGGCACCCTCGCCCTCCCATGTAGGGACAGTGGCATTGTCTGTGGGTTTCCTCTCATCTCTGCTCTACTCTCAGTCACCAGGCGCCAGGGAGCAGTGATTCCAGGGTTTCTAACGAGCACCCAGTCAGCGTTTCCCCCAGCCAGCTGCTGCAAAGTTACTCACAGCAGGACGATTATGGGTGTTCTGCGACTCTTCATGCAACCAGCGTGCATCCCCCTTCTCTCTTCCATTTCCTCCTAGTCAGGAGAAGGACACTGAGAAGTTCCAGGGATGGTGGGAGTAGAGAAGTATTCAGAAAACAACGCAGAAGTAAGGCAGCAAGGCAGAGGCACAGCGGCGGGTGGTCCTCGAGCCTGACGGGTCCATGATTACAGTGTGGGGAACCGGGGAATTGGGGCTGGCTCAACACCTGGGGCCTCCTGGCTTTACTTTCCCATACCTTCCAAATGTCTCATGCCAACGCATTGTATCCAGGGCTGACTCTAAACTTCAAGGAATTGTGCTTGTGGTCTTAAAAATTGAACCTGAGGCTGAAGCAGAATGGTGCTCAGAATCTCCCAAGGCATTGTCTCTTGACAGTGGGGTGAGCCAGATGCCCCCCTCCCTGCGCTGTTCCTCTGAGAGCCTCAGCTTCCCAAGGACCCAAGATGTGCCAAGAGCAGCTACTGACCATGAGGAATAGGCTGAGCTTTTCCCACACTCCAACAGAAGCCTCTCCGTGCAAATTCTTCATTTGTGTGAATGTTTCTTTTGTTAGTAAGTACAATTCCACCTTCTCGGATGGTAACAATAATAACTATTACATTTTTTTGACAATAGCAGACATTCATCACTTTCTGTTGCTCATGTCCTGATTAAACATTCTTTCCCCAGAACACCGCAGGATTTCTGATCTTAGAACACGGTTTTGGAATTTACAAAACATCTGTCTCCTTCTTCTCTCAGCCAGAAAATACAGAGAAGGCTGGTTTTTGCTTTGGCTCCATGAAGGAACTAATACCACAGCCTTTGACGCACAGGCAAGAGGAAAACATAATTTTGCTCCCCCACCCGAAGATCTAGATCTCTCTTCGTCCCAGCTTCCACTCCAGTGTCACTGACAGCACATGCAAACCCTGGCTTAGGAGCCTCGTAGGCAAATCCTAGAGCTTCCTGGCAACCATATCAGCAAGAGGATCACCGAGAGCCCCTGGCAGTGGGCCCACCCTTCCAAACACTCTAGGGCTTGTAGGCATGTGTATGGCCATGGGATTGGTTGGCCCTGAGCTTGGGCACCACCTAGACCACTGTATCCTAGGGTGATTTTCTCTGTCTTCCCTGGAATTCAGCCACAGAAACACCTGCAGGGGATAGGCTTTTGGCCTTGGAAAGCCCAGTCTTTCAGTCTCCTACAAAGGACAAAGCTGGAAGGACCACATGATTCTTTGCTATGAGACTCCAGACACATCTGCCAGCTGGCTACTTCTCCAGCCCATTCTCTATCAATGGCTCTCAAAGATTTTTGACCATGACCCATAAAAACTAAGCCCAGCATGAATATACGTGTATAATGACATACACACTATGCATAATAGAAATAATAATTTCACAAACATCACTTAGCTTTGCAGTACTCTATATAATGGGGCTTACTTGCATGTTGGAAAACATTTTAATAATATAATAATGATACTTGTGATTTATTTAGCATCTACCACTAGTCAGGCAATAGTCTAGGTGCTTTACGTATATTACTCTAATCCTTACAATAATTTTATAAGTTAGATGCTATGCATATTTTGCAAATGAGATATTCATTCAACTTTAAATAAATTATTTTACTTTAAAATGTTTAGACTTTGTAACGTAGTTCAGCTTTTTGAAAAATTTCTATTCACAATGACTGAGTGAGGGGTATATTTATGTGTGTGTGTGTGTATACAGATATACAGAATATATATATACTATAAGACAGAGGGAATCAGAAGGAGGTGGGATGTATGGGCAGGAGAGGGTCTGGAGAAAAATGATCCAGTGAACTTTGTGGAATAATTCATGAAGCAATTTTACGGCCCGAGGTAGTGCAGTTATAAAAGGAAAGACTGTCATGTATCAACCAGTTCAATTTTTGTAGGCTAAAATTTTTCTCTTCCTGAAGAGAAAATTTAACATATTTGATTTTGTCTCTCTTTTAAAATTTTATAAACTATTTCTTAGCCCTTATGTATAGAAGTGAGTATGCTACCTAAACTTATTTCAACATGCTGCCAAAAGACTAATTAAAAGTAGAAAAAGGCACCAGAGAGTTGATGTTGTTGGATCAACTGGTCTCTACACACATGGTCGGGCTGACCCTCTTCAACATGAAATGATTCAAAGACAGCAATATTTACTGTTTTTGCTTTTGTTCTGTTTTGTTTTTAATCTTCTCAATACCACTGATGCTGTGGAGTGAATCACAGTGATGTTTACAAATATTATATCTCTCTGGCCAAGTTGTGGGATCACAGAGGAAAGTCGCTCCCTTCATGAATGTCCCTGGTTGTGGTGCTGGCTCCTGCCATTCCTATTCTGTGCTAGGGTAGATGTGAGCAAATGTGTGGCTTTTCCGCAGGCTTGACCCTCGGCATCTACCCATACTTAGGATTATTATACTTTGTAGGTGACATAAAAAAGCAAGCAATCTGTGTGGATTGTTCTTTATGCCCTGGAATGAGCCTTCTTGGCCAACAGCCAGAAAAGCACAGCCTGCTGTGGGTCTCCAGCCAAATGCTAACTACCTTGTCCTCCTCCTCCTGGCTCATGACTCTTCCCTTCCTCCTGCTTAGAACTTCTCAATGACACCTGAACTCTGTATGACCAATGACAATCATAACACACCAAGCAAATCAGAAGCTGCCCAACCTTAACATAATCTGCAGACCCAAAACCACAGGAAGGAAGCAAACAGGAATCTTTTGATCATTCTTCTTTCCCCTTTTTTTGGTGGTGGAGGGAGAAAAGGAGGAAACCAGTCATGATTAAATTGGAAAGAAGTAACACATATAGGCTTTTAAGGAACTTTTATAAAGGCCAGTTGAGACCTAAACATCTGTGGGATAGGATCTGTAATCGGCCAAGGGATCGAATGTGATGGAAAAGCAACAGGAAAGAAGTAAACCCTGCCATACTGAAATAAAACACTCCCCAGAAGAGAGTGGTAAAAGTGCTACCTTAGAAAAATGAGACCAGCATGGATGCAAGTAAATTCTTGGATACAGTGATCTTAGTGAAAACATCTACCCACACAAGAATGTACAAGGAGTTCACCGTAGAACAATTACAAGGAGTAAATTGTCTTCCAGCACATCATCTGCAGTATCTTTCTAAAAGTCTAATTGTTATTTATCTAGAATTCCTGCAGCAGTGATAGTATAGTGATATGCAGTAGTACACATGTGCTTATTCATCTCTTGAATGAGCTCCTTGGCGCGGTGACAGTCCAAGGTTAAAGGATCCTGGATGTATCTTTAATTTTACCTTCTTGGAGTTTCCCTTGTACTATTTTTCATAGAAGAGTGAACCCTAAGATATTTTTCATTTGTTTATCACACAAGTTTCCCTGGATTACAAAAGAAATATTTTTCATCTTCTTGCCCCATAAATCATAACCCACCAATGCGTTACTAAGACAGGTCAATCACCTTGTCCTATCCTCCTCTGCCAATGGGAATCTCCTTTATCAGGGCCTTCTAAGGACAAAACTTCTCCCCCTCATTCAGTGATAATCACAAGACACCGAGAAAATCATATGTCATCAAGCACATAAATTGCTGAAAGGAAGTCTGACAAAATTTTAAGAGGATATCAAGCCTCCACAAGGCCATCTGCAATCGGCAGTTTAGGACGACGTGTGATGAACAGTAGCCCTCACCTTCCTGGAGTCGGAGCTACCAAGAGTAGCCCAGAAATGCTACCGAAAGCATATAGACAATGGCTGCTAAGGCTCAATACTTCATACAGGATGCACTCCAGTTTTGATCATAAAGTCTTACCTACATTTATTCACTCAAAAGGCCATTCACTGAAAGTACAATTTGGATCTTTTCTTGCCAGTGATGCCAGAATGGTCAGACCCCACCGAAAGATCAGAACACTGAGTAATTACCACCAAAGCTGGCCGAGGCTCTACACACCTCAGGGCTACTTTTTAACTTAATGGAAAATTTTGTCTTTATTTCGTAAAAAAATTTTTAAGCCTCGATAGTTAACTCAAGTCGTGTGTACGTTTTGTAACTTCTCTCAGGAAATTTCTCATGAATATCTGCATTTTAAGACTGTTTCATGTAATATGACATCATGCAAAATAAACCAAAGCAGATTTTCTGAACATACTACACATGACAACAAACACCGAGATATGGCTTATGTCCAGCACGGGTTCCGCTTCAAACATTTGGCTAGAGGAGCAAAGAAATTATAATAAAAAAAAATAAAAGCCGGGATTATTTTTACGTAAAGCAGAGAGCAGTTACCAAAATCATGATTTTTTGTTTTGCCTTTAGCATTGCTGGGTTTTCAGAACATTCTTTTGGTCACACTCGTCTGTATTTTAGACACAGGATGTAAGACAGCCAAAGGCAACATTCCTTACTCATGGGAGATCTCATGAGGAGCAGTAACAGAAGTCATGGTATAAACAAAAACAAGTCGTGACCCTCAAAACCATGGATTTTAATTACTTCACACAAGTAGAACATTGCAAAAATGAATGCTTATATCTTGGTGAGACCATGGCATGGGGAACTAAAAACATCGTTTCCAGATGAGAAGGGTGTGGAATGCAAATTTTCCAGTTTCATTTTCTCCTGATCCTGGGTGAGAATTTTGGGGTGACGGCTATCTTTAGACGTGAGATTTTCAGGTGTGAGAAAGAAATACTGAATCTTTCTTTGTCCCCATTTGACTACTGGCTTCACCAACTTAGACCGGTTTCCCTACCTACAAATGAATGCTGTGAAAAAGACAGTACCTAGCATTGCTTTTATTCTAAATTTGGGCAGTGTATGAGTCTTTCAGACCTTCCTCATGAATTCTGTGGGTGTGTGACAAGCTTTATCTCATTAAAAGAAGTGCCATTTTAACTCACTCACTGTACTGTTTGCCTAAACGCATTAACCTCTGTGCCATGATTCTTAACATTTCCCCACTGCAGTTTGCACACTGCAGATGGTTAGTTCGGTGGCGCCATCCGGGGAAACACCTCGGCTCGACAGGAGGCAGCGTCCCTGACCAGCTGCCACAGTGTTACGTGGCCTTCAGGTTTTGCCTTAAGATTTCTTAGGAACGGAGCTGGCGATAGATATTTCACAATCCAAATAGAAAGGGTAAGATAATTTTTACAAGTTAGATATTCTTTCTAATTTACATCTCTGAGTAACTGAGGAGTGACTAATGTGAAAGCAAATATTATTCCAATATTTAGTTTATTTGTACCACACCTCCGAGATGTCGATGAATGATAATGTCTCATGAGTGGCTGTTAGGACAGCACAGCGCTAAATAGCCTCTCAGCATTTTAAAATACATCTCCTAAGTGAAGTTTTCAGTTTAAGCCTATGGTCAAAGGAAGTAAACTTTGTTTTGTTTGAGTCATGTAGTCATTTTAATAGATGCGTTTATATCTGCAAGGGAGAGAAAGAGTGAGAGGGAGGAAAGCCTGTTAACTTACAGAAAGGTGAGGGTAGTGAAGTTGAATGAGGAAAAAACAAATTCATCATATATTTCAGATAATTTTCATTTTTTGTATTTATTCCACTCGTGTGAATACTTTTTTTCTAGTCACCATGTTTTTATGTTTACACAAAGCAGCTGAGTAAGAAATTAACATTTCCCAATAAATATGGTGGGGTGAATTTCTAGCTTTATGTCAACCCTCTCCCAAAACCCTGCTAAGACTCAAAGCCTCTTCTCCTGCTCACACAAATTTTAAAAAGGCATAAACAGTGCTGGGCTGGAGCCAGTTATTATGTGATATCAAGCCTGGTGAATGGTATTAAAGAGGGCATGTATTGAATGGAGCACTTAGGTGTTATATGCAAACAATGAATCATGGAATACTACATCAAAAACTAATGATGTATGTAATGTATGGTGATTAACATAACATAATAAAGTAAAATAAAATAAAATAAAATAAAAAGGTTATTGAACTATCAAAAAAAAAAAAAGACCCAATTGTTAATATTCAGGTCTCTTGAAAGCCATTATTAAACTATCGGTAGCTTGAAAATAGTCATAGTGGGAGAAGACATCATGAAATTAGCAAAGGCTACAAATCAGAGGTTTTTTTTTTTTCTTTTCTTTCTTTCATTTTTCCAAAGAGCCATTTATCAGCACAACACTAACCATACCCATAATGAAAAAGACCATCAGAGAGGAGAAGACATAGGGTAGGGGTTACTGGTATGAATTCAGAAGCTAGGAAGCAGATATTTAAGTGATAACTGACTTAGTAGATTGAAGGAAAGAAGGAAAGTCTTCAATGGTGGAAGGTCTACTTTCCCTTTCCCCAAACACCCCTAAAAAGTTATTCAATGCAGAAAACCCTCAAAAGGTTTATGTACTGGGGACCTCAGTTGCCTATGAAAGCAGAAGCGCAAAGTAGGGCTGAAAATAGGAAGAAAGGTTATTAAAAGAGAAATTGGATCCTTAGGTCATCTCAACTCCTACATCCAGCCTGGCGGTCACTCCTCCCATAACCTGAAGAAGATAGGGGAGCCTAAATAAGGCTACAAACTGTGGTGCCCCAGGCTTCCTGAAACGGAGTGATATGCTGTAATGAAACCAGAGGAATTAAGTGACGATTAACACACTGAGTGGAGAGACCTGAACTGTCTTCTCCAGCTCAGCTTATATGACCCTAGCAACCAGGTATGATGTTGGAGGACCGAAGGCTGAGCAAATTGCCCTCAGGTTAGGGGTTAGTTAGTGACGCTCCCAGCTGGGGTTCTCCCAGTAATGGCCTGGGGCCCTTTATTAGCCTGTGATGAAGCCCACAGCAACTTCCACTAATGTGAAAACCAGAGTTTCTAATCGGCATCTACTCTTAAAAACTTTACTCTTAAAATGTCAACTGACAACCAGGA
The DNA here is from genome assembly GCF_011800145.1 of Mirounga leonina. Lineage (NCBI taxonomy): Eukaryota > Metazoa > Chordata > Mammalia > Carnivora > Phocidae > Mirounga > Mirounga leonina. The sequence continues at coordinate 77,986,628 of NW_023270377.1, read as the reverse complement.
ATCAATAGATATTAGAGGAAACACTGATGTACAAGGAAATGACCAAAACAAACGTGAAAAAAGAATCTGGAGGAAATAGAGACCATGTAGAGAGTAGGAAAATGTTTAAAAATTAATTTTCTCAGAGCTGCAGAAAAACGTATTACATTCATGAACAAGAGCAGCAGGCTGGGTAAAGGACGTTACGGAGGAAAAAGACAAGATCTTCGTAATTAAAGATAGGTTAACATGACTTTAAAAGCCACCAGGAAATTTAAAAAGCTACCGTTGAAGATAAATTTCAGAAAGCAGGACCAGATAAAAGGAAAATAAGAGAGAAAAATTATAAGAGATACAGGATAAAGTCTAATTTCTGAATAATGTAAGTTCTAAAAAAGAATGGAACAAAACAGAATCGGAAAATTGTCAAACAAAGAATACATGAATATTTCCTAGAATGAAAATGAATGCATTTTCAGATTGCTAGTGTCATGGATTCACGCCCACAACCGAATATACTCAAAAGCCCATGGATGTAAACTACCAGCATGCTAGGAACAGAAGATTCTAAAAGCAACCAGCATAGGAGAATGGGAGACGGTGTTAGGGCTTCAATTTCATCAGAAGCTCAAGGTCCTCCTTCAAGCTGTAGATCTCAGCTTACTTCTTCAAGGCGTGCAGGAGAGAACACTACCGACCTCCAGGCTCTCTTTGGAGGGACTCACTTGATTAAGATGGACACTCTCAGGTTAATCCCCCTTTATTTAAACCAAAATCAACTGATTCAGGGCGTTGGTTACATTGCCATAATCTTTTCACCTTGCCATATCAGGTAATAGACTGATAGGAGCGACAGACATTCCATCCCATTTACAGTTCTCTTCACACTCAACTAGGGGAGCTAAGGCAGGGCTGCAGGATGTGGAGACGAGGATACAGGGATCTCCAGGGCGACCTTCTGCCCACTGCACCTGGTTTTTAGATTCTTACCTACAGCTATATCAGCTCGAAGTCAACTGCAGAACTTTGGAACCCTCAGGAAAATAGGATGGATTACTTTTCTTGTATTTGCACTGAGTTTTTCCCTGTCTCATATAAATCTAATGATACCCTTATTCATTTGAATATATATATTCCAAATTTCTATGAAAAACTGAAATTTGGAGAGAAAAATTCTGGGATTTCAAATCCTCAAGGCCAACAACTTAGGTTAGTTTCTCCAAGATCTGCTAAATAGAGTTTAGTTCTTTTAAAATATTATTGCATATGCCCACCGCCCTCCTCCCCAATAAAACAACTGTTCCTGAAAAGGCAAGGAATTCATGCCTAGATGTTATCTGAATAAGTTTTCCAAAAGAAAACATTGTAAAATAAAGCATGCATGCTGGTGACCTTTTCATTTCTATAAGGGCAACAGTTCATTTGAATTAGATAGACATAATTTGTTTTTGTGAATAAGCAATGGCCAACAAGACCTACATCATTGTTGAAATCCATTGTTTTTAATACTAATACCAGAACAAGTCCTTATGTTTTCCCTCTCTGGAGGTACAATGTCTGCCAGTATCATTTTGTACTTGAGCACTAAAAAAGTCAATTTTCTTGGACTCCTAGAGCAATAATCTTGGAGGATTCTGATTCTTTTATAAATGTGCCTGGAAAAATAGTATATACAAAAATAACAAAAAACTTTGGAGGGTTTACAGGACTTGAACAGTACCTTGAATCCTGTATGCATTTTTAAATATATGCAGACAAATTTATCCAAAAAAAGAAAGAAAAAGAAGTTGTTTCTGAAATTCAGTTTTAGAAACACATAAACAATATTTTTATTATTTTGAAATCAAGACACACACAAATTTTTCACCTTTAAGGAAACTTCCCCATTTTCAAGTGAATTCTTTTTGGAATACAAATACTTACTCTTTGTCTTATTTGTTTTGCAATTTTGTAGGATAAATTATTTAAAATGGGGTGTATGCAATATAAATAGTTTAACAATATATGGAGTGTTTTATTAAAAGGCAGAGCCCAGCTTGGAAATTGTGATTTCCTAGCTCTAAAGAGTGGAAATTCACCACACCTCTAAAGTGGCATCACCTTTCCAAAGGGGAGAAAATGATAAATGATTTCAATAACTCTTAGTTTGTTCTTGGAATGTTTCATGAGAAAAGGTAAATGAAGGTTGGAAAGAAATTGCCCTTATGAATTTCAAAGAGTATTGCCAAGCACTTATGCTGAATTTCCTTTTGTTTCATTTTCTATTTTTATAAAATCTTCTGGAAGAGCACTGCTAAAATAAACTGAGTTCTAGTCATCTGTGTTTCAGCTTAAATATGTTCGTAGTCACCTTAACTGTCTCTTAAATCAATTAAATTTTATTTTTTTATTTTTAATTTAGATTTTATTTTTATTTATTTTTTTCTAAATATATCTGACTTTCTCTAATTCTAGATTTTTCAATTTTTCTCTTTCATACCAGTCAGCCTATTTCAGAAATAAGATTTCTATATGCTAGTTTCCCTCCTTTTTAAAACTCTTTGTGTGATTTACAGCACAAAGGTACTAAAGGTACTAAAATTGCAAATTTGATCAAGAGACTAACTAAGTGATGTGGTTTTAGGGGCAGTATATTTAGCATAAGATAAAGTCTCCAAAATAGACCATTTTGATTCTTTTAACCACTGTTAGCAAAGTTACCATAATATGTTATTCTCTATAGAAATATCTTTTTCATATTTAATTAAAATTCACTCCTTTTATTTGGTTTATTATAAACTAAAATTAATTATCTTAAGAGAGACATGTTAGAATTTTTAGACAGTGTGAAAGGCTAAATAAGGAAAAAATAAATGCATAGTAGTGATAAATACCAAATTTAAAAAAGCAGTAATTCTTGTCAAGAAGTTAAGTAGATGCAATTGGGGAAGAGTATACAGGACGTTCAATGAACTTGATAAAATTTTATTTTTTATTTTCACGTATTTATTTTTAAATCTTTAAATTTATTTGAGAGAGTGAGAGCACAGAGGAAGACGCAGACTCCCTGCTGAGCAGACAGCCTGACGGCTGACGTGGGGCTCAATCCCAGGACCCCAAGACCATGACCCAAGCCGAAGGCAGACGCTCAACCAACTGAGCCACCCAGGCGCCCCAAAATTTTATTTTTTAAATGGGTGTTCTCTGTAGTACCGCATTTTGTATATATTCTAATATAGCCTAGTAAACTTTGTAAACACACACATACACATCAGGAGTCAGCAAAGCATGTAAAGTTTAGAGTAGCTCTGCTTTTGTTGCCTTCCTGCAGGTCACAGGAAGCAAAGCCAGGATTAGGACACACGGCCCTGTGGCTTCATATCTCCCACATGAGTATTGGGGTGGTGCTGTCTGAAGGCATAGTTACTCTGCTAAAGCCCAACAGGCCACCACCTGTGGGGGTCAGTTTCAAACACTAGACGAGGATTTTTCTCAAAATGGAAGCATAGAAGAAGAGATTACTAAGGTGGGATGGGGAAGTGGAGAAATCTGAGTCGCTGTCTCACTTCTTACTCTCTTGGGCTTGGAGCTCAAGCAGGATAAACAGCCTCGGTGCTAAGGGCTAGCATGACGTCTTCCATGATAAACCAATCCAGGAGCTAGCTAGTATCGTTTATTTTCTCACACCCCAAGTTCCTCAGAGCCTAAAGGTGAGGTCAAGCCAAATCTGAATGTCTCTACATTACTTGAAGACCATTATGTACCCATCTTGTTTGGGTAATGTGGTTAAATTTAATTTCTCTTATAAGAAATAACACAAATTTTAATAGGTGTATTCCTATTGCGGCAACTTGCGGATAAGGAGATTTTTATGTGTAACAGATTTCTCACATACTACTCAATAGCACTACCTAAGAAAACAAGGAAGAACAACCACTATTTATGAGGTGAAAAATCATACAAATGAATATTTGTATAGAATTATTTTTAAAATCCTTTCCACCTATATTGGTGGTGTTGACTCCAGTTTTTCTAGGTAAGTTGCCAGAACTTGTCAGCCAGAACTTCCTAATATAGTAGGTAATTATCTAGCCAATGGGGTTAATCTGAAAATTTAACCAGTCTATTCATGCTGGGCAATCTAAATTACCCAGTCAGAAAATCTATACTTTGTACATAAACTGAACAATTTAAAATTTGCCATTTCATTCTATTAAGTGGGTACAGAACCAAATAATGAGAACTGTAGTACGGCAATTCTTTCTTATTTAAAAACTGGACTCTCAGAAGCAACAAATTAAATGATAAAGAGACCACAGTCTAGCACAGACCATCGCATCATTTTATATTTTGCAATATAGATTATCCTCTACCAAATGGGTCATGTAATAATATGCATAGGTGTTGAACTGTCAAAAGAATTACACAAATTTCATTCATTCACTCATTCATTCTTTCCCTAATTAGAGTTTGGGGAAAAAAAACTTCTCTAAATGCTCATATTTTGTAATGTAGATGATTAGCCTGTGTTAATGGACATGAAGTTAACAATCAGATTTCTTAAAATGCAGAACTTGACTTAATAAAGTTTTTCTTTCTACTAGGCATTTGTGCGAGAAAAATCATTTTATTTCATTCTTAAAAGGACTTCATGCATGAGATTGCCACTTTATTGTGTATTTATCAAAACCTGTCCAGCTTATTTTTAATCCAGGTGTTGGGAGAGGTAGGTTAAAAGAGCATATAAACCTACACATAAGAGGCAGGATGAATTTTCAAATTGTGACATTAGAGAAGTGTCCCACTCTCAAGGGCTAAGTGTCTTCCACCGAAGTTTTCACCATTGGTGCGTACTCCTATGCAACTTGGTTAATGAGATAGCATCTCCCAGTTAAAATTGTGGGAGAGGGAGTTTATGCTGATTTTTTAAAAATCATAAATCACAGACACCTAACATTTTAAATAAATTTCATCCTTCCTAAGCACTTTTTCATAAAAGAGTCCTCTTAATTCATTTTAGTTCTCATCTACATACTATTAGCATGAGCATTCTTTTTTTTTTTTTTAAGATTTTTATTTATTTATTTGACAGAGAGAGACACAGCGAGAGAGGGAACACAAGCAGGGGAAGTGGGAGAGGGAGAAGCAGGCTTCCCGCGGAGCAGGGAGCCCGATGCGGTGCTCGATCCCAGGACCCAGGGATAATGACCTGAGCCAAAGGCAGACGCTTAACGAGTGAGCCACCCAGGCGCCCCGGCATGAGCATTCTTATGAGCAAAAATTCTTCTAAAACTGCATCTTCTCATGACTATTTACAGAGAGTTATTTGAAAACCTGAGCTAGAGAATGGCAGTTTAGGTAAATGGCGATGTTGCTTCTATCTCTATATAATAAGGTGGGCTCTTCCCAGTTAATGTAGCACATGCTGTTTTAGCTTACAAATGTTAAGAAGTAATAAATTTCCTCTCAGAGAGAGCCCAGGCAAAAAGTTAAATTGTATAAATGTATTCACAACCTTAATTGTTTTAGCTCTATCCCTTACTCTAGCTTCCTCTTTTATCCTAGCCAGGGTTAAAAAGATAGACTGAGGGAAGCCTGGATGGCTCAGTTGTTAAGCATCTGCCTTGGGCTCAGGTCATGGTCCCAGGGTCCTGGGATCGATCCCCACATCGGGCTTCCTGCTCAGCGGGGAGCTTGCTTCTCCCTCTGCCTCTGCACCCCCTGCTTATGCTCTCTCTCTCCCTGTCAAATAAATAAATAAAATCTTTGTATAAATAAATAAATAGGTAGATAGATAGATAGATAGATAGATAGATAGATAGATAGATGATAGATAGATAAGACTGAGTCAGACAGATGAAACCGTTCTAATTTTAGTGCTTGCTGAGCTACTGTCTTGAACTCTCTGATCCTCTAAGTCTTCATGAGCACTAATGTTGATAACATCATCGGGTTACTGTGAGAAATTCTTGCCTCGCTGTGTATGAAATGCCTCTGCTAGCCCCTGCCAGGTAGAGCAAACCAAGAAGGAGGCTCTCTGATGGTCCTCCTCTCACGCTGAGGTTTGGGGCAGCAGGAACTGATCGCTGGAGGAAGTTAGCAGCAATTACAGTGGTATTGGCATCACCCCTGTTCTGGGGGCTTATGTACCAAACCCTGCTCACAGGGAGAATCCCAATATCCTGAGGGCATAGACGATTTATGGACCCTCAGGAGTTATTATTGTTCTCAGAAATATTACATTTGAATGAGTGCAAATAAAACAAATGACATGAAATTAAAAATGACATGAAAATAGTAAAAAAGCTCCTATAGAATTTCAGGCATCAGTGAACCAAGTAGCCGAGGCACCTTGTAAATTCATGCTCTAATAGTCCTTATTTTTTGCTTACTGGGGCTACCTTGGTCAGGAATTATTTCATTGCAAAGAACAAAAAACTACACACATTATACTAAGCAAAACAAAACAAAAGGAAAAAACCTCAGAAAGTCAAGGGGAGGGATTTATTGGGAGGGATCAACAGTATCTCACAGAACCCCAGGGCAGGACGAGTTTCTCCCTTCACAAGTACTTAATTCTTTCTTTCTGCAGACTCATTCTCACTTTTCCTCAGCCAAGCCTGACCACTCCTGTCCTGAGTGCTAGAAGACACTCTGGGAAAGTTGTCTCAAGGAGCTTGTTCCTGTCCCCTTCCCTCTGCCACCTTGAAGCAAGCTTTCTGCCTTGGGTCAGACTATGGGCTAATATACTCCAAGCCTGTCAGCCTTAAATCTAGACTGAATGATCTAAATTGAATCTAAATATTACATCCATTTTAACAGATGCTATATGTTGCCTAGGAAGGTAAGAAGCTAGAGCCTTTAGTTCTTATTTAGCTAGGAATTCTCCCCTTTTTTCACACTTGGTTTTGGGGACAGGGGAAATGATATTAAATTTCTTTTAGTTTTATTCTCACTATGTGAGGCTTTTTTTCTGTAAAGATATCTTTATCTACCTCCCTATCTCTCTCTCTGTCTATCCATCTTTCTATCTATCTATCTATCTATCTATCTATCTATCTATCTATCTACCTATCTATCATCTATCATCTATCTATCGACTTATATATTTTAGTTCCAACTTTGGGGCTAGAAAATTCATCTTTAACCACGTGAATGACTCATTTTCCATTACTTCTCAGTACCTAGCAGAGGTTAACCAGTTTCTGGGTCTGAATGACAATTCACCAGAGAAAATGGCTCAAGGACCCATTTTGGTTCTGGGGAACATCTCTGTTCTAATTAACCATGGTCCATAGTTGGGCCTGTGGGACTCAGACCTCATACACACAGGGTGAAAGCAGGTTCCTTAAGAAGGGGAGGGAAGATTGGAAAAGAAACTTATAGGAGTATTCAACAGAAACTCTACCACCTAGGCCAGCAGGTTTCGATTTGGGGTACATACGAGAATTACCTGAGACGTTTGTTAAAAATGCAGATTCCCCTGCCCCACCTTTGTAACATAATCATTTATGTTGAAATAACGAACACAGCACATTGTTACTTGTTGGTAAAGTCCACATTGCTAAATCCACATTGTTGGTAAAGAATAAACATTTATCTTTTCAGTATAAATTGGCACATTTAAAATAACATCTGCATTCTTTATGGGACCAATGATATGGGAGTGGCAATTCTTTATACAAAAAATGATACATGAGGTGACATTGTATTAGATTAAGTAGACAGTATATGAGAAGTAACCCAAAGCTTAGTTTCAGGGCTGCTGTGATTTGATTTTTGCTGGTGAATATTGTTGTTTAAAATTTAAACCATCTTTCAGGGCACCTGGGTGGCTCAGTCGTTAAGCGTCTGCCTTCGGCTCAGGTCATGATCCCAGGGTCCTGGGATCAAGCCCTGTGTCAGGCTCCCTGCTCTGCGGGAAGCCTGCTTCTCCCTCTCCCACTCCCCCTGCTTGTGTTCCCTCTCTCGCTGTCTCTCTCTCTGTCAAATAAATAAAATCTTTAAAAAAAAATTTAAAAAAATAAAATTTAAACCATCTTTCATGAGACATTATCTTAAAGGTTCAAGTTTCCTTTATTATAACCCAAGAGCACTGAGGAATTATATCTAGCTATAGACAAAAGTACTTCTGGTGCATACTTTTTGATATCATGATGGTATGACAGCTTGGAAATATTGCTTTATAGCAAAAAAAAAAAATACCTGCTTGTTACAACAATATGCAAAAAAAAAAAAATGGATTTCTAGCCCTGTGTATTGCTGGACAACAAGCTAGTTCTAGAATTAATAATGGCCATCATCTACATAAAGAACCAAAGGAACCCAATCAAGTAAATGTTAAAGTCATACATTCATGTGATAAGATTATAAGTAATCTCTTTCTAATATATGAACACATTGCCAAAGATTATGCAGCTACCATCTAGAAGTGATAGAGCCAGACGAGAAACCCAGGTCATCTGTTTCCCAAAAGCTCATGAGCTCTGTGTCCTGGTAGGCTGCTTTCTCAGGCACTGTTTTTTTTTTTTTTTTTTTAAACCTTAACTAACTTCTCTAAAACCTCTTCCTTAGACAATATAAAAGGAACCACTTATGGCATCATTAATTATTAAACCAATTTGGATAAATCTAGAGTCACATCATTCATCGTCTAGAACATTACCTATGACTCTGCTTAGTGGGACTTGGCCAAGTTGTTTTTCTAAGCCTCCGTCTTGTTAGCTGAAAATGGGGATCATAATGGGCTCTGTCTCCTTAGGTTTCTTACAAGGATTAAATGATATAAGATGTATAAAGTGCTCTGCATAGATGCTGGCAGGTGAAAAACACTCAGTGAATCTTGGTTATTACTTTCTTACTTAAGGAAATTGGACATAACATAGTAATAACGTGTCGACTTGTGCTCTATCACTGTATATGTTTTTACCTCTGGATGAAAAACAGACATTTATTAAAAACCATTCACCAATGTTATAGAAACTTGAGACTATAGTGACCATCAACACTATCATTTCCTCTAATATACTGTTCTTACACTTTTCCTTCTCCAAGGATAACTGGGTAGAGATGATAGACAGATGGATAGATGGATAGATATACATGAATTAACACATAACTATGTAAAATGAATGTCTACAGTACAATTAATTGTCATGCAGCTTTCGTGCAATGTCTTATGCTTTCCTAGGTGTTTGTGTACATATTTTTTACATGATAACTTAAGTACTTTTCCAGTTAAAGGAGTAAACATTAAAAAAAAAGGAGTATACATTTCAGGTTACTGTTTCTCTTCTTAAAAATATATATTTAATGGTTTCATATATCCAGTCCTGAAACCTTCACCAGACCTACTTAAAATTTTTTTTGTGAGTGGATACTTGGACCCTGCTTACAGCTGAATAAGTTAGAGAGATTTCTACTTTCTGGAAGGAAGCACTGCCTGAGGTATAATGGATATTTAAAGCCTGTTAGACCTTCCTAAAATGTTAGGATGATGGCTCTTCAAGACTCACTTCGCTTTCTGCGCTCCTCCTCCCTCTCCAAACACATCTTCTTTCCAGGAGTCCCTGCCGGTGGCCCCTCCCCCACCCCCTTCTCCAGCAAGCCAGCTCGCCTTCCCAAACCAGCTCTCAGTGTCTGATAAAAAGAAAACATAATGTTCTATCTGCTACGATTATTATTTTGGAGTCATGCTGTAAACATCCCCCTTCAACGTACACCACACAGAAATGCATGGGGTATGAACTCCAGCCTGCGTCTTTGGGCACCAGGGGCTGTTCCTGGCATCAAAGGTTGACTTCACAGTGGTTTCCCCCCAATGGGGCTTAATTACAGGGCGAAGAATTGTCATGAGTACCAGTCTGTTTGGATAGAGCCTTGTCTACCCAGAGTCATAAACGTGACACACAAGCTCTAAAGTTTCCTAAGAAGTGTTAATATTTAAGAGCATGTTAGACCCAGGAATTTGTAAATCAGTAGTTTTACTTTGAACACATCTCTAGCCAGTTGTGACATTGTTCAGTAAATTGGCAGCCTGTTTGCTGTTGTTTCCTCTTTTTGAAATTTAACCTCCTGGAAAAACAGCCATCTGGGCTGTTCTATGTCTCAACATAGGCCACCAGCAAAGACCACTTAAAGTTGTTTTCTTTTATCTGGAGTATGAATTCCCCTCTAGCAACTTTCTTTCCTCCTTTTAAATCATTTTGACAGGGCATCTTTGCTGGGTGCAATTTCTGGGCCCTTTGAAAAGCTGGGGGCAGAGGATTTAGGAACATCCTCTGTTGGGATTTCCTTCTGCTCACGCTGTAAAGGCAGAAAGTTTCTCAAATTTTTATGCCACGAATGGACGTTTTTTAGCCCGTTAACTGATGTTTCATTCCATGCAAGATAGCATTTTGGATGTCAGACTTTTTGATGTTGTCTTTTAACACATACAGGCTTGGAATTGGCTGTGTTTGAGTAATCAACAGTAAGAGAGATAACCACAATGATTCGTCATCGCTGTAAATATATATGTTTAATATGTCACAGCTTTATTACTTTTACATTAAACCCAAAAGTTCATCATTTCCAAGTGGATTCAGGGGAAAAATTTGTCGGGAAGGAATAGGTTTTGAAAAGAAATCAGTTCTAGAGTATTCAGACCCTGAACAGATTTCTCCATGCAATGCAGGAGATCTGGAAATAATAATATGAAGACTCATGATATTTCCCTTAGATTAAAATTGGTTCATGTCTATCTCTGCCACAAGTAACAAACTTTATAGCTAGCCAGTCTACTTTTTTTGGCTCTCAGTCTCAAATTTCAGTTGGTATAATTCCACAGAAAAGAGACTTTGTTTGGAACAATCAACCATGTTGGTAAAGCAATGTTTTGTTTGGAAATATACAGATTGTTGCTTCAGAGTGCTTAATAAATGGGTATGTGTGTGTTTCTACAACATTTTTTAAGCAAAGTAGAAGACAGGAAATACAAACCTACATATTAAAGAGTTCTGCCAAATGAAGAGCTCTGTACTTTTTTATAAAGAAATTCTCTGCCAAGAGTTTGCCAAAACCTGATTGCAAATGAACATCACAGCTTCTCACAAACAAATCAGGAACTCCTGTGAATGGATGCCCAGTGTTTTCATGTGCATTGCCAAGCAATCACTGCCCACTGGGTAGAGATAGGAGGAGAAATCGATTGCAATGCCTGTGTATGGGCGTAGCAAAATTTTTGCAGTTCAGACCGTAGCTTCATAGCTATGGTAAACCCTCATTTACAAAGCTTTTGATTATTTCCACAAATGGTCGGCAAATAGCGGTCCAGACAGAGGGGTATTTTATAATTTCTAGCTTCTCGTAGAAAAACAAATGTTGGTGCCTCTTTTCCAAAGACCGGGAAATACGGATTATAATTTATTTTTTATCTAAAGTCAGTTCAATTTCATTTTTGGGATAAGAAGCTAGAAAACCCCAACTAGTAGAACAATAACTCTATGGATTTTTATTTTTAAAGCAGTCCGTAATGAGACAAAAATTAGTAAAATATTTTTGAAGCCAGATTGTCATTGGCCATGCTCTCAACATAATAAATATTATTTCCCGGGTACTTATTTTGTGATAGACAGTATGCTACTGCTTTATTTATTTATTTTTTTAAACAAGGAGTTTAGTTTTATTTTCTCTGTGCATTTGCAAAAAACTTAGGACCAACACAGAAATAAATAAAACCGCCTGTGAAAAACATTACACTTAAGAAAAAAAAAAAAGGCCTGAGAGGGATTAGTGCCTTAGCCATAGGGAGTTACAGCAACTCTGATTGGTCCAAGGAATTGAAAAGATATTGGGAAGATAGACCAGGAGGCAAAAGAACAGAAATTACTGAGGAAGAGGGCCTCGATGTGGGCCACGAGGGGAACTGGAGGCTGGGGGGTGGGCCGGGATGGAGGGAGGGGCCCCCACTGGTAGCCATAGGGTGGGGGTCATGGAGGCCCAGTGTATCCATGAGGAGGCGTCAGTGAGGAGGTCCACGCATCCCATATGGAAGCATAGGACCTGGGTGACCCATGGTAGATCCAAGCGGAGGCCCTCGAGGGGCATGCCCATTGGAGGAGGTCCAGGATGAGGCATTCCAGGTGGCAGTCGGGGTGGTGGCTGCCCCGCATAGCCTGGGGGCCCAGCATGGGGGTGTCCTAAGCCATGAGGGCCATGGTGGGCCAGCTGCATCTGAGACATCCCTGGATGGGGCATCCCACCCGGGGGGAATGGGGGAGGATGTGAGTGTCCATGTCCGGATGTCCAGCCCCTGGGGTTCCTGCTGATGGTGGGCCATGTCCTCCAGCCCCAGGAGGCATAGGTGGTGGGGGCATGGCTGGGGGTATCCCAGGTGGAAGGGCTCCAGGAGGTGGCACTGGGGGTGGGAAGGACCCAGGAGAAGGCATGCCTGGTGGAAGAAGCCTGGACCCTAGTGATGATACCACAGGATTGGGGGCTGAGGGTGGAAGGGGTGCATCTGCAAACAGCTGATGAGGGCAGTCAGCCTGGGACAGTGGGTTCTGGGCTGCCAAAAGTCGTTCAGCTGCTGCGCCATGGCGCTCACCCTTGGAGTTCTTCTTGAAGGCATAAGACACAGTGATAGGGAGGTTACAGAGATATTGCCCATTCATGGCCTCAGTAGCTGCATGCAAAGCATCAAATGAAGTGAAATTAATAAAGGCATAACCTTTGGAGTTGCCTGTGTCAGGATCCTGCATAATCTTTGGGGTTTGTAAGATGACCCAAAAGGCGCTGAAAGTATCAGAAAGCAGTTTCTCACCAATCTCCAGGTCTAGATTGCCAATGAAAATGTCGGCCCCCACGTCCAGGTTCTTGTTGTGAGTTGATGCTTTGTTCACCTGTATTGGTTTCCCATAGGGTTTGATAATGTTCATGATCTTAATGGCATACTCGGCATCTTCCTCACTCAAGAATTCCACAAAGCCATAGTCTTTGTGGAATTGGTGCTGACCTGTGACTCTATCCTTTGGCATGTGGATGTTGACTACTGGCCCTGCCTGGAGAAATAGCTCCCACAGCAATGGTTCGCTAACCTTCTCGTCCAGGCTCCCGACGTAGACAGTGGCATCCTGGTTCCACCCGGAGTTCGGCCAGGCCACCATGGCGAAAGAGCTCCTGCCGTCTCCAGGCAGCGATCCCGCCCTCTGACCGCCGACAGTATGCTACTGCTTTAAATACTTCCTGTAATTTTAAAATTTTGGATGTCTCAAATTATTTAGATAGCAAATGACAGGTCTAGATTTTGAACAGAATTCTGTCCTACTCTAAATTATGTGCTCCTTATGACTATATTCTATTGACTTCCTTATGTCAATAATAAGGCAAAGCATCTTGCTTGACTCAAAAAAATTTTTTAATTCCAGTCATAATTTTATCCATAGAACCAAATCAGTATTTATTTTCAAAGTTATCTCTCATACCTTCCTTATTATGTCTCATGCTATTGCGGTGGCATAAATCCGTCCACTATCTTCACCCTTAATCTGACCCAGAGCCAACGAATAAAAGGTATAGAAACTACAGCCTCTTTTTCCTTGCCTGTGGCAGGCATCACCGACAGAAAATGGCGCCCTTCTCCCTGCAGCCAGCCTCCTGCTGTATTCCTCATCACAGTGTTCCGGGAAACGATACCAGTTATCTGAGTTTGCTCCCAAGAAAAAAATATATTTGCCATCGAAGATTCATCTCATCCTGTGCACTGTTACCAGAAAAACTCCTTAAAATACTTCTTCACTGTCCTGATCAAAATTAGTCAGTGGCTCGATATTGCCTACTCCCTAAAATCAGATCCCTTAGCTCCTCCAGGCTTTTTCCAAATGTTCTTCTCAGCCTTCTCTTCCTCTCCTTTTACTCTTCTACAGAGATTTTACCTCTCATGGTCTGGGAGTCTGCATTCTCCTAAATTTTGTATGCTTGTTCTTTATCTAAGAATGTTGCTTTGTTTCTCTGTGCTGATAAAATCATACCAACAGTTTTAGATCAACCCCCCAACTATTTTGAAACTAACTGATTTGTTTTTCCTCCAGATTTTCAATATGGTAGAAGTTCTCTAATCTGATGAGATCAAGACCAGTAGTTGACAGGTCAATCGACTACAAAAAAATAAAAGGAACGCTTAGGGAAAGAATCATAGTCATGATACATATATTTCATAAACATTCCAATTTAAAACTTAAAAAGCCATACATTAATTCATCAAACTTTTGATACAGGGCCATTTTTTTTTAAATTAAAAGTCTGCTTTTTAGAATAGAATTTAACAGCATCTTTCTTTCATACAATACACCCATAATGCATCCTCCATGATTCCCAGTTTGGGTTTATTTAAAGTGAAGCAAGGGGCGCCTGGGTGGATCAGTCCAGTTAAGTGTCCGACTCTTGATTTCAGCTCAGGTCATGATCTCAGGGTCATGGGACTGAGCCTTGTGTCAGACTCCACGCTGCGTCAGGAGTCTGCTTGATGTTCTCGCTCTTCCTCTCCCTAAGCCCCTCCCCCCACTTGCACTCTGAATAAATAAAATCTTTAAAAAATTAGTAAAGTGAAGCAAGAACTTTCCAAATATTGTGAGTACAAAGTCCTCCTAAATTTCTGTGATCGTTCCCCCTAATCTTTTTAGGTTGTTTTTTTTTTCAATACTTAATTTGTTAATAATTTTTTCTCAATAATTTGAGACATCCAAAATTTTAATATTTAAAAGTCTTTATAAAGCAATCAATTTCGTTTTCATACAAAAACTCCACACCTCTCCTTATGCCCCCATATTTTATTGATTTCATTGTGTGATTTTAATAACAAGTACATTGACATATGTGGAACAAACATGCTTGGACAGCATAGTACTCAACTGCAGGTGTCCTAGAGGGTGGTAAGCTTGCTGTGAGCAGGGGGCCTACTATGGCAATGTATTTTGCTGAGCGGATGGAGAGCTGAACATATTCCAGAGAGTTGGTTAAGTGAATGGCGAAGAAAGATTCTTCTCATTTATATTTATAGTCTGTTTCATTGCTTGACTCTGATGATATGCAGCTTTTGAAGGGGTGGGGGCGGCAATTGTCTTTCTGTGTAGACTGTTGTGGTTGGCTGTAGAGGGCAGGAAAATTGTTTAAGAGTCCCTTGGATTCTTCCCCACAACAAATCATACTGACATTATAATGAAAATAGAGTATTCAATAAATTCTTTTTGCTGATTAAACTCATCTGGCTAGGTGAAAGAAAAAAATCTTCTAGAAATCCACAAAAAGGAAATACTCTGGAGGTTCACGTTCAAACAGTACTCTGTAACTCGGACAGGGACAGATAATCAGAACATAAAATCATTTAGGAAACTAAGGGTGCAGTTCTTGCACTAAAATTTTGGATACATTATGGATATAACACAGTATTCAAGGCACAGAATAAATTAACACTAAACGGGGTAATTGTTTAAATAAATAAATAAATAATTTACACTGAAGAATTTAAATAATTTTCTAGAAGCTCAAAAATTTTAGAAACCTTTCTGTTTCTGTGATCTAGGATCTAGACACGTCACTCTAACATTCTCAGCTTAACAAAAGAAAGTGGAAAGGGTGGGAGATTTGTCCAAGGTCACAGAACAAGTGATCTAAACATAGCTAACCAACCACAGGGTACCCAAAATGTTCTTAGTCAAAAGACTTCAAAGCTTTTTTCCCCCAAAATAACTGCTTCAGTCAAAGAGAGAAGGATAATTGCTACTTCTACAGACAACAGAAGAAACCAGCATCATTTCATCCCAGAGAGCAGCATTAAATGGCCACCCACACACTCCATCACATATTTATCTTCTCCAGCTGCAAGACCCTCTTCTCTCTGGCTTCCCATTGACCTAGAAAGAAGAACTAATGAATAAACAAAGTCTAAAACAGATGCAAAGGCGGAATGCATAGAAAGTGCTACTGCACTTTAATTGAATCTCTGGGTCAGCTCTTCCCCGCTCGCTGGTGCTACGGTCAGGGAGGCACATCAGCTCTTCACAGAGACTGTGGTGGCTCGACGTCGGCCAGGACCAACGCCTGGCTGTGCAGGACAGGAGGCCTCAGCCGGGCCTTGAAGAGTCCTCAGTTTAGGTGACTGGCAAACACTGGCTAGGGTGAATTTGATTCCTTTCCTTTCATCTCAACAACAAGCTATCGGTGGTTCCTGAAGGCAATCATGATGGACCAGATGTACGGTTGTGTCAGATGCCTACACTCAAGAGAGTGCTCTGGCGCTCAGGGCAGTCGACGATTCATCCATTAGAGATGCATCTTTAAGGCAGAGGTCAAACACTGGTGGCCCATTCGGCCTTCAGATGGATTTTGTGTAGGCCACACAGCTGTCTGTTTATTCATTTAAAAAAGACTGCCAGTGCATTCAGATGCACCCCATTTGCCAAGTTCTGTAGCGTAAATACTCTCACAGTGTCTGATTTCAAGCCACCAGCATGACACTCCCAGACACAGCATTGGGAGGAGGTGTGGGGTGGCACGCCATTCGCCATTGCACAGCGTCTCCATCATACACATACCATAGATGTAAAGACGCCAAGGTGCGGATGTCATGGTAAAGCATAGTAAAATAATTAGAAAGCAACATCATTATGATGAGCTTTGAGTATTTGTTACCTTCGTTTAATGTGACTGTAAGTTTTTCTAATTTAAATTTTCATGCTAGCTGTGTTCCACAACCAGCTTTCAGAATCCTTGAAAACCCACCGCTCGGCTGTCGTGAGTCAGTGCGGCCAGCTGTAGGACCACACAGCGTGCAGGGTGCATATCATGACCAGCAACCACGGCCACAGCGGTTCAGGCTCCCAAAGCCAGATCTGATTCCCAGTTGGCACATTTACTAGCTGTGCGAGTTTGCACAAGCTCCTTCACCACACAGAACCTCCGTTTTCTCAGGTGGAAAAATAAGTTAATAATGTTTATTTGGTGACTCTGTCGTGAGGAGTAAATAAAAAGTATATGTGAAGGGCTTAGCACTGTGTTTGGCACATAATAATCACTCTGCAAATCGTGACTTTGACTCTAGGTAGGAATTACTTGATTAGGTTTGTTTTGCTGCTACCTTGAAAATCTGCCCGCAGGACCTCAAAGAAATGAGAAATTCATGAGCAGAGGAAGGAAAGAAACCAGGGAGACTGGGGAAGCCTGGACGAAGGGCGACACAAGGGCACTGAGAAAGAGTGAGAATAAGATAGGATCAAAAGATACAAAATTAGGATGAGAGAAAGTAATTCAAAAATGCAGTTGTTTTTCTTAGAGATCCGTTCTCAATTTTTCACAGAGACTGTATAATTTCTGCATAAACTGTTGAAGTCATTTCCTTGAATGGACAGCAGCAAGTGTCAAACCATCCCATCCTATCCATCTGGCCCAGAAAATTCAATCGGAAGTGGACATGTGACCCACACCCAGCCAGTTAGATATGCTCTCACCTTGAAATTTGTAACTGATACCTGGAGACTGAAGTGAGGTGTTGCTGGGAGTGGCCATGCTGGGCAGCTCTGATTGGTCATGAGAAAATGAGGCAAGGAAGCCAATCTGCAGAGGTGGAGGAAAGCAAAGTAGCAAAACAGAAATAGAGCTGGCTGAGCCCACAGCAGAAAAAAGGAGACAGGAGACCAATGAAAGCTTTCCAGTTCTTATGAAGTTTGGCTGTACCCCTCAAACTTTGTTTCTGTAAGATGAACCATTTTCTTTATGATAAAATTCCTCTACCTCAACAAGCTTGAATGGGCATCTATTCCTTACAACCCAATGATCCCTGACCAACGGGCAGATGATCTCTGCCCATTCTGTGAAAATATACAAAAATCACAGTAGATTGTAGCTTGAAGAGATGAGATTCCAGCCCCCTTGGTCAATGTATGATCAATGAATTCAGTGTTGCCCAGAGAAATTAAATGACTCGCACTGAGTCACATATTTAACAAGTAATAGAGCTATTCTAAAGCGTAGTTTGGCTGGGTCCCCGGCAGGGCCACGCCCCTCCTCGGTACGTTACTGGTGTGCTTCCAGTTTTGGAGGGGTAGCACCTTCAAAATCCCTTGAGAGTGATACATTCTCAAGGACCAAATCTCAGTGTCTCTTTTTATGAATAAGGTCAGATAGAACAGAGCAGAGCAGGAAGTTGATCTACTGAGAGGCAGGGTTAAAACATGGGCTTCTCAGTTTGATTGGCCTGTGTTCAAATCCTGACAAGCTGTGTGACTATGGGAAAGAAACACGGCCTCCCTAAGCTCCAGTTTCTCCTCTGAACAATGGAGACAAAGAAAATTATCTAATTTAGAGAGTCATTGGAGGATTAAATAAATGCATGAATGTACTTAGCATATTCCCCCCACCCTCCATGTAGTAAACATTCACTAAATGTTAAAATTGTTCTTGACCTTACTATTGTCAGTTGATCAGGTAGGAGTCAGGAACCAAGCCCAGTGGGTTCTGTGTCCTTTTACCTTTGGATGCAGTGATTTCTTTCCTTAATGTAATGATGTAAGTTTATATAATTTCCTTGACTTAATGGTGTAAGTGTATACAATCAGTAACAGCGTCCACACATGCATATTTCTACATGATACAAATCATTCCTTCAACAGTAGTTATTTGCTAAATCTTTTCTTAAGGATGGGAATGACTTCAGTCCAGAATATAGTTGAGATTTAATGTGCTTTGAAAATAGACACTTTTATACTGGGCGATTAAAAATGTGGCACTAAATGTAATAAACCATGGATGCTAAGAGTCAGCATTAAAAGCAAGCACTATGTTTCCTAGAACTCCTATGAGGCAGAGCTAACAAGAATTACTAAGCCAGCAGCTCAAATCAGGAGATAGTGTGTAAGCACAGCCACACTTCATTAATGCAGAAGCGCCGAGAAACTGTTTTCAGCCAGAAGCAATGTAGAATGCAACATAATTAAACAAGTGGAGATGGATCAACCTAGAAACTTTACAAGACATGATTACAGCTTTAAAATTCCATGATGCAGGGTTTTTAGCAAGATCATTGTAATCTAGGGCAGCAATTCTCAGGCTTCTGTGGCATAAGAGTCAACATGAAGAACTTGTAAAAAATGCATTTTTTCGATCCAACCGCTGGATGTTCAAATTCAGCGGTTCTGTAGTGCTGAACAGTTACCTATAGTTTTTAATCGAGCTCTCTGGGTAATTATAATCCAGGTGATCTTAGCATAATTCATTCTGAGAAACACTGACAAAGAATCTTAGATCGAGTAACTTTTTTTTTTTAATCTTTTTTTTTAAAGATTTTATTTATTTATTTGAGAGAAAGAGAGAGAGAGCAGGAATGCAAGCAGGGGGAGTGGGAGAGGGAGAAGCAGGCCTCCCACCGAGCAAGGAGCCCAGTGTGGGGCTCGATCCCAGGACCCTGGAATCATGACCTGAGCCGAAGGCAGACACTTAATGACTGAGCCACTCAGGCGCCCCTCGAATAACTTTTTTTCCAAAGATTTTATTTATTTATTTATTTGAGAGGCAGAGAGAGAGAGATCAGAAGCAGGGAGAGGGAGACGCAGACTCCCCGTGGAGCAGGGAGCCCAATGTGGGGCTCGATCCCAGGACCCTGGGATCATGTCCTGAGCCGAAGGCAGATGTTTAACGACTGAGCCACCCAGGCACGCTGCAAGTAACTTTTCTGACAGGAAGGAAACAAAATTCTGCATAAGGAGCTCTTCTCAGCAGTCTCAGAATGGAGGCAGATCAGACCCTTAAAAAGAAAAGAAAAGAAAAGAAGAAAACAGAACTCAAACGATGCAAGTCTTTTCAATTAGCTGTACCCTGACTCTCTCTGAACCTTAGAGACCGGGTTCCGTGGAAATACCAGGTGTTAGTGTTAGCTCAGTCTGTCTCAAGGGAATCGAATGACTCATGTGGAACAGCAGAAGCATAAAGGAATCTCAAGTTCAATGAATCATCCAGTAGACAAGAGAGGTATTTTTCAATAACCTGAAGATATAAATAACCGAACATACATTTCTGCAATAGTGATTACCAAGGACTTATTTTAAAAACATCTCAAAAATGAAGGGATTCTAAATTGTGGCAATAATACGCTTCACCTGATGGACTGTGGCAGCAACTGTCCAGCCAAAGAAAGCAGCAGCAAAGCGGGTCCCCAGTAGTCACCGGACGGCCATTTAGGACGTTCAAATTCTGATCTCATCTCCGATACCAACTCACTCTGCAATTTCGGGCAAGGCATTTCACTTCTCCGGATCTCAAAGTGGACTTGATGTCTTGAAAATTCCTTTCTTTTCCAAAGATCTGCAATAAAGTGCTTACTGTGTGCAGGAACTCTTCCACACACTTCACTTAGAAGTCAACCTATTTAATCCTCCCAGGCACCCTGTGAAGTCTGTGCCCATATTTGAATGACTCCTGTTTTATGGGTGAGCCTACTGAGGCACAAAGAGGTTAAGTAAGTGGCCTAAGGTCACCACGCTGGTTTATTTTATGTGTTAACTAGACTGGGCCACAGTACCCACATATTCGGGCCAACATGACTGTTGTTTCTGTGAAGGTGTTTTGGGATGAGATTTACACTTAAATTGGTAGGCTCAGAGTAGAGCAGATTACCCTCCATAATGTCGTTGGGCATCATCCAATCAGTGCAAGGCCTACATGGAATAAAAGCTGATCTTCTAGAAGTCGCAGCCTGCCAGCCTCCCTTATCCGATTTTGGACTCAGCAAGCCTCCAAAGTTGTGTGAGTTAACACTTTAAAATAAATCTCTTTGGGGGCGCCTGGGTGGCTCAGTTGGTTAGGTGACTGCCTTCGGCTCAGGTCATGATCCTGGAGTCCCGGGATCGAGTCCCATATCGGGCTCCCTGCTCAGCGGGGAGTCTGCTTCTCCCTCTGACCCTCCTCCCTCTCATGCTCTCTGTCTCTCATTCTCTCTCTCGCAAATAAATAAAATCTTTAAAAAAAAAAATTTTTTTTAATAAATAAATAAATAAATAAAAATTAAAAAAAATAAAATAAATCTCTTTGTATCGTATGCACGTCCGCCCTGGTGGCTCTGCTTCTCGGGAGAGCCTGACAAATACAGTCACACGCTATGCTATTAGTACTAGTGGCAGAACCAGGTTGGGGCCCCCGGCAGCCTGGCCCCCCAGAGGGAGGATAACCAAGATTCTAGAATGCCAGAGGTTGGCCAAGCATCGCCTCGTTGGAGTCAGAGCTATCAGTGAACACAGACTCGTAAATAGAATTTATTCCTAGTGGTTTTTCTCTGCATGTCTACAGGGATGGTCTCATTGAACTGGGCATAATCAGCTCTGGAAACGTGAAGCTCCAAGCATTGATATTGAAGAACCTAACACCATACATATTTTTTTTTTTTAAGATTTTATTTATTTTTTTGAGAGAGAGAGACATAGCAAGAGCAGGAACACAAGCAGGGGGAGTGGGAGAGGGAGAAGCAGGCTTTCTGCAGAGCAGGGAGCCTGATGTGGGGCTCGATCCCAGGACCCTGGGACCATGACCTGAGCCGAAGGCAGACGCTTAACGACTGAGCCACCCAGGCGCCCAACACCATACATATTTGATTACAGAAAATTCTGCGTTTGGGGCACATCCCTAATCTCTCAGAGTTGATTTTAGAAAGCAACTGCCATCTTGCAAAAAGTCCTTATTGACAGAAAAAAAAAAAAAATTAGCATAAGGTAGTCTGACCCACAGTGGTAATTTGGTTTTGTTTTTTGTTGGGTTTTTTTGTTTTGTTTTTTTGCTTTTTTGCTTTTTTGTTTCTTTGTTTGTCTTCCCTTAGTTGTTAACCTTGCTCTCTGTTCAGTAGATGCTGTCCTGGAAGAGTCTTGGAACACTTGTAAGTGGTAGGTGAATTTAAAACTGTTGCTATAAAATTTCATCCTATTTTATTTCAATTTAATTAAGTAATAGAAGGCCCTTAGACTTTCTTTGTAATGGGTGCATATATGCCAATAATTGTTTTTCTGTTCAAGACCCAAATTGACCTCTTGACCCTTAAATAAAGGTGACCTTGGAGACATGGCTTCACATTAGTCCAAGAATGGATATCATCGACCAATCAATCATCACCACTATCCAAATATCTGGTAAGGAGAGAAAAAGCTTCTTTTCACTAAAAGTTAGTTTTGGATTTCTAGGGAGAAGTCAACAATGGTTTCAGACACCCAAGAGAAACCCTACCTTCAAATGCGCTCAGCATTAAGGCTTGTGGGGCTTTGTTGGTGGGGGTCAGCTATCTCCACTGGAGATGTCTGGTTCGAGCACCTGAAGGCTGATAGCGCAGGAAAGACGGGGCGCCCCTAAATGAAGGAAACATTTAGCTAAGGTTCAAGATCACTGGGCTCTTTTCTGGCTTTCACACATGAGTCAAATGTTGTCTATAACTACCCTGACCCAAACTATTAACTCTGAAACTTACGTAGCAGCAGAGGAAGAAGGAGAGGAAGCGTGAGCTGTTCTGCTTAAGGCAGAGGCTAAGCCACTGTGGCCAGATTCAATCAGTGTAAGAGAGACAGGTTTGGAACTGCTTGGTGAGATTCCTTCCTTCCAAATGTCTAGACAGTCAAAAGGGTGTGCAGGCTTGCCTCTGACTCTTCCCGTTAAAGGCCTCTCTTCACATAAAATGTCACTGCTTATATGGGTTTGTTTGTATTATCTTTGAACTTGATGTGTATTATTCTACCTTTGTCAACATCCACTCCCACTTTCTATAAGCTTTAAACTATCCCAGATGCTGAGCAAATGTGAATTCTTTGGAAGGCAGCCGGCCTCTGTAATCTAGTGGCACAATCACTAACCCTTCTCCAAATTCAGTTACTGTCAATTTTAAGCATACCTTATCTAGGAGCATTTTATATGCTGTAGTTGAAGACAGACGCCAAACATGTAAAAATGTAACCTTGACCTACCGCTATCGGCGTCTATGCTGTTTAAAAGGAAAATGGACTCTCAAGGCTGAACGCTTATCTGCTGTTCACAGTCACTTAATGCTCCAAAATGTATGCTCCCAATGTCAGCTCTTCAGTTGCCTGTCAAGGAACTTCCCACTAGGCATGTAGCTTCCAGTATATTCTGTACAGAATATAGCCAGAGCTTTAAGGATGTCAAGGTGGATATTAAATATAGGAATCAGGATCAAAGTCACATGATGCCTACTTTTCCTTGGCACCATAGTGTGACCAGCTTCCCTGTGTCCAACCTCTGCAGAAACACGGTGTCTTGCTTGGTAAAATTGTGTGTGGTAAAATTACACCCCACATTGACTGTTCCATGCAGACTTGACATGGGCATAATAAAACGCATGGCCCACATGTCTTCTGCAGAGATTTCAATCTGCTCCCTTATCCTCAATCCTCTGCTGTATTTCTACTACTACTATTATTTATTTTTTTCTTTTTTATCTTAAGCTCTAAATGTGAAAGGAAGAGAGGCAGTCACAAACAAATGAGAAGAAAGAGAACGAAGCTAATACAGAGAAACAGTTTCCTGATCTCAATAGACATTTTGCAACAGGGCTTTGTGTATTATTTATGAGGCTATATTAACAGACCAAGGAAAGAAAGAATATTAAAAAAAAAAATCAGATAATTTTAGAATACATAGCGTGGGCCTAGGGAAAATATATCCGCTTTTGTCCAAAAAATAGATCAATATCCTCCTTTTAAAAGGAAGCTTCTGGAAAAAAAAAAAAAAAACCTCCATATGATATATAAACTTCCCGGAGCTTCTTAACATCAATGGTTCTGTCTTTATGCTGGTATTTGAATTGATTTTCTTCCATTCTTTGTTTTTCTTTTTTGGGGGTCTTTTTAATGAGCAATTTTGTGCAGTCAGTTTGGCCATGTAATAGATCTAATTCTGCTGATAAAGAAGATTGAAAATAAATATGGTTCTAAAATCCAGCAGAAACTATTAAATCATTGATTAACCAAGTAAAAACCACATCATATTTTTGGTTTAACCACTTGTTTAAGTTATTTGTGAGACTTTCTTCTATAGGAGTTGAAAAACTTGATTAATGAAAGCTGGCCTCTGTGGAAAAAAGAACTTAGTTGTTCCATATGTCATAAAAAGGCTTGATTGGAGACTGAGCAGACTATGATTTTTTCCTTCCTGGAGGAAAACGTGAAATTCTTTCCACAGCTTTTAGACTCTGATCTCAAAGCTAAATGAATTATGTTTGTCTTTGGGATTTTTCTTCATGTGAGCCCAGCCGTATCAGGATGGACTCATGACAAGTCGGGGCAGGCAACTGCAAACAGTGTAATCTTCAGGATCCTGAGCTTACCCCACTCCTCTGAGTAATACCCCACTGGCCTAACACACCATTTTTAACAAGGTAGTGGATCTTTAAATCTTTTGAGTCTTCAAAAGCTGAAATCATCAGTTAAAAACTAGTTTGATCAAAGCTTTGTGTGAAAGGAAAAGGGTGCTAAAAAAGAGAAAACTCTTTAGAAAAATCATCATTTTGCCTTAGGCAAGATCTGAAGCACTAACCTGCTCAGCTATCCTCTTGGAGTTTGGGAAATTGCTAACTTTGTTTTCATCTCGGATACAGATAGGTTGTGGACTGCCTTTGATCTCTCCAGGCACTGATTGGAAGCAAGCAATTTCGAGAGTCTATTCCAATTGTAATCCAGCCAGTGCCCAGTGAGGAGATACCCATCGAACTCCTCCATGTTTTGGATTTCTTCACTGCCCATTACTGGTTTGTTGGATAAGGAGGTGTCAAGTTGGGAGGGATGGTGAACAGGATTGCATTTGGCAGAGCAGAGAGATCTCTGTCGCTGGAAAAAGAGATGATTAATATTGCTTCTAGGTATCTTCTTATCCTAAAACACTGTGATGAGGGAGTAATGGTGGTTGGGGAATGTGGCTGGGAATATGGAAGGTAGGACCTCTCAAGACTTGAGGAATGAAGGGGCACCTGGGTGGCTCGGTCAGTTAAGCATCTGCCTTTGGCTCAGGTCATGATCTCAGGGTCCTGGGATCGAGCCCCACATCGGGCTCTGCTCAGCAGGGAGTCTGCTTCTCTCTCTCTCTCTCAAATAAATAAATAAAATCTTAAAAAAAAAAAGACTTTAAGGAATGGATCACCTACACCAACTACACCAAGCATTATACTATATACTGGGGATAAAAAGATGAGTGGGCTTTCCTGCCTTAAATAATGGCAGCAGAGTCAGAGAGTCTTATATGCAAATAGATGACTTTGCAAACATATATAATGTGTGCAATAGTATTTAAACTACAGTAGTAGTCCAAAGATAGGAGTGATCACTTCATTGTCTTGAGAACAAGTTCAGGTATCCCATACATTAAGGTAAGAGAAAATCTTTATTCAAAATGTACAGTTGACAAAAGACCTTAACGGTGGAGGATGCTGTAGCTTTTATCTGGACCCTAATGCCCTCATTTTCGAGGAGTAAGTTATAATATTGAGGGGGTGTGTGTGTGCATGCACTAAGTGAAAATGTCAGAAGAGCAAATGTTTTTCTTCTGCTTCCCGTTCTTCCTAAGTGGGCCAAGTTGTCCTTGGATCTCTTTGCTATTACTTCCATTTGTGCGTAAAATTTGCCTTTTACAGGCTTATGCTGATAACTAAGCTGGGATAAGTGAAGTGGAAGCCATATGGATTCATAACTAAGACATGTAATGGATTTGCACAAAATCATATGATTTTTGCTCAATTCCTTAAAGAAAATGTCATAAGCAAGGGAGTCATTTTTTCATTATCCCAGCTGAGAAGAAATTGGATTGAAAGAAATTCTGAGAACATGGAAGAAATCAAGCCAGTTTATAAAAGGTCTTTGAGAAATCATTTGCTCCTTGTTACTTCTGACACAGCACGAACACCAGAACTGACATTTGTAGAAGCAAGGGAAAGTAAATAACAAAAACACCAAAAAAGAAACAGAAGATTTCCTTAATGAGAAATGCATTATCAAGTATATCCTACAAAGGGAATAAAACAGCGCTGTTGAAAAGAATTCTGTGATGATATAAGTGTTTTGTATCAGTGCTACTCAACACAGTAGTCACTAGCCACACGTGGCCATTGATCACTTGAAATATTTCTAGTATGACTGAAGAAATGAATTTTTATTTTTTCGTTATTTTTTGTTAACTTAAATGTATTCTTTTTTTAGTTCTTTATTTGAGCATAGTTGATGCACAGAATATTAGTTTCAGGTGTACTACATAGTGATTCAACCTCTCTCTATGATATGCTGTGCTCACCAGTGTGCCTACTACCTGTTACCATACAATGTCATTACAATATCATTTATTATTTCCCTACACTGTGCCTTTTATTCTGATGATTTGTTCATTCCACAACTGGAAGCCTGTACCTCTCACTCCCTTTCACACATTTTGCCCACTCTCTCACACCGCCCCTCTGGCAACCATCAGTTTGTTCTCTGTATTTATAGGTCTGATTCTGGTTTTATTTGTTTGTTTATTCACTTGTTTTGTTTTTTTGAATTCCACATATAAGTTAAATCAAAAGGTATTTGTCTGTCTCAGTCTGATTTATTTCATTTAGCATAATACCCTCTAACTCCATCCATGTTGTTGCAAATGACAAGATCTCAACCCTTTTTTATAGCTGCATAATATTCCATTGTATATATTAAGTTTGAATAGTTACATTTGGCTAGTGGCTTGTGTCTTAGATATCCCAAGTCTCAAAAATAGCACTAACAATGAAGAGTACTGAACTCTACTCCAAAATCTTTCACAATTTTATTAGTTGCTTTTCATCAACTATTTCCTTCATATCACTATTCTCCTACCTTTAAAATGGTGCTAACAATTTACAGTCCCAAAGTAAAGATGTCAGTGACAATATGATTTGACATGACCTCCTTAAATACCAAAGTCTTATTGATAGATTTCTAGTCCAAGATATAAGAGATTTTGAGATTAATTCGGAATTTTTATAGAATTACTTTAGGTAACATAGTTGTAGAAATGATTAAGAAAGGTTTCCCTGATCAAAAAGTCTGAAAAATGATAGAAAGATAGACTTTTATATGTTATCAACTAAATGTAATGGAAGGTAAATGAGGGAGCAACGCACTCTGATCGGGAAAGGACTGGGGTGTGGTGGATTTGGGCTGACGGGGATGGGGCAAGGAAGGAAGGCCATCCTGAGCACAGCAGCACAGCATGAGCAAGGCATAAACGTTGGGACAGAGTGGGGCCTTCAGGGCTCCTGAGTTAATCTGGCACAGCTCCAGTGTAGGTTCATTATGATTAGGACTGGTGAGAAAGGAAGATAGAGCTGATCCTCAGAAGGTCCTAAAATGCTTACTCAGGACTTGTATTGTTATTCTACAGGCAATAGGGTTTCTGAAACTAGAGTTTTTGGGTAAAGGAAAAAATAAGATCGGATCTGTGATTTGGAAAAATAACTACAGTGTCAGTGCTAATGAACTTGCAGAAAGATGTGAGCTAGTTAGAAGGTAGGAAGGTGTCAAGCAAAAGGTGAAGATGAACTGGGATTCTAATCTAACAAAGGATTGATAAAAAGGGGCTGAATATGGTTGAATAGAATGCACAAAATTTGGTGACCTGACAGATGTGGTTGCTTAGGGAAAGACAAAGGTAACTGGGAGGCTTTACATCTGAGGGGCTGAGTGATAATATTCATCAAGCTATGAAAGAAAGACCAGACTGGGCTTGTTGATTCTGAGTTATTGGTTTGGCATCCACTTAAAGATGAACCAACTAATACAGAGATGAGTCTGAAGTCTCCAACGGGTATTAGGCCAGCATCTCAAAATCAACAAATCCAAATCTAAGCAGGCTCTGATTGGATGTCCAACTGGATAATTGAGAATGCAAGTCTTGAGTAAAACTGAGAGGTGAGCAATAGAGACATGATTCATCTGAATAGAAATGATAGTGAAAGTCATAAAGGCATGAGCTTGGTTGAGAAAATATTGTGTAGCTCCCAAAGGAGGATAAGGCAGGATAGACTCATACTTGGGGTATGAGTCAGCAAGGGAGACTGAAAAGTAAAAACAGATTTTGGAGAAGAACTCAGGAAGAAAATGATCAAGTTAAGAAAGAATAGGCCTCATATACTGAAGTGTCTATACACTCAATACCATGCAAATACCAAAACAAGCCATTAATTATTTTCAACATGAGTAGGGCAAAGATGTAGAAGCTTCATGTAAACAGGGCCTGCTTGACAGAAAGACCAATGTCTGGGGGTGGGCAGGTGGGCAAAGTTGCAGGTGCAGTGGACACAACAAAGGAAGCATTCCCTACAGCGTGTATTACTGCACACTGGAGAGTAAGAGCAGAGCCAAAACTATACAACTGAGGCTTGGGATGAGCCCGTGATAGTTATCTGCAGTGAGGGATGATCAAGGAACAGCCACTTCTTTCTGTAGACCCTGAACAAGTAGCTTCAACTCTGCATCTCTGTTTCATCTAAAAGAGGTACAATGGTAGGAGTCATAGGATAGTTGTATTGAATGAGATGATGCGTCTGGCATGACTGGGGTTTGATAAACATTAGTGTCCTTCCAGGCTTTCCCTCTTCACAGTTCGCTCTCAGGCATGCCCAACCCATGACTTTAATGTGTCAGTTGAATGCAACATCTCAAGGTACTTGGAAGAGATCCCAAGCCCCTGGAAAAGGCCAATTTCATCTCATCCAAGGCTTACCTCAGCACAGTGCTTACACCCCTAAATCATCTCAATTCCCTGGAAATCAAAACTATTTGAGTCAATGTCTCTGTATCCAGTCTGAAGCTTGTCAATTCTGACTTTTAGGACACAAAATTTTAAAAAGAATGGGAGATACCTCAAATAAGTAATTATCCATATCAGAGAAGTTTGAAATTAATCCATCTAGGTATCTATATAGCAGCAAAGCTATTGGTGACTATTTTCCAAGAGACTAGGAACAGGATGGGGGTGTGGGCAGAACTGAGAATCTTTTTAAAATTTTGCCTGAGTGGTCATGCAGCCTGGATAATTCAATGAGGAAAAATATGGGGTATTTGGAGAATCTAAGCTGATGGCCTGCTTGGTGGTTAGGGAAGAGAGGAGACTTATGGGTCAGGTTGATCTGTCAGTCTGATTCATATTTCTCCACCTAAGGTTAAATATAAGTATAGTTTTAAAAGGTATGTTCGAAGCTTATATAAGCAGAAATTAGTGCTTCTCTGTAATAAGTGAACGAGTTCAAAATATGTGATTTACTTCAGAAAATTGACACATAAGGGACCTAAACGAGCAGTCTTGATTGGATGATTCATTGATTCATTCATCCATTCATGCAAAAAAGTATTGAGCTATACTGTGTTCCACCCCATTTACTAGAAGCTGGGATAAGGTGTGGATTAGATCAACAGTGTCCCTGTTCTCACGGAGTGTACATTTTAGTAGGAAAGATCGGCATTGTACAAGTAACAGTAAGTAAGAGAAGTTTTAGAAAATCATAATGGACACACACAAAGAGGGACTATCAGTCTGGTGGGTATAAAAACAATAATAAGAAGAAAAAGAAATAACACTTGTAACAGGGTACACTATGGACTGTTCTAAAAGCACTTTCCATACGTCATTTTATTTAACCTAATTACCTCCATTTAAGAGAGCAAGAAACTGAGTCACAGAAAGTTTCAATAACTTGCCAAAAGTCACATGGTCAGTGTGTATGAAAGGCAGGATTTTATTTATTTTATTTATTTATTTATTTTTAAGATTTTATTTATTTATTTGACAGAGAGAGAGAGATAGCAAGAGCAGGAACACAGGCAGGGGGAGTGGGAGAGGGAGAAGCAGGCTTCCTGCCGAGCAGGGAGCCCGATGCGGGGCTCAATCCCAGGATCCTTGGATCATGACCTGAGCAGAAGGCAGATGCTTAACGACTGAGCCACCCAGGTGCCCAGGAAAGGCAGGATTTTAATCCAGGATGTAATGCCTAAGGGTCTATGATCTTAGTAACTGCAAATTAGAAAAACAGATATATCTAAGCAGCCTACAAAAGTGATGTGTTTCTTCTTGTTTTAAGCTAGGAAAAGGCACAGAAATCCACTTTTTAGTGACTTATTTTTTAAGCCTGATTTATGAGGTCGTAATTAGTAATACTTTGACAATCACAAATACAGTACTTTTTGACCTGTGTTTCTTAGACTGGATCTAGTGTAGTGTCTGTCTCCAACATCAGGTTGCTCATCGGGCACTAGCATGCTCCATTACCAGTCTTGTGGCCTGTGTTTGTTCTTATGGGAACAAGATGAGCAACAACAGTAGCTGTAGCTCGGAACACAAAAGGGAAGATAAGCCAGAAAGATAGACGGTGTGAACCTCTCACCTTTTCCAGCCATTCCCACACTTACTGGTGCCACCATAGAGGGGATGCAACCTGAGGCTCAAGCACAATATCAATGCCCAGCTGATGCTGTGTGAATTAACACCCACCATTCCGGAGACACTGTAGCAGGTGTTTTCGGCGCTCAAGTCACATCCCCAGACCCAATTTCCAACTATGAACACAGAGCATATTTTTCAGGTGCTCATGGAACAGTCACAAAATTTGGCCACAAGGAAA
Organism: Mirounga leonina; assembly: GCF_011800145.1. NCBI lineage: Eukaryota > Metazoa > Chordata > Mammalia > Carnivora > Phocidae > Mirounga > Mirounga leonina. The sequence continues at coordinate 77,956,036 of NW_023270377.1, read as the reverse complement.
ACTGGATAAATTCATAAAAGTAAACAATAACAGAGGCAACATCTTCTGATAATATATAATAGTACTTAAATTAATGTACAAATTAGGAAACAAAAATATCATCCTACTTCTAAATCAGAGATCTCTTCTTAAACCAACACTTGGAGCAAAGATTTGAGTATGTATTACAACTATGGATTTAGTTAAGATGGAAGAAAAAAACACCTGGCAATGAAATCTTAGGTCAACCAACAAGAAAGAATACAAATGCATAAATTAAATATCCAAATAAAAAGCTGGGAAAAAACCCTAAAACAAACCAAATGAAAGCATAAATAATTAAGGGAAAGACAAATGTGAGAAGGGGATTAAAAGGTACAAACTTCCAGGTATAAAATAAATAAGTCACAGGGACAAAAAGCATAGGGACTATATCAATAAAAAAAGTAAGATAAGGGATGCCTGGGTGGCTCATTTGGTTAAATGACCAACTCTTGGTTTTAGCTCAGGTCATGATCTCAGGTTTGTGAGACTGAGCTCGCACTGGGTATGGAGACTGCTTAAGATTCTCTCTCTCCCTCTCCCTCTGCCCCTCACCTTGAACCCCACATGTGCAGTACACTCTCTCTCTAAAAAATAGTAAGATAAATGCAAACATTTCTATTAAAAATAATAACAATTATAAGGCAATCAAACTCATGAGCTGTTTCTTTGAAGAGTCTATAAAATGTCAATATATTAGCTAACATGATTATTAAAAAATGGAGAATGTAAAAATACATGAACAAAAAATTACAATGTATGAATAACCAAAGAGTTTATTAAAAGAAACCTTAACACAACTTAAACATTTTGCAGTTCAGTTTGAAGAGGTTAAGGGAATAACGACCATCCAAAGCTATCAAGTTAAATCCCCGGAATTTATAAATGTTACCTTATTTGGAACAAGGGTCTTTGCAGATATGATTGAGTTAAAGATTTTGAGAAAGAAGATTACCCTGGATTATTCGGAGAGGCTCGAAATCCAATGACAAGTGTGCTTATAAACAGGGGACAGAAGAGGGAGAGAGAGAGGAGAGGAGGCAATGTGGCCAAGAGGCAGAGATTGCAGTGATGTGGCCCCAAGCCAACGAATGCATCCAACAAACAGAAGCTGGAAGAGGTGAGGTGCACATCTTCCCCTGCAGCCTTCAGAGGGAGCACCACCCTGCTGGCACCATGCTTTCAGACGTCTGGCCTCCAGAGTAAAATTTATGCTATTTTAAGCCTCTGAGTTTGTGGTAATTTGTTACAGCAGCCCCAGAAAATTCATCCATGTAGAATGCAATGTATGAATCTTAAGTGCACAATTCTCAATTCATTTTTAATGCCTGTACCCATCTCTTCCACTCCCTCTCCTATATCATCTACTGCCCTTACAGTCTCACCTTCGAGGTCCAACAGATAGCACATGCCAAGGCCCTGAGGCAGGAAAGAAAGTGGCCTGTTCAAGGAACTGGAGGAAAGCCAGTATGTCAGGAGCCTAGTGAACAAAGTGGCACCTGATGAGGCTTTTTCCTGATAAAAGAGCTTCTAATCTAAGAGGACTTTTGGTACCAGCTATTATGATAATATATATTTTAACTCATCTCCACACTCTTCATCTGAAGTGGTTCCCCAAGGTCTGGCTAAGTTAGATCATGAAAGAATCAATGAGTCACACAAAGGAGAAAGAAATAAGGACAAATTAGCTAGGCAGAAAGACCTTTTAGGTATAGAACAAAAGTAGCTTTATTGACTTTCCATTCTTCAGCCCCCAAATGGAATTAAAACACACACACACACACACACACACACACACACACACACCATCAGTGCCACAACAGTGCTGATGATCTCCAAAACACTAACAGTTATTTTAACATCTCAACACACTCAGTGTATTCAAATAAAATGGAAGGAGTTAGAGCAAATGATTGCTTCTGCCTGTTTTCATTTCATTGTTTGGCTGTTTGCATTACTGTACACTCAATATTTTTGTCATGGATTATTAAAAGAAATCGGGAACAGCTGCCGTCGGCTGCAGGATTATTTGTTTGAAGTACCATACCACTCCTCTTAAAACACACTCTCTCTCTCCCCGTCTCCCTCCCTCTCTCTCTCTCTCTCTCTCTCACACACACACACACACACACACACACACACACACATTAACACTAAACCATGACTGAGTAGGGATGGAAGAAAAATATCTAATCAGAAATGATCTGCATCCCAATCTCCCCCTGACTCCAAGATAAATACATCAAGTTTTTAAAGGGCAAAGAATTAATAATTGTTTCCATCTCCTTCCTTCCTATGCCCTCAAAATAAAGGATACTTTTATTGTAGTCTAAGATTTTGTTGAATCTGGAAGAGCATCAAGCCCACTCCTAAATTAACGACCCAGTATTATTTTTCAGTGTCTACATCTGCCTTTTGTCAGTCAGAACTGTCTTGTTTTAAGTAGTTATTTAATGAGGCTTATGATAATTTATTTGGGACAGACTATTTCTCCTACATAATTCTGCAGGTGTAACTACTCCCCCTTCTAATAAGAGCTTCAGCTTTTCAGATCCAGAAATTTCAGAACAATATTGTCTTTTCTGTTCTGGAAAGCTAAGATACAGTTCCAGGAATTTCTGTTACTTATTTATTACAGTTCTCTTATCATTTTGAAGGTGTATTTGGAAAACTAGATCCTTTTCCCTTCAATACAGCTTGATTTAGATTACAAGTATGTATGGGAACATGACTTTAATTAAATAAGAAATTGACTACATAATTAGATTCTATAGGACGTTCCAGGCAACCTTCATCTTCATCACCTTACTTCTGATATGATTTTATGAAGCGGAGGAAGAAATATTATCACATATTTACAAATAAGAAGTGTAATACACATTGAGGGGCGCCTGGGTGGCTCAGTCGTTAAGCGTCTGCTTTGGCTCAGGTCATGATCCCGGGGTCCTGGGATCGAGCCCCGCATCGGGCTCCCTGCTCAGCGGGAAGCCTGCTTCTCCCTCTCCCGCTCCCCCTGCTTGTGTTCCGTCTCTCACTCTTGCTGTCTCTATTTCAAATAAATAAATAAAATATTAAAAAAAAAAAGAAGTGTAATACACATTGAAATAAGTTGACTTGGGAAAAGCCACCGACCTGGCTGGGGAGCCTAGAAGAGAGCTGGGTGCCCTTGCGCCTTACCCGGGCCTCTCTCTACATCATCATGAGGCTCTACTTGCAGATCCCACCCCAGCTGTGTAAGAAATATGTGCTTGTGTTCATTTCACATCTGAGAGAAACTGGGCAGGTAGCACAGGGCTTGGGACTCACTGGACAAGCAAGAGAAGCGTCAGTAAGAGATGCATAGGATAGAAGTAACATCTGTCTCTTTTATTTAAGTATTTATCGAATGGTTGTATGTTCCACGAGCTTGGCTTGGCACTGGGAATTAAGAAAGGAACAAGCAGACACAATTCCACACCTAAATGAATTGAGAAGCTTGTGGGAAGAGTACGAGTTCACAATCATACCAGTAACCATATAATTAAAAATAGCAAGGAATTATGTCAAAGTACAGGTTTTACAAGAAAGTATGAGAAATCAAGTCTGCGACCAGGGGAAATTTCCCAGAAGATTTGACATTTAAATTGAAACCAGGCAGCAAGTTGGAATAAGGAGATTTTAGACAGCGTGTGCAAAGGCCTGCAGGAAGAGAGAAAGTCGCATGGGCAAGGAACTGGAAGAAGACCGATGTGTGGAGAGCGTGGGCTACAGGGAAGTGGGTGGCACCTGATGAGGCTTCAGAGATAGATCTAGGCCAGTCCATATGGAGTCTTGTGGGCATGTTACAAATTTTGTGTATTTCTTTTTTTTTTTTTTTTTAAGATTCTATTTATTTATTTAACAGAGAGAGAGAGAGCACAGCAGGGGGAGCAGCAAGGAGAGGGAGAAGCAGACTCCCTCTGAGCAGAGAGCCCAACATGGGGCTCGATCCCAGGGCCCTGGGATCATGACCTGAGCCACGAAGGCAGACACTTAACCGACTGAGCCACCCAGGCACCCCAAATTTTGTGTATTTCCAAAGTGAGATGGGAAGCCACTGACGAGTTTCAGGTAGGCGAGTAATTATGTTTCCATGTGTAAACCAATCATTATAGCTGCTAGGTACAGAGAAGGATTGAAGTAAGGAAGAGGGTGAGTCAGGGGGATCTTTCAATAGAATTATTATAATGATAAAATAGGAACACACACACACACACACAAGTTCAGTGGCTGGCTCAAACTAGGAATGCAGTAGATAACTTCCCTTCCCAAGTGACTTAATCTCATTTTGCTAACTTTCATAATCTGAGCTCTAAAATACCTTGAAACATAAATACCCGTTTTGTCTTTCAGCTACAGCTGATCTCTTATTCATGTCATTCCTCAATCCAACTGGGTTTCATAACCATTCCAGGCTCATTTTTTTTAGAAAACACTCTCTTTTTAAAAGCCCACTTTTATCTGAAGCTGCACATTTCATGGGGAGCCTTCTTATATATATGATTTATGAAGAGACATTTTGGTAGCTGGAGATAATATCCATTTGCCAGGATCTTTGGTTGACCTAAAGCGATGCAGGACTCACATTTTTTGCAGGATCCACACTTCTTTCTACCACACATTTTCTCAAGAGGCTCTCTGGTAACTTTGACTCCGGATCAGTGACAAGGATGACAGAAATTGTTGCTATGGTAGTTCATGTATACACAAGATGAAACCGGCAGGGAAGATGTTCCCAGGGAAATAAAATGCGATTTAAGAAAATAATTCTCCTTTGACTTTGAAAATGACATGGAGGAAATCTGGGCTCTGATTTTAAGAGGTGGGATTTGTAATGAGTCGTTATTTCAAAGCATCCCATCCCCATTCCCTTCTTCAGGGTTGAGTTGATGGATGTGGCATGATCTACAGCATTGTACTTCTACAGTGATCCTTTTCTCCACTGGGTGTCTCCTCTGGGCATGTGACAGTTTTGGGCCAAAAAAGCAGCAGCCATTAATTGGACCCTTGGTTATTGAGCGCACAGATGGAGAAAAACGTGGCTGGAGACTGTATTTGTTTTCCTGAGACATGCCAGGTAAGAAAATTGGGTTGACATGTAATAAAAATAAAGTGTGGATTTCTCTGGAAATACTTATTATTTACAAAGTTCACTCAAATGGGCATTAAAAAGCTTCAACATGATGCTCTCTCCCCAAAAGATTAGATTTGTTACTAGCGATTTAGTGGAGAAATGCATACCACAGAGATTTAGAGGAGCGGTGCCTTTCCATCTAGAGAAGAAATCTTGCCTTTTCTGTTGGCACAAGATGACAGGGGGTGTGGGTGTGTTGGCTTTGTTTGATCATTTGTTTTCCAAATGGTTGTCACTCAAAGAAAGTCTTCCCTTTCTAGAAGAAAGTCTACTTATACATGACCAGCCTTCTCGCTGGAATTCAAGTACACAATCTCTTATCCAGAATTCCAAAATTGAAAATTCAGAAACTATACATGTTTTTGTAGGTTTGGCTCTAAAGCACACGGAGTGGAAAAATCTGACCTCAGGTTATTAATAGAATTTATCCTACTAAAAATATTCATTTCACTGCAGAAATATTAATACATTTGTTATGTGGTACTACCTAATGTTTATATATATGTATATATATACACACATATATATGTATATATAATATTCAGAATATACATTATATTTTTTTCCAAAATCTAAAATATTTAGAATGTTTGCCCAAGAGTTTTAAACAAGGGAATGTGGATGTATGCCACAAGGAGCAGAAAATTCAGCCCACAGAGTCTGACCACCTCCCAGCACCTATCATTGCAGACCAGTCCTTAACCAAAAGACCTGAATAATTTCCTTGCTCTTTTAGCCAGTTTGATTTGCTCATGGGTTTCTAAAGACAAGAGTCAAAGAATCACTGTGTTCTAGAACAAGAGTGCTAATCTGAATTTTAGATTCTAAAATATGCCATCTTCATAAAGCTATAATGTCCAACAACAAAGACAGTAACGAGAAGATTTATTCATTCATTCAATGAATATTTATTGAACACCTATAATGGAATTGCAACATGGAATAATAGAAAAAGAACAGAGCTACAAGTCAGGAAACTTGGGCTCTAACTGGTTTAGCCATCTAACTATTGTATACAGTTTGGCAAGTCATTTAACTTCTTTGAGTCATTTAATGCTCATTTTACAAAAGAAAGAAAAACAAAGGTTTCTTCTGACTTTCTCTTCAGATACTTGTAATAAAAAAATAAAATTTTTTAAAATTTAAAAAGATATTTGTAATAATTAAATTTAGTAATATACCAAAAAGCACATTTGCACATTTTATTAATCTTATGTACCTTACAAAGAATTACTATGTACAGGGCGTGAGACTATATGGCTAGGATGGACAAGACACATTACCTATCCTCCAAAAGCAAACTGATAAGAGGAGGAACATGTGAAGTTACAGGACTATTGCAGGTTTTTATTTTATTTTTTTTCACTCATATGCAGAACCAAGAAAATGTGGAAGAGAAGCTTCTCTGAGTCCTTGCAAGAAAAATATGGAAGGGGGAAGGGAGAGAGAAGCATTTGGAAGGAATTTCATTTAAAACAGCTGCCTTGCTAAATCCCTGTTTCAAATTGCCTGTTAGCTGATCTGACTTAAGACTTTTTTTTTTTTAATCAAGAAACAAAATCTGTGGGGTTTGCTAGTTTAATTCATTTGCACATTCCACACAGCTACATATGGCAGGACTGGAATGATCAAGTTTCCTTCAGCTTTATCATAAATCAGAGAGATTCCAATGTGTCCTTCACAGCTTTAAGTTTTCAAAACCATCATGACTAGTGAAATATTTATTCTAAGACTTACAGCCACTCGCAAAGAGTCACGTTCCTCAGAAGAGAGACTCTGACAAAAAGCCCATCAGGAAAGCAGCTGGAGGCCCCTGGGCCCCTGCCCCACCGCCATCCTCCACTGTTGGCTTTCACATCTGCCACCTTCAGGTTACCAAATGGCATCCCTCATGAACTGTGAACACAGGCTTTTTGCTCAACTTGACAGCTTTCAGTTGGAAACTAATCAAACTTTAAGGATTCTACTTCAGAGCAGAGAAAGGCTTTCTCAAGGTTTTATTACTTCGTAAAATGTATTAGGTTTCAAATCAATTTAATTTTAAAAGAGAACCTAGTTATTTTTACTAGATGGTTTTAAAGTTTTCACTAATCTGTAAAACTAAAGAATCACAATTGGGAAGCTCTTTCTCTACAAATGGGATGTTGGCCAAGTGTTTACGGACAGACTTGATTACACGGGTTTGCTGTGAAATCAGCAGAGATGCAGATGGCGAGGAGGCTGGACTTACCCAGAGTGTTGTCCTTACCTGTTGAAACTGACAGCCTGGTGTGCAAGAGCACTTTCAAAGATGCTATGGCAATGCCTTCTGTGCTCCTTTGCAATGGGACTTGGCTATTCCTTCCATTAAGAAGTGAATACATTTCTCCTTCTTTTCCCTGATCTGTCCCTGTGGCTGGCTTTGACCAATGGAATGGGACAAGAGACACTGCCAGCTCTGAGCCTAGGCCTTAAGAGGGCTTACAACTTTTGTTTTTGCTCTCTTGGATATTGATTGAGATTGTCGTGTAAGGACACTTGTCCAGCTCCCTTGATGATGACAAGCCACATAGATCCCAAGTGGCCCCACTGACAGCCAGTACCAACTATGAGGCAGGTGAGGAAACCCACCATGTTCCTTTGGGCCCAGATGACACTGCAGCTAAATGCAACCATGCATATAAGCCCAGGTGAAACCAGCAGAAAACCTTCCCAGTCAACTAAAAAAAATCATGAGGGGCGCCTGGGTGGCTCAGTTGGTTAAACGACTGCCTTCGGCTCAGGTCATGATCCTGGAGTCCCAGGATCGAGTCCCGCATCGAGCTCCCTGCTCAGCGGGGAGTCTGCTTCTCCCTCTGACCCTCCTCCCTCTCATGCTCTCTGTCTCTCATTCTCTCTCTCTCAAATAAATAAATAAAATCTTTTAAAAAAAATCATGAGAAATAAATTATTGTGGCTTTAAGTCCCTAAGTTTTGGGGTGCATTTTAAATCCACAATAAATAGATAATGGAAATATCTCTGTTCTTGTTTGGGCCTTGCCACTAATGAGTTGTGTGATGTGGACAAGATATTTGATTGATTCTATGTCCTTTAGTGACCTCACATTTAAGATGTGGAGATGCCGTATCAGATAAAGGGCTGGTATCCAAAATCTATAAAGAACTTATCAAACTCAACACCCAAAGAACAAATGATCCAATCAAGAAATGGGCAAAAGACATAAACAGACATTTTTCCAAAGAAGACATCCAAATGGCCAATAGACACATGAAAAATTGCTCAACATCGCTCGGCATCAGGGAAATCCAAATCAAAACCTCAATGAGATACCACCTCACACCAGTCAGAATGGCTAAAATTAACAAGCCAGGAAACGACAGATGTTGGCGGGGATGCGGAGAAAGGGGAACCCTCCTACACTGTTGGTGGGAATGCAAGCTGGTGCAGCCACCCTGGAAAACAGTATGGAGGTTCCTCAAAAAGTTGAAAATAGAGCTGCCCTACAATCCAGCAATTGCACTACTGGGTATTTACCCCAGAGATACAAATGTAGTGATCCGAAGGGGTACATGCACTCCGATGTTCATAGCAGCAATGTCCACAATAGCCAAACTATGGAAAGAGCTAAGATGTCCATCAACAGATGAATGGATAAAGAAGATGTGGTATATATATATATATATATATATATATATACAATGGAATATTATGCAGCCATCAAAAGAAATGAAATCTTGCCATTTGCAATGACGTGGATGGAACTGGAGGGTATTATGTTGAACAAAACATAATCTCTGTCAATCAGAGAAAGACACATATCATATGATCTCACTGATAGGAGGAATTCTTAATCTCAGGAAACAAGCTGAGGGTTGTTGGGGTGGTAGGGGGTGGGAGGGATGGGGTGTCTGGGTGATAGATATTGGGGAGGGTATGTGCTTTGGTGAGCGCTGTGAATTGTGTAAGACTGTTGAATCACAGACTTGTACCTCTGAAACAAATAATACATTATATGAAAAAAAAGAAAAAAGCTAGTAGGAAGGGAGAAATGAAGGGGGGGAAATCATTGGGGGAGACAAACCATGAGAGACTATGGACTCTGAGAAACAAACTGAGGGTTCTAGAGCAGAGGGGGGTGGGGGGATGGGTTAGCCTGGTGATGGGTATTAAAGAGGGCACATACTGAATGGAGCACTGGGTGTTATACACAGACAATGAATCATGGAACGCTACATCAAAAACTAATGATGCAATGTATGGTGATTAACATAACATAAAAAAAAAAAAGATGTGGAAATTCCAATTACGCAAAGCTGAAGTCTCTTCTTGCTCCCATGATATGGGAACATCCCACAAATCTGCTAACTTGAATCCCTGAGCTGGCAGGAGGCTGTCAAGTTGTTTCATCAAGAATGACCAACAGGACAAATCTTAAAGATGGACAAAGTGGCTACCTTTAGAACAATATGCCATAGAACAATATGCCTCAGGGCGCCTGGGTGGCTCAGTCATTAAGCATCAGCCTTCAGCTCAGGTCATGATCCCAGGGTCCTGGGATCGAGCCCCGCATCGGGCTCCCTGCTCTGTGGGAAGCCTGCTTCTCCCTCTCCCACTCACCCTACTTGTGTGCTCTCTCTCTCTGTGTCAAATAAATAAATAAAATCTTTAAAAAAAAAAGAACAATATGCCTCAAACACATGCAGGCAAATGAATACAATAGTTGTTTTGTGTCCCATTGATATGTAAATTAGAAATTCATATTTTGAGGAAGAAGATGGGGTCTGGGCAGCCAAAGTACAAGAGAAATAGAATCCATTTAAACAATCATTGCTTTGCTCTGTTCACCATCTCTGGTTGAAGAGCATTTTGTAAATTTTTAAAGAGTAAAGGGTAGCAGTGAATGTCACAATACAAGTTGGCTGTTACCATGGGTCATAATCTGTTTGAACCTGTGTATATAGTTTGGATAAGTCAACGGTACAGAGCCAAATGGGCCCATCTGCTTCCTTTAAAATCTTATCAAGTTATTCACTTCAGCACTTTTATGAGCTATCATCGTCTCTTGCAGATACTCTGCATAATTGGTGATTTCTGATTGCCTGCCTGAAATTCTCTCTTGATGGTTATAATCATTGCCTGATGGGAACATTTCATTCTCCAGCATGTGTAGTCATAATTATTTCAGATTCCCATGTAAAGTTAATCAACCCTGGAGAAGATTCCCTGGATGTCACCATGGAGGTAACATCTAACTTTTTTGTTATTTTACTTTGTTTGATCTCAGTTGAATAAGTAGTCACCTTCTGTTTATGCAACTAGCCTAGCAAAATTGGACATATTATGTGAAATGCAATCTGCATCTTTGGCAGATATCTATACCTGGTTATTGGTATGTGATAAATGTCATTATCAAAGAAATGGGGTTATTCTGAATGAAAGAAATAGCACAAGGTAATGTATTTCGTTCTTTTTAAATTGTCTAAGAAGGCGAAGTTAAATGAAGTATTAGCAATAGCTACATTCCCTACTACTTTCTCAGATTTTTCTTACCTGCCGTGATGTTACCAAGTAATGTTGAACTGAAAATCTGACATTTTCTATAATAAGACCATTTCAACACTGACATATCATATAATCTCAAAGATATTTCTAGCCTCAAATACCTGCTGCTATGGCAACTTCCAAAGAATTCACTTTTCAAAATATTTGGATATACTGAGAATTCTTTAAAAATTTACTAACTTTTCCAATACTCTCTGATATGAACTAGGAGTAGGAGTATTTTTATCTACCTGTTAAAAATATCCCTGTTCATTGTAAGTTTTGTCAACTTGTTTATAGAGGTTAAACTCTACGGGATGAAAAACAAATAAAGCAGTATTGTGAGAAGTAAAATACGAAATGTTGGAAAACATCACATCACCATTGAGATTATGATGCAATTAAGGCCCACATTATTCTGGATTCTAGGTTGCAAAACATGTCCAATACATGTGAACTGGTAGGATTTATATTAAGTTTTTTAAGGCAGTTTCATCCACAAGGGAGATTAGCCCTGACCTACGGCTTTTTCTCAGAAGGCATAGAGCAATTTTGGGAAGAGACAACAGGTTATAAAAATTGTAAGGAAACTATTGATCCCCATGAGCCACACTGTTGCATTTGAATGGCACTGGGCAGCATCCACTGGTGGGACAGTCCATTTTCTCTGCAGTGGGAGTCTTCTCTCTCATCTCTTTGAAGGAGACTGTGTAGGTTAGGAGAGGAGGCAGTCAGTATGATGTCATTGCCCTGATATGGCTGTGTTTGCCTCAAACATTCACAAGATACCAAGCCCAAGAAAAGATATTCCAGAAAACTAAGTAGTCTCCGTAACTTTTTAAAGAAGAGCATTTTTGTGAAGCTTTCTGCACAGTAGACAAAGCTTGCTGTACTTAAGTATATCAATCAGATGAAAAAAATTCACTGTGGGGAAACTTTCCCCTTCTGAGGAAAACTTAATGGCAATCTGCTAAATACTATCTTGATGTCCTTTCTTTTTAAGTTTCTAAACCCAATAATAAATCCAGATCAGATATAATAGTTTGCCTTGATATTTAAAAAATAGAAAGAGTTTATATGATTTATCTATAAATCTATAAAGTCATTATGGGGTTGCTGGTGATGGACATTGGGGTGGGCATGTGCTATGGTGAGCGCTGTGAATTGTGTTAAGACTGTTGAATCACAGACCTGTACCCCTGAAACAAATAATACATTATATGTTAGTAAAAAAAAATAAATAAATAAAAAATAGTCATTATAAAAAGACATGGGCTTTAAGAAGAATTGCTTTATAGACAGACTCTCATTGATTTTTCTTCCAAAGTTCAGACAATGTTATTCAGTATCTGTGAATTGTTACTGTCCTAGAACTGAAATTGAATTGAGTTGAAACAGAACTGAAAAAGTCTTTGAAATGTTCCAGTTTTTTTTTTTTTAAAGATTTTATTTATTTATTCATGAGAGACAGAGAGAGAGAGAGAGAGAGAAGCAGAGGGAGAAACAGGCTCCCAAGGAGCAGGGAGCCCGATGCGGGACTCGATCCCAGGACCCTGGGATCACGACCCGAGCCGAAGGCAGACGCTTAACCATCTGAGCCACCCAGGCGCCCCTGAAATGTTCCAGTTTTAACACTGTTTAACAACTTTGTCTTCATGGAAAGACTGGCCACTTGGCATATTCACATTCCCATCATGCTGATAGCCGGTATAAACCCGAAAACAAAAGCAAAAACTGCAAAACCCACAAGGGAGCTCAGATACAGAAGGCAGGTTCTAGTCTCAGCTCCTTCACTCCGCACTCTCTAAGTCTAGGTGAAGCTCCTAGATCACCTCCTAGAATCAGAGCTTCATGGCACCACATAACTTACTGTTACAAGGGACCCAAGACCTCATCTGCTCCAATGCTTTCCCATTAGAGACTGGAAAATTGATGCTGAGAGTTGATAAGGAACTTGCCTGAGATCACACGGTTACTTTAAAGAAGGGCTGGGACTAGAAGCCCAGTCTCCAGGGCCTGCTTTTCTCATCCATAAAATAAAGAGGTGGCTTGGATGTACTTGAAGGTTTGCTTTATTCTATTATATTGTTTCTGTGCACGTTCAGCACTGGAAGAGACCACAGGAGGTGGATAACATGGCACCCCTGCTCTACCTCCTAGTTCTACCTAAGGGGAGGGGGGAGGAAAATGCAAATGCAAAGTGCACATTACGTACTGGCAACTCCTTTTGTAACCCGCTACTGCTGTAGTCAATGCCCAGCAGGCTTCTCCGGAATATTCATGAGAGATTAACTCATGAAAATATAACCCCAGCTTCCCAGGAACAGTAGCCTGAAAAGCCCTCATTAAAATTGCATTTCTGTTTATGCAAATGGCTGGTTTTGCTTCAAAAATTGGCCCGTCAATGCAGGGTATGAGTTTGCACCATGGCTAAGTGATGGACCATGGATAAGGGAACAAACTTCAGCTTTCAAACTGCTTTGGCCAGAGTCGGAAGTTACAGGACAATATGGTACAGAGCAATAGTTCCCCCCTCCTCGCACTATGTCCATTCTACCCTTTTTGATAATAAAATCCTTGATTTTTAAATAGGCAGATAACCTCAGAATATAGACTACAGTTTTCTATCTTCCTTGCAGCTAGGTATAGCCATATGATCAACTTATAGCTAGACTTTGTAGGGTTTCTCAACATTTCTGCCATCGACAATTTAGATGAGATAATTCACTGTTGTGGTCACTGTGTTGGGCAGTGGGCAACGTTCAGCAGCATCTCTGGCCCCTACCTACAAGATACCAATACCCCCAACCTTCACTCTATCCAGGTCGTGACAACCAAAAACGTCTTGAGACGCCAAAATTGTCCCCAGCTGAGAACCAGGAAAATGCAAATGCAAAGGAATCTAAGTGGTAACATCCTGTTCTCCTCCTAGCAAGTATCTTCAAATGGTTCATTCTTTGCTCCTTCCTCTTTCCTGCTGTGATGGCTAGAACTTGAGCAGCTATTCTGGAAAAAATATGAGGAATCACATTATTAAAAACAGAAGGGCAACAAGATAGGAGGAGAGAGCATCTCTTAGATCCGTGGAACTACCTAATAGCCTTGGGTCTGCACATCTCTGGACATGTTACTTAAGAACAGCATACATTTCTATCTCCTTTACTTCATTGCTATATTGGATCCACTAAAGACACAATTCCCATACCTTATCTTCAATTATTTTCTGTAATAGAGTAATCTAAAGATGGAAATATTTATGTTCATAATTCAGAAACAATCGGTTTGTCATTAAGGAATCTAAATTTAATGCCGCCTCTTTCCCTCACAGAATTTTTGATAAGTAAACTATGAGGTGCACAGATGTAGATCAGTGATCCTCAAACATGGCTACCTATTAGAGTCACCTGGAGAGGTTTTAAAAATCTAACACCTGGGCTGCGTCTCAGACAACTTCTAGCAGAACCTTAGGGAGCAGGACCCAGACATCAGTATTTTACAAGCTCTTCGGGTAATTTCAAGGAGCAGCCAAGTTTGAGAACCACTCATACAGAGCATTTTTTGAGTTCTGTTTGTAATTAATTAAACGTGGTTGCTCTTATTTGCCTTGGAAAGGTAAGGCATGTGTTATGCTCTCCACAAGAGGCATTCTTTTTGCAAAATATTATGTTTCCACTCCTGGATATACTCATGTTCAGGGTGCAAATGGCAAGAGGGAATCAGATATAATTTTGTACCAGTCAGCAAAATCTGGCTAGAGAAATATTTTGGTATCTCATATTGCAGAAAATAATTGAGGTCCTTAAAGGTAAGCTCCATTCCCCTATCCCCTCAACGTGCGCGCACACACACACACACACACACTTAATGTAATCAGTAAAGACAAATGGATGACTTGGGAGAAACCAGTTTTGCTCTAATCTTTAAAAAGTAAATGCAGAAAGTATGAAAATAGAGTGAAGCCCCCTATAGGTGGGTGTGGGGCTGCCATTGAGTTTAAATGTCTTTTGAGACCAAACTAGACTCTTTAATTTCTATCAGAAGAATAAGCAAAACAACTCAAAATGGGGGTCTGGAACTGGAATAAGAAGAGTCTTTAACACCATCAACCACCCCGTATCCCAGGGATGAGCACCTCGACCAGGAGAGCAAGGACAATTGATACTGTTATTTCCTTTTTGCCCATTATCTTTAATGAATAAGCCCTATTTCTTTTCCAGTGTTTACTGTTAAAGGGCTCTTAATTAAGTCACAATATATGAGGGATCTAAGAATTACAATAGACCGGGGTGCCTGGGTGGCTCAGTCCATTAAGCGGCTGCCTTCGGCTCAAGTCATGATCCCAGGGTCCTGGGATCGAGCCCTACATTGGGCTCCCTGCTCCGTAGGAAGCCTGCTTCTCCCTCTCCCACTGCCCCTGCTTGTGTTCCCTCTCTCGCTGTGCCTCTCTCTGTCAAATAAATAAATAAAATCTTTTAAAAAAATAACAGAGTTTATCCAAAACTAGTAACAATAATAGCTAATGTTCATTTTACACTTGCCAAAGGCAAGCACTGTCCATGGCACTTTACATGTCTTTTTATTACCTTCATTTTATTTATTTTTTTTCAAGATTTTTTCAAGAGGGAGAAGCAGGCTCTCCACGGAGCAAGGAGCCCGATGCAGAGCTCGATGCAGAGCTTGATCCCAGGACCCTGGGATCATGACCTGAGCTGAAGGCGGCCACTTAACCGACTGAGCCACCCAGGTGCCCCTATTCTCATTTTATAAGCAAAGAGGTTTAAGTAACTTGCTTAAGGTCATGCAATGCAGGGGCTCCTGGGTGGCTCAGTTGGTTAAGCAGCCAACTCTTGATTTTCACTTAGGTCATGATCTCAGGGTCCTGGGAACGAGGTCCCCATTGGGCTCCGTGCTCAGCATGGAGTCTGCTTCAGGATTCTCTCTCTTTCTGCCCCTCCCCCCACTCACTTGCTCTCTCTTTCTCTCTCTCTAAAATAAATAAACAAATCTTAAAAAAAAAAAAAAAAAAAGGTCATGCAATGCAGCCAGCAAGTTATGGATGCAGGATTCAAACTCACATACTCTGTATTCAGTTCTGCTCTGCAAGTACTTTTCAGATCCAGCTTGGTAGAGTGAAAAAGACTGTGGTGACCAACGTTTGTATTATCATGCTAGGGCCGTGGTCATAGAGTCAGCCCTGTGCCCATCAGCTGGCCAGCACCTGCAGCAGGGTGATCCTACAAGGATCAAACCTTGTCTTGTTTTGTTTGGTTTTGACAATTGGCTTGGTGGGGACCGTAGAAGTTAACCTCTTAAGAGGGTCAAAAACTGGAGGCGATAGATGCCTACAGAGATTGCAAGAAGGGTTCTCTGCATATCAAAGCCATATATTTCTAGGTAGCCTCAATCTGGGCCCCCTTTTACCTGGCTCACAGAGAACTGGGACTTCCTGATAATTGATAAGTCCAAGGTAAGCAAATAACAGATATTTATAGCTCATTTAATGCGTTTCCTTCAACGTCTGCTACTTGCTGGGGAGATTGGGAAATGCAAAGGGGGTGCACAGACTTGGCACCAGATTGTAGATTGGACAAAACAGCTTTAAAGTTTCCTTTGAGCCCAGAGTCTTGTAAGCCTAAAGGAAATGGAGAATGAGGGTAATAATGCAATAAATTCTGGGCATGACACGGAAAAAACAACAAAAACAACCCCATGACACTTTTACATGCAATACTTAGGAAATGGGGTGGGTATGTTTCTATGGTCCATGCTCCTCCAGCACTCTGTCAGTGTTTGTGAGCCGTCAAAGCTCATGACGAAATGACAGAAAGCTCACACACTTCGGCACTATTTTCCTGAGCTTACTGCCTACTGATTTAAACACATGTTCCAAAAGTGCTAAATGAAATCCTATTCCCAAATTATGAAACCAAATATTTTCCTTAGACATATCTCACATTGCTCTGTATGCCATGGAAATTTCCCATGACCCCTGGAGTCACCTCCATTTATTTGTTCCCATACACACTTCTTCTGGGAGGTAAGACAATCCAGTTGAAGGCTAACATATAAGTATCCGGTAGCATGTCCAACAAAGCTGTTATTTTATCAGGAAGAAGTGAAAGCTCATTTCAGAAACCAAAGCTTCTCAGGAATGGAGTAAATGGTTTGGTAGACATGACTTGAAGACTATCAGAAAATTAAGAGTATTGTTTAGTTAGGAGATAGGAGCTAACTAATGTTTCTAAAATGCCTGAGTTTTAGATCAAGAATGCCAGCAACTTGATGTATTCAAGATGGAGAACTCAATTAAAAAAAAAAAATTGCCACCTACACAGAGTTTTTACTGTAAGAACAAGGAATGGGTTTAAGCTATTATATTAACAGGGATTTGAAGATATACCAAGGAAGGAGATTGCATTTCAAGCAGTTAAATTTGGTTTAATTGTTGATTGCTTGTCAGAGGCAGAGGCAGAAAATTAATTAAAGTCAATACTCAGTAGACTTAGTTGCTATTAAGTAGCATTTGGAATCTGATTTAATTTACCAAGTGACTGATGGAAAGAACAACAGTCCAATTTTTCAAATCAAGCAAAATTTATTATTTAACTCGTTGATAAATGTTTAGATCTAAATGAGCAGAGAACATGAACAGGCACAATTGGTAAAACTAATTTAAAATCCACAAAGACCCACAGTAATTATCAGAGCAAGTGACAATGGTAAATATTTCAGTGACATAACAGCAAGGGGTTATTTTCCTGACTACACCCAGTTCAAGCTATTCTGATCATTTAAATTCATCCTGTCTCCTCAAAGTATCCAGCCTTCTTTTCTTTTCCCTTTCATTTACTTTTTTTCTTCCTTTCTTTTTTTTACCTTGAGAAATAAAGGAATTATTTCATCTCCAGGCTAAAGCAAAGAAACCAGATTGAGGGAAATGCTAATAATTATAACAACTTACTTAGGCTTGGGGGAGTGGGGGCTGTTGAACAGGGGATAGAAAACATTTAAAAATACTAGTTCATGTTTTCATCCTTCTTAAATTCTTATTTGCACATAACATGTTGGCTGACAAAACTATCTGTCTTCAAGACTCTCTAAATGTCCACATCCAAATGTCTGAAATTATTCTTCTAATGTTTTATGTGCTGAATTTTACTATTCCAAATGTACTTCATCTCTTTTTATTTCTGCAACTATTGCTCTGAGTATCTGCCATGAGAAAAACAACAAAGAATACATAGGTGTTCTGAATTTCAACACCAAATTTTCTATTTAATTTGAGTGCAGTTAGTGATGAGCAAAACATGTATGCAATTCCTATTTTTATGACTTTTGGTCTTGAGAATATGCTATAATTTTTATTTTACTTTACATGATGAAATTATACACATTCAGTGTTGTGTTTTCTTTAATATATTTGCTTCTGTATTATTAGATGACATGGATTTCTTGAATATTGCTTGTTGAAATACTGACCTATAGGAATGTAGGTGCCATATATTATTCCCTCCAGTTTATAAATTCATCTCTCTTTACTATTTATCTCCATTATTAACCATTGTTAGATATGTTGGAAATCTTTCATTTTGTACATACAGAGCCACTCACCACCCTTCTACACCTTATTCTCTGCCCCTTGGCAGAGGCTGGTCTATTTGGACTACATCATCGGGCTCCCTTGCCCTCTGTCCATCATCTATTGGGTTTGAATGCTGGCAGGAGACCAGCAAGCCAAAAAAAAAAAAAAGTTGAGATGTTTGTTTCCCTTTGGATGTGCCATTCATTCTTCATCAGGACCTGGACTGAGAGAAAATCAGCCTGGTGTATTTTCATTCATTTGAATACTTGTAAAATATATGATGGTTAACCTTTATCTATTCCATGCATCTTTCTACAAAGGATTTGGTGTATTTTAAAAGAATGCATCAAATAGACAAGATAAAATGAAATGAATATTGTTCAGATAAAATGAGGCAAAGGAAAAATAAGGGGCAAGGAGTTCATTGGATCAGGAGCTCTATTAGCATATAAAACGGAAACCATGAAATCCTACGCATGTGCTAAACTTGTCTGTGAACTTAACTAGTAGTCAAAGCAAAAGAGAAAAAAAAGTTGTAAAAGAAGGTTACAGAAGTACAACATTCTTCATATCTAGAACAGAGAAAATTCCATTAAGAAAAAGAAGAAACTGTAATGCCGTAAATGCATCTTTACCCACATTCTCAATGACCTCATCAATCAGATGAAAATACGTTTTTGTAATACCTTATTCCCCAAAGCATCAAAATGTTACTGTCTGACCTCTACGATTTGTGCTAAGAAAAATCCATATATAATGTACTAACCAAGTCATGTTTTCAATTTTAGGGGGAAGGAGGGCAGGAGTGGATGGTTAGGGAAGCTAACTTTTGACGAACTCCAACTCTTAATGATGAGCAAGTTTGGAGTAATATGAGATGTGTCCATTTTTTGTTTAAAAATATGCTCAAGATAATCAAAAATTTGTTGGCCAATATCAAAATGATCAGGTATCAAGATAAACAAAGACAGGATGAAGACATATTGCATTAAAACTATTTAATTTAATCAACCCAACATTAAAATGATCATAGATAGGCAAAATTGTGGTGTGGGACTGGCATATAGATAATGAATTAAGAAAACTTAAAAATCATTTTTCCCTTAAAAAATTTGCAATTATTACCACAGCCCACAGCTAATCTGGACAGATGTTAACACTCCTAGAATACAAACCTGTACTCGCCATCTTCATAATAGAGGCATACAATGCTTTACAATGTAACACTGTTTGGCCCCACCACAGTTTAGCGACACAGACACTGTTGTCCTTATTTTACAGATTAAGAGAATGAGGTGCAAAAAAGTGAGGAGATAGTATATTGAGGAGCTCAAAGTAGAATCCAGGAAGTCTGCCCTCTTCGATCCAGAATCCGTTTACAACATCATGGCCTATGGCTCCATGCTTAAGAAAATTAGGGGAAGAAAATCTGGGTGTGGAAAAACAATGTGGAAAGAAAAGAACTGAGTTTATAAATTCTAGCAATCAAAGTTTAGGAAGAACTCTAGAAACCATTTAGTCAAAAAAAAGGTGGGAGGGAACTATTTAGCCCAGCCCCACATTTTTCTATAGAAGCCCCCAATAGCTGAGACTCAAAATGGCTTCCCGTCATTCCATTTCCACTGATTTGTAACACTCATCTCTAAGGAACACTACACCAAGTGAAAGACAATTAATTATATATAAAGCTTTGAATAACCAAGCTGGTAACATTGAATATAATTTGACAACATACTATTTTTTTAATTAAAAGTAATCACAATTCCTTCCCCTCCTGGGTCCTGAACTCAAGTGGCAAAGTTCCCCTTAAGCCACAGTTCCCAAACTGCACTGAGATGCCCCAGAGTCGCACAGGGAACTTGCAGGGGCTACATGGGGTATTCTAAATTTCGGAGGGAAACACGGTAATAATTAACATCTGTTGACACTATGAAAACTACTAGTTTGAGGTAGTTCATAATTTAAACATTAGATCATGTTATACTTCTTTCAATGATAGCTTATTATTATAAAGCTGAGTTTTTGGCAGTTGCTATAATAAAAAATGAATGTGGTGCCATAATCGATGGGAATCCAAAATGAGGGTTGCAGTGATTCTAAGATTCGAGAAGCTGTGCAGTGCCCAGCAGGTGCACACATCACATTAGCAAAAATCGTGGCTACATAAGAATGAACTAAAATATCTTTTCTTTCACTGCACTTGCATTCTTTCTCAAAATGGCTAGTAAGTTGTTAAGACATAAAATTAATTAGTTTTGACTCAGCTATTTAAATAAAGGAGACCATTAGATTTTTCTTGTGGCCTTGGGGTAATTTAAGAAATATGATGAAATAGTAAGGTCACTGTGGACCAGGAATGTTTGAGAATCTTTGTCCTAATGGGTAAGAATGTGGACTCCACACTTAGAATCACAGCTTTGCTACATATCAGCTGTGCCGCTGTGAACTTAACCTCCATTCTCCACCTGTAAAATGGAGACTACAATGGGACATACCTCAATAGGGTTATTGTGTGCATTGTAAGTCAAGTTATGTAAGGAAGGGAGAGGAGAGCCAGGTGCAGAGCGCGTGTTCCCTCTGTAAGTATTACCCATTATGTTTAGATGATAAACCTTAACCAAGGGCAGTGTGGTGCAGGGCACCTGCTGCTGCACGGGCCAAATGCAGATGCCATAAGGTTAGGGACCTGTGCATGAGGAGCCCCTGAGCTAGGGATTTTTCCTCCCTCATTCTTTTTCTGCTTCATATAAGAGAAAACGTGCCAGAAATTTTAGGAGAAATCTCAATTAGTATTGAGTGCTCTCTCAGTCACAATTCCAGAAAACGTAAGGACCTTGGTGTCCCACACGTACTACCAGGAGCTCTTTATGTGCCCCTTGGCTTCATAAACAACTGAAATCACTTCAAACCCTGAAGCTAGCATGGCAGAGTGAGTGCCTCCACTGGTCATTCCTTAGAGGAAACAAACTTTAGAACAGTTACCTATTCCCACATTCAAAAGTTAACCTTAGCTTTCTTCTCTTGGGATCTTTAAAGTTACTCACAGCTATATTTTGGAAAGGTCACATCTCTTAAGTTATTTGTCTGATTTCTCCCTGTAATTATTAGTTTCTGGAGGAGAGGTTGATTTTAATTTCCTTTAAAAGTTTCTCTGGTCCTAACAATTATTGTGTATCTGTTCTTTGCCCAGAATCAGGGCTTTTTGGCAACCAAAATTTCTGTCTCGAACGCTACACAAAATAAGGAAAGATACATTCTGTTTAGGAATATGTAAATTAGGGTGAAATAGGCGATGGGGATGAAGGGTACACTTGTCACAATGAGCACTGGGTAACGTCTAGAGTTGTTGAATCACTGTATTGAACACCTGGAATTAATAAAACACTGTATGTTAACTATACCGAATTAAAACAAAAAACTTTACAAGATGAATATGCAAATTAATTACAGTAATTCATATGGTAAATCATGGTTTTAGAGATTTTTTCAATGACACTCTAAGACATAATACAATGATAAGTAAAAGGCAGAACACAAAACTGCATATCAATATGATACTAGTTTTATAAAAACAGAAATTAGGGGCGCCTGAGTGGCTCAGTTGGTTAAGCGACTGCCTTCGGCTCAGGTCATGATCCTGGAGTCCTGGGATCGAGTCCCGCATCGGGCTCACTGCTCGGTAGGGAGTCTGCTTCTCCCTCTGACCCTCCTCCTTCTCATGCTCTCTGTCTCTCATTCTCTCTCTCTCAAATAAATAAATAAAATCTTTAAAAAAAAAAATAAAAAAAAAAACCAGAAATTAAATGTATTTGTATACATGCATAGGAAAGTGTTTGAAAGGAAATGTGGCAAATATTTTAATGATATCTGGTGGGAGATACTCACGAACTTCTTTTTTTCTTACATTTTGGTTTGGATATAATTATTTTGACAGAAGGAAACAGAATCTACCACTAGTATGGCTTAAATAGTAATATTTTATCATCACAGATATTCGGAGATGTGTGAGTCAAGTAGTTGGTTGAGTAGCTCAATAATATAAGCACTCAAATCAGTATTTCTGAGTTTTCTTGGCCCGTCTCTCATAAGGCAAGTGGCTGCAGCAGCCCCAAGCATCATATTATTACATGACAATGTAATGTTCAAAACAGGAAAGAAGGAACAAGCAGCCCTTGTGATCAGCCCTCCCTTCATCGGGGAAGAAAGTATTTCCCAAAAGCCTCTCACCCCTATTTCACATTGGCCCAAACCAGGTCATATGTCCTTCTGTGGACATAAAATCACCACATGTGACACAGATCAATTATGATCCATCCTAGGGTGCTTAGGCACAAAGCCACTGGGAGAAAACCAAGGCTGCTCACCAAAGAGGAAGAAGCGAACTGCCACAGGATGAGCAATGAACAGTATACCCCACATTCTTTGATATACTTCCCAAATAGACTATCATGGTCAAGTGTTTTATCCAAAAATTTTTTTAATATACAAATATATTTATGCATCTGTTATTAAATATTAAATATATAATAGTTTAATATATAGTAATATAATAAATAATAAATATATAATTAAATAAACAAAAATTAAAATACATAATAAATAATAATATAATATAAAATTAAATGTATAAATATGTGAATATATAAATAAAGCAAAAGGCAAGAAATATTAACTCCAGTTCTAAAACAACTGATTATAGATTATGAGAAATAGGACAGGAAAATATGAATATTGTTCATCTTCTACAGGTACATCTGGCAGTGTAGGAGTGGAAAATTCTGCAATTCTATGCAGGGCACTCACCTAATATCTGTGATCAAACTGCTTCTTATAAAAAACTGCAACATCTTGAGCATCTCAAGGCTTGACAAAAGCTGGCCCCGAAATAAAAAATACTCTCAAAAATTCTGAAGGAAAGTGCTGCTTTCCAAATACTAACATGACAGGAGGAAGATTTCTCAGGCGCAGTAGACTGTTGTCTGAAGAGATCAGCTCACTGGGCTGCTGAAGCCAAAAAGATTAGCAAAGTGCTGGGTATCATCAGAAAACATTGTAACTCCCTTGTAAGATGACTGAATGCCTTGGAATAGAATAGTGCAAGGAGCTCCAGTCAACGGACCTCGGAAATACACAATGGATACAGAGGTAACTGACAAAAAAGAGTTGGGATCATTAATAAGGTGCACAGCAGTTTAGAAATTTGTTTCTATGGGGCGCCTGGGTGGCGCAGTTGGTTAAGCGACCGCCTTCGGCTCAGGTCATGATCCTAGAGTCCCGGGATCGAGGCCCGCATCGGGCTCCCTGCTCAGCTGGGGGTCTGCTTCTCCCTCTGACCCTCTCCCCTCTCGTGCTCTCTGTCTCTCATTCTCTCTCTCAAATAAATAAATAAAATCTTAAAAAAAAAAAAAAAGAAATTTGTTTCTACAAAAATGGTGGACCAAAAGGGAGACAATACCCAAATTTCAGGATTCTAGAACAATAGGCAGCCCTTGAATTAGCCATGACTTACAACTTTTAAGTACCACCTGAGAGGCAGGCTAGCATGATGGCCTCCATGACCAGAGAAGGAGCCAGTCCCAGAGATGCCGCTATAAACCACCAGATGACTCTGAAAAGCGAAGGTGGAAGTTGGAAGAGAAACCACAGTCAATGATAAAATGCACTTAAGGCAGATATTGTTTGGAGGGGAGAATGTCAAAATGGAAAGAAATTGTAAATACAAAACTAGAAGAGACAAATGATGTAGTCAGAAGAAAAGTAGGACCATGTGAAAATCTGACAGACATTACTCTTCTAGTTCGTAGCTTTCATTAAGACATAGGTTCCTGGCCTTCCTCCTGCACTCCAGAGCATTTCGAAGGCACTTTCCAGCAGTATCTGTACCCCAGGAGGGAGGATTCAGATCATCTGAATGAATGGATGGTGCACGACTGGGGGTAGCTTGAATCATATTCTTCATTTTGGTTTCTGCATTTTAAAAACAACCTTTCATGGGTTCCCTATTATTTGTTCATTTAACAGGTAAGACCTATCCTGTTTCAGTGACTCTTCAGTGTTGTAAGTCTAGTGCAACAATAAATCAAAGTTCCTATTCAGGAACAGAGTCGGGGCGGAAGAATCCAATCAGGCCCAATGAGGCACTTGCTCCGTCCATTAAGTCTTCATGCGGCTGATGTCCAAAAACACATAGGGTCTTAGTAGAGTTCTGTCCTGGCCTCTTCGTCACCAGAGCTAAACATAGGGATGGCATTTAATGTTTACCATAAGAAAGTCTACTCTTCCTACAAGCTCTGTCATTCATACAATAATTTATTTATTATATTTATTTGTTCTCTATGAACAAAGCAGCACCCCATTTGGTTTAATGGACGTAAAATGAAAAAGGAAGAACATGTTTTTGTCCTGCAGAAACTTAAAATCTAATGGGAAAGACATTTCTGTCATGCAATTAAAGAAGGCTTAGAAGTATATCAAGGAATTCAAATCATCTTAATGATATACAGCATATGTACATGTGAACGTTTGATTTCTTAAGAAGTTCATCATATAAGTCCATGTGTTTGGATGTGCCTAAAATACAGACTATAGCAAAGTACCTGCTCTATAAACCTATCAGGAAAATGTATAATATAATAGAATAAATGAATCAGTTTATAAACTAGGCATTTCTGTACTTATTCTCATATAAAACCTCAACCAAAGTTAATCCTTTTATTCTATTTGAACATTGAAGCATAAAAGCAATAAAATTAATGGCATGTGCATGATAAGGCGTCATGACTTGAGATTATTGCCAAATTGTCCCAACAGATGTTTAGTCAATTTAATAATCTTGGAGATTTTAATAATTATTTATTTGATTGATTGGACATTGTGTATGGTAACATTAAACTGGTAATATTAATTATACACTTTAATTATTTCCAGGTTATTGTAGCTTTTGTTGTTACCTGAAATACCATGAAAATTCAAGATAATAATTAAATGTGAGCTTTGATATGCTCCCCAGGGCAGGGACCTTGTGCAGCATGTGCTTACAAATGATAATAACAATTAAAGATACAAATAATGAATTATGCTAAAATCAGTTAAATCCACAATGACTTTTAAAAAATTTCTCAGGATAGGAAATTATAAAATAAGTCCTAATCATTGGGTTAATTAACCACTACTCTGATTTAAAAAGGAGGGAAGGGGAATTAGAGATTGAAGGAATAAAAAAATGTTTTCAGGGGTGTCTAGGTGGCTCAGTCAGTTAAACATCTGACTCTTGGTTTCGGCTCAGATCATGATCTCAGGGTCCTGATATCAAGCCCCCGGGACAGGCTCCACCCTCAGTGCAGAGTCTGCTTCTCTCCCTCTGCTCCTCCCTCCCCACCCCCATATCCACCTCTCTCTCTCTTTCTCAAATAAATGGATAAAAAAATCTTTTTAAAAAAAGAAATGGAAATGTATTCAATAACAAGAATAATTAGTAAGCTAATAAGTATTTTGCTAAATAAATCTGAGATAGTATCTCATGTAGCTATATAATTATAAGTAGGGTATAGGGAAATATTCAAAGCTTGGGCTAGTGCAGTCAGATAAAATTATTTCACTACCACATTCTATTATGAAAATTTTCAAGAATACAGAAAATGTTTAAACAAAAAGTTTGAAAGACTTATACAGTAAATACTAATATATTCATCATCTAAATTCTATCAAATAATATGATTTTACGCCTGAAAGACGCATGAGAAAACATTAGAGAAAAGACGAGAAATCACTCAAGATGGCAGTTAAAAAAATAAACACAATAAATAACTGTCCTTTATTAAAAAAAAGAAAATTAACCATCAGATCCCATTCAAAATAAATGTTAAAATGTCAAGAAATCAACAAGAAATACACAAGATATACGTGAAGAGAAATATTTCTATTTTACTGAGTCATATAATGGAAGGCTTGAGCAAGTAGAAAAGCATACACTTGTTCCTGGGGGAAAAAAATCACTCTCCAACATAAAGAGGCAAATTCATCCTAAAATAATGTTGAAATTATTTGTAATCTTGGTAAAAAAAAAAATGGATTATTTTTATAAAGATATTTTTAAATTTATTAGAAAGAATAAACTCATGGAAAGTAAGGAAAAATGTAAAAAAAGAAGACTAACAAGGGGGAGAATAATATACAAAATGTTAAAATATGTTAAAAAGAGATAATGTTTAAAATGACGGTACAGGAATAGACAAGGAAATCAATGAAAGAGAATGGGAAGCCCAGAATTATATTCATGGAAAAACGTAAATTTTTATATATGTTAAAATGGATTTTCAAAACAGTTGGGAAAAGATGTACTATTCAGCAAATATTGTTGGTTCCAATGTGTAGGCATTTGAACAAAATACAATACTTGCTCCTTACATCATAACAAAATCTAGAGGGAGTAAAAGTTTAAACATGTTTTAAAAGTGTAAAACCCTGAAGAAAAAAATTAAGTCTTTTTTGGTAATCTTAAACTCGGAAATACATTTCTTAGCATGACAATAAATTTGTAAATAAGCCAAAACCTAGATAAGTTGACCACTAAAATTTAATACTTATTTAACATAAAACATAAATAAAATAAAACAATGACATAATAGCCTGGATAAATATAGTTGCCACACATGTGACTCTCAAAGGGTTAAATTAAACAGAAAGTTCTTATAAATCAAAAAGAAGACAAATCATCCTGTAGGAAGTTTGACAAAGGATATAGGCCACATGGAAAGAAGTACAAGGCAGCAAAAAAAAAAAAACATTGAAATTGCACAGCCTTGCTCATAAACATAATGAAATACGTTGCTTAAGTGTTTTTTTTTTAATTTTTCTAAAAGACTTTATTTATTTATTTGAGATTGTGAGAGAGAGTGTGTGTGTATGAATGGGGAGAGGGGCAGAGGAAGAGGAGAGAGAGAATCCCAAGTGGACTCTCAGCAGAGCCTGGAGCCTGATGCAGGGCTGGATCTCATGCCCCTGAGATCATGACCCAAGCCAAAATCAAGAATCAGACACTAAACCAACTGAGCCACCCAGGCACCCTTTTGCTTAAGTCTTTTAAACAACTAAGTCAATCTAAATTGCACGATGTTTAAAAATTAAGAAAATTTAAATGTCCTCATGTGGGAAACTGCCCAAAATACATGCTAAGGGAAAAAGCAAGTCATTGAACAGCATGTGTAGTATGAGATAGTTTATGCAAAAAAAAAGTACATATATCCACATATTTGCATGTTTATATATGGATAGAAAATGTTTAGAAGTGCATACACCAAACTCTTTTTCGTGTCTATGTCTCTGGAGCGGGAGGATAAAGAGTAGGGGAAAAGGTTCATGGGGACTTATATTTTTTACTTTATACAATTTCATACTTTTGAATTGTTAAAACTTAGCTCTATATTATTTTAAGATAATTTTAGATTCGTGAATTGTTTAACACTGAGCATTTGTTTTACATGATACAAGAACTTTTTAAAATTCTGAAACATTTCAAGAAAAAAGGAAGAGAATACTAAATATAATTGAAAAAAAGAATCAATTCTACAGCTTCTCTAGTGAGGAGAAACTAGACATTAATATCGCAGCTGCATGTTTACTGTATCTTAATATATTTGAGTTAACTATGTAGTGACTTGTATATAATTTTCATTCCATTGGGTGGGCCCGGTCATTTTCAGCTAATAATTTTTTATCTTCATAAAGTCCTCACTTAAGGATCATGCCAGGCATTATTATAGATAGTTATCTGGAATAAGAGGACCCCACCTGCCAATTGTGGCTGAGATTCTGTTGCTCAAGAGGGGCAGAACAGAGAAGTGCCCCTACAGCATGATTCTTTCATAAGCGCCATCTATGACTGGGCAGACCACACCTTCACCTTACAGCAGATATTTATTAGAGGCTATTACTGATACTCGTAAGAACTACCCTTTGCCGTGTACTTACTATGTGTCAAAGACTGCTCTAAACCCTTTATATCACTAATTTGAAACTCATTAACCACCCCATAAGATTATTATTCTCTTTATTATTTTCAGTGTGCAGATAAGAAGTTAAAGAGGGTCAGGAACTCCCTCGAGGATACTTGTCTAGAATGGAGTTCATCTTCTGAGCCAGGACTTCATAATTCAAATGTTCACACTTTGCCGCTATGTTATACTTGGGATAGTGGAGTATCTAGTGATGGGAGTAAGAAAACAACTACTGATGTATGAAATTTTAGGATGACTAGAGAGAGCTTTGGCAAATTTGCACAGAGCCATAGCACTTTGTACATTTCTGCTCAATTTCAAAGCTTCTGTAGCCCAGGGTGGTGTTTACCAATGCCCAGTGGCTGGGAAGCGCAACAAAAGCTCCAGAGAAAAAAATGTTCTTGATAGTAAGAAGAAAGTAAGATCAGTGGTCTGAACCGTGTGCTGAGTACCTGAACATCAGAACCTGCCTTGGTCTTACTCATGTTCATTGGGAAGTGCTACTGGGAATATAGAGACTTGGGAGCAGACACTATCTTGGGATGGAATGCCCTGGGATGAAATGTCAAGTCTTGAAATCTTCTAGGCCTGGGCAGAGACTGGAACTCAATATGAGTTTCAGACCCACGCAATTCTGCTGCAGGTATGAATGACACACGTTGACATGCTGCTTGAGACATGGCAGCAGATCTCTTTTGTCTGGGTCTTTGGATGCCTGGCATTTCTCTAGCTTGCCAGCACCAGTTGTGATAAGATGGGTGGGATGCCCTCTGTGGCAGCCAGTCTGCCATTCTCCAAGTTTAGGAGAGTGTGTGGGCATCACATCCTGGGGGCAACTGGGTGCAAACAGGACCAACTCTTTGATACATGGAAGTACACCCCAGGTAACACTTGGAAATATTGAAGGGGGCCGTATCTAGAGGAGGTTGTCTGCTAATCTGGACTAGAGGTTACTGAGTGAGGCACTCTGGGGCAAATGATTCATAAACCACGTTGTGAAATAGCATGCCCCAGATACATTTTCCATGGTGGGATTTTTGAAGGCACAAAAACTGCCCTACAGAGGATCTACAGTGATATTTTTCCGAAGAAGACATACAGATGGCCAACAGGTATATGAAAAGGTGCTCAAAAATCACTAACTTTCAGGGAAATACAAATCAAAACCACAATGAGGTATTGCCTCACACCTTTAAAATGGCAATTTTCAGAAAGACAGGAAATAAGCGTTGGCGAGGATGTGGGGACAAGGGAACCCGTGTACGCTGCTGGTGTGAATGTAAATTGGTGCCACCCCCATGGAAAACAGTATGGAAGTTCCTCAAAAAAATAGAACTACCATATAATCCAGCAATTCCACTTCTGGGTATTTATTCAAAGGAAACAAAAACACTAACTTAAAAAAACATATGCACTGCCATGCACTGCAGTGTTATTTACAATAGCCAAGGTATGGAAACAACCAAAGAGTCCATGGATAGATGAATGGATAAAGAAAATGTGGTATGTATACAATGGAATATTATTCATCCATAAAAAGGAAGGAAATCTTGCCATCTGTAACAACATGGATGGATCTTGAGGGTATGATAATTGAAATAAGTCAGGCAGAGAAAGAAAAATACCATATGATCTCACTTATATGTAGACTCTTAAAAAAAAACAAATTCATAGATACAGAGAACAGATTGATGGTTGCCAGAGCAAGGGGTGGGAGGTGGGCAAAATGGGTGAAGGAGGTTAAAAGGTACAAACAGTTATAAAATAAGTAAGTCCCGAGGATGTAATATACGACAGGTGACTATAGTTAATAACACTGTTATACATCTGAAAGTTACTAAGAGAGTAGATAGTAAAAGCTCTCATGATAAGAAAAAGAATTGTAATTATGCGTGGTGATGGACGTTAACTAGACTCCTTGTAGTGATCATTTCACAATATATACAAACAACAAATCATGATGTTGTATACCTGAAACTAATATAATGTTATAGGTCAGCTATACCTCAATTAAAAAAAAAAAAACTGCTGTAGATTGGGTCACTCTCCTATAAATTTTGAAGAGAAAAATGGTATCTGATAGTCAGGAAGTGTGACTATTGACTTAGTTCCCAAAAATGAAATACGTTTCTGATTTGGCAGGAGTTCCAGAATATTGAACATAATGGAAACATCACACACAAGCAAACCTAGGTGGGATTTGACCTGAATCATGCAGACACTGGCAGATACTGAACAGTAAGTAAATAACACCCACTGCCTAGCATACAATAGGGCTTACTGGAGTTAGGGTAAAGTGGCAAGTAATTAAAACTCATCTCTGCCAATGAAGTATGAACGCCCCACAGGAAGGGTATTTTCTGGATACAGCTGGCCACATCAACCTGGAGACTGCTTTCACTAAATGATAAGCTGATATACTCCTTTCGTTCTAGCCATTTCCACTGAATCACAATCTGAAGATTTGATGTGGTGATCCCTGATTCAAAGCCTGCCCTAGCAAGCAAGTCACTAACGTGAAGACTTTCAGGACATAGGCGAACAAAGAAAACAGAGCCTCCAAAGACTCTATTTATGGCAGGATTGAGCCGGGCCCTTGTGGCCATGGACACTCACTGTAACCTGCTATGCTCCACACCTTCACAAGCATGAAGAAGTCTAGTTTGTTTTCATATTGGCTAATGTAGATAGCAGCCATCCCAAATATAGAAGGGATTTACTAACTTACCTCACTTCCTGGTATTACCATGTGTTGAAACTTGCAATTGACCTGGAGGCTCGTTTAAGTTTTAAGGTATCTAGCCTTTTTCTTTCACCCTTCACTTCCTTGTAGCCCAGTGCTTACCATCATCCATATGACGAGATTCCACTGTGCACCGAACACCTCCTTTTGTGGCAAGTGCAGTGACAAATATGCCATCACACTGAAGGTGAAATGACCCATTGTGAAAATTCGGTCACACATGGGGTATCTACATCATAAACACATGGCAAGACCTGGACATTCTTTTTAGAAAACACTGTTTCTTTTCTTTTTGGCTTGTGTAAGTCTTTCATAAAGCCTTGATTGCTTTCTGCCCTTGCCTTCCTCTCCACAGTGTCACATTTAGGGAGACATCCCCCAACTTGGAATTGTCAAGCATTACCGTATTTCCTTCAAGTTTATCAGGGCTTCTATTATCCTGGCCTGTGTCAACCTTATTAAGTGGTCTCATCTTCTCCTATTTTCTACACCCCCCACCCAGAGTCTCTCCCTCTTCTACCCCACAGCATTTTCTTCTCCTTGCCATCTATCTTGAGTGATCTTGAATCTCCAAGCCCCTATCACATACTGTCATGGGAGTCCACGCTCCCAGGTTCCAGCTCCATGCAGCGACCCCGAGGGACTTACCTTCTTTTTTTATTCCGTTTTCTCATGAAAATTCGACTTCTATCCTTTCTCAGTGGTAGGAGAAGCGAAGTGCTCAGAGGTGGAGAAAGATATGAACACTAGTCGGGCTAATAATTGTTATCCTATGATACTCATTTGGGATTGTAGGTGTTCTTTTGTTGATAATGTTGTGGAGGGTTTTTTGTTCATTTAGGTTTGGGCCACAGTATTAAGGCTACTTTGCAACAATTATTCATTTCTAGATTTTCTCAGAATATTTGCCTTTTTATCAGCCTATGCTAAATTTTTAGGAACTATTTCATACCATAAGAGTACAAGATATTGTATTTCTTTTGTCCTATATAAATGTTTTCTCACTAGTTTTGCTTCTGAGTTGTTTTACTTTAGAAAAAGAGTTGTAATCCTGTCCCCTTTGGAAATACCTCTTCCAACTTTACTCCTTCTTTTCACTTTGCTGGGTCCCATGGTTGCTAACTAACTGTATGCTTAGGTCACATAATGCAAATCATTCCCTTAATGGCTATAGATTTCACATGGAGAACTCAGACATATGTTTCCCATTTTTCTCCCTTTTATGCTGCATACTTGTGCCGAATAGTTTTATTGGTAATGGGGGAGATGCCAGAATATTTACAGGATCATGGTCATGGGAGTGTGCTGTTATTTGGACTATGTCTGGATAATGCCAACATAATCAATCAAAATGGAAACATTGGTCAATGAAGCATTTTTTAAATGATTAGCATAATGCTAATAGCTTTGAATATTTAACCAACCTTACAGTTATTTTGAGACCATACAGAAACAAGTTTAGCAGAGTACCCTATAAACACTTCTATTTTTATTTATTTATTTATTTATTTATTTATTTTTAAATTTTTTTTTAAAGATTTTATTTATGTATTTGACAGAGAGACAGAGAGAAAGGGAACACAAGCAGGGGGAGGGGAGAGGGAGAGGCAGGCTTCCTGCAGAGCAGGGAGCCCAACACCGGGCTCGATCCCAGGGTCCTAGGAAAAAAATAAAGAAAACTTGTCGGAATTTTGTGTAGTTGCAACATCGCTCAGAGTTCCATGTCTAGTCCTGCCACTGCTATTCTGAAAGAGATACAAATAGGTCACTTAACCATGCTGTAATTCAGCTTCTTCCTTTTTTAAAATGAGCATTACTCGGAGCGCCTGGGTGGCTCAGTCGGTTAAGCAACTGCCTTTGGCTCAGGTCATGATCTCGGGGTCCTGGGATCGAGTCCCACATCAGGCTCCCTGCTCGGCGGGAAGCCTGCTTCTCCCTTTCCCACTCCCCCTGCTTGTGTTGTCTCTCTCTCTGTCAAATAAATAAATAGAATCTTTAAAAAATAATGAAGTGAGCGTTACTTAATCTTATTTATTTTTTGACATCTTTGTGAATATAATGAAAGCTATCAACCCACCTCCTCAGTAAGTACACGTATGAAATTTGCAAATGACTCCAAAATAACATAACAGCTTCAAGCTCAAAATGATGTAACAACTTCAAGCTTAGGGTTTTGTTAAGACCTCTTAGGACAGATGATCTTTAAAGACTTATTCAGCTTAAAATTTTATGGTTCCATGAATTTTCCCTTTCCAAGGCTGAAGGACTGACTGGTCTATCCCCACCCATTCCTCCAGCCCAAGATCCCTGGTGCCCATTATGGGAGAGTTGTGGATATGCAGACACATAAGGTCTTGTTGCCGAACTAGTAATGCTTCTGTATTCATTGGCTTCTTTTAGTGAGGGGAGCTCTTAAAAGAATCAGGATATGTTTTAGTCCTTTCTAACAACCATCCAGGAGTGACTGACAAGCACCACCTTCTGGAGAAAATGTGTAGTTAAATGTCAAAGCTGATGATCCCCGACACAGCCGTGCTGTTCTCCAGTACCCAGCACCAAAACTCTTCCCTGCCTTCGGCACCAGTTTGACCCCACATTTCTTGAGCAAGTCTCATGTTCCTTTATCATAACCAATGGTGAATCTGTCTCCGGTCTCTGGGAGCCTTGGAAGTTAAGTCTGAAAATTAACTCTGCTCCTTGGAAAAGTTCTACTTTTCATTAGAAATCTCAACAGCAAAACTCAGATCATTTTAAGACATTACTTGGGGCTGTTGTTCATATTAGAAGCTTTATGTCAAGTAACTTAAATATGACTTATTAAAATGTTGGTGAAGTAGTTTAAAGTACTCACTGAGAGTAAATGGGAAAGTATTAAGAAAAGAACACACAGTCTTGGTGGATGTAATGGTGCCAAATTAATGGAAACAAGGCTCCATTCTAGCCCCATGCATAACGAAGCATCAAAAGAGTATTTGGTTTAAAAGACTTACTTTAGGGGCGCCTGGGTGGCTCAGTCGTTAAGCGTCTGCCTTCGGCTCGGGTCATGGTCCCAGGGTCCTGGGATCGAGTCCCGCATCAGGCTCCCTGCTTCGACGAGAAGCCTGCTTCTCCCTCTTCCACTCCCCCTGCTTGTGTTCCCTCTCTCGCTGTGTCTCTCTCTGTCAAATAAATAAAATCTAAAAAAAAAAAAAAGACTTAACTTTAAACATGCTTAGTAAATAAACTTGCTTTTTCATGCACTTGGTACCTTTTTACACATGCTTTGAATTTAATTATAAAATGCAAAATTTTTAAGTAACAGAATTGCCAGAAAATTGAACCATCCATGAATATCTTTATTATAACTCATAAATTTAATTTTCTGTTATGATTTTTATAGAACCCTTTTTGTCTCAATTTTTTTTCTCTGGTTCCCTCAGGTCAGACCAATGCTGATATGAAACCATTTGCCTCATAGAAATTCCTAAGAGAGCTCTATAAAAGTTTGTTCTGTTGCCAAATTGAGAGACCTTTATCCCATTTACATCTTTTGGTTTTTTATCTAGACAAGCAAGAATGATTATGTTTCCTGAGAAATTCTTTAAAGCTCATTCATGATGCATCTTAGAAAACTTTTGAGAGTCAAGTCAGCAAGTGGAATATTCCTTCAGACATATCATATCCCAGAACTGGATTGGTTTTCCAAGGAGATAAATGGAGTACAATAAAGTTTACTGAGGGGGAGTTGCAGAAATGAACCCTTAGAAATTTAGACTCTGAACACATTAATATATTTCTCCTGGCATTTTTAATGAAAAAGTAGGCGTTGATTGTTTATTCCCAGACAAAATTTCTACGTCCTGTACCTAAAAATCCTCAGCCTGCCAAGTGCTTTGCTCTACCCAAGGGGCTATTAGTCATTCTGTAGAATTATATTTATTTTTTTAACTTACTTTCCAGATGAACATATGCATCATTTCATTAAAACCAAATGTGGTTTATGAAACTCAAGAATAATAATTAATCATGCCAGTGAGAGCACTTGAGTGAGGCAGACTGAGGGCATTTTCAGAAAAATCAATAATAGAAGTAGAAGTGGCTACCCTCTGGGAGGGGGGGGTGCTTACTATATTCTAAGCATTTTTATGTAATGAATGTATCTTAACTACATCTTGTACAGCCAATGTTATTGTTCCCATTTTATTTATTTGTTTTTTAAAGATTTTATTTATTTACTTGAGAGAGAGAGAATAAGCAAGAAAGAGAGCAGAAGGAGGGCGGAGGGGCAGAGGGAGAGGGAGAAGCAAGCTCCCCTCTGAGCAGGAAGCCCGACGTGGGGCTTGAGCCCACAATGCTGAGATCACCACCTGAGCCAAAGTCAGAGGTTTAACCAACTGAGCGACCCAGGCACCCCTGAGGTTCCCATCTTGTAAATGGAGAGATGGGGCCGGGAGAGCTATTGAGTGATACAACCTGACTCCAAGTCTGTCCATTCTAGAGTCTGTGTACTTCCCATTCTGCAAGCACTGCCTCTTGAAGTTAAGTATTCAAACTTGGCAATCTTGAAGCCTTACTAAACTGCATAGGTTTCCTATAACAGATAACTGGAAAGTAAAGATTAGAATTCTGCATAGTCTACCCATTAAAAATATTTTGTCTTTAAGTCATATGCCTTTTTGGTAGACGACAAATACCTTTTAATCAGTACTATTCATCAACCACCTCAGATTGTTTTTTTTTTTAGCTGAAAAATCATAAACACAAACACACACCAACATATAACCCATTGTATCTTTAGGAGTCCCTAGAACTACCGTTAGGAAAAGTACGGTGACAAAAAGAGAATCGTAAGTGCAGTGAAACTGACAGGGTCTCAGGCATAGACAATAAATAGAACAAAGCAGAGGCTGATAGACCATTCCAAGACAAAGCATCGGTTCGAGACAATGAAAGCAATGATAGAGATACATGAAGTCATTTTAGAGAAAGGAAAATTCCTTCCATCTATTGGGAAGGTCATCTCCAGCAGAAAGAAATCCCTACCATACTGCTGTCATCATGCATCTGGGAGAAGTGTTGATCATTACTTCAGGGCAAATTGTGGAGGTTGTATTGTTTTAAAATCGAGACCTGGCCAAAGAGAAGGAAATCGGCGGCATGCCAACAACCAGTCTAGCACTGGGTGCTCCTGAGAAGAAACAGATGTAAACACAGAAAATTGTTCAAATTTGCCAGGAGAACCTATCGGTCCATCAGCCGGCAGTCAAAATCTAGAAAATAACCAGAAATCTTTCCTATAAACAAAATGAACTGGAAAAGGGTTGGGAAATGAACATCCAGGTTTGAAATGGCTGGGAAAAGGAGATGTGCTACACATTCAGGCAGAACAAAGACACGTGTGTCAAAGACGCAGCGCAGGGAAGGCTGCAGAGAGGCGCCAGGTGCGACGGCCTTCTGTGCTGCGATCGGGGGCTGGGACCGTACAGACTCGAGGGGGACAGCGTGTGAAATTAGTAGGCACCGATGCCAGAATCGTTCACGCACTTCATCGCAAACAATGAGGAAATATTACTGAAATGCATCCGTGGGAATGGCCTGTAAATCCTCCCTGTGCCTGTTTCCGAGTTAAGAACACAGAGTGTTCACAAACTAGAAAACAAAATACCTTTTTTCTTGGTTGGGATATTTCATGCTATAACACTGTAGGTTTCAGTTTCCTAGTTTACGGCTCAAAGACTGCCTTTGGTATTTTGCTTTGGTTCTATCTACATGTTCGGAATTGCCAGGATTCCAACGGAGCCTTGGTTAAGGGAGAAAAAGATTAACAAGCCTTTTTTTACTCGCTGTTTAAAATTCAGAAGAATAATTATTTAATAAAGTTAAACAGCAGCTTAAAGAGCACTTTAAAAAGATGTTATAAAAATATAACTAATAAAACTGTGACCTATCCCGGCATGTGTCATACACAAAAGAAACATCCCAAGAGGTACTGAAAACACGGGGAAGTTTCGTGAAGAGACAGCAGAGAGGTCTGCCATTCACAGTACAAAACCAAAACTTCCTAAAAATTCTTTCCCAAGAGTTCACAGAGCAGAATTGATGCGCTAAGGAGTTTTCTCCACATACAATCAGACCACCATTTGTCATCTTAATTCACCAACTCTGGGTGAGTATGTGCACAGTTTGCTGAATTTGTTATGGAATACTGCTGCCCCTGATCCTACTGGGGGTGTGGCATAATCTATGTTATGTGCATCATATTGCCTTTATAAAATCTGAAAAATCATGAATTCTGAAACCTACCTGCTCCGAGAAGTTTCAGAGAAGGGATTGTAGACATGTAGTTTGCAAATTTTGTCTGAACTTTAATTCACACAAAAAAATAGAAATATAATTGGACGTTAAATTTAACTTTTCCTGTTGTCTTAGATTTTCAGAGAGAAAAATGCAGTAGCCTAAGGCAGATGCTAAACCACTTGGAGACTGTGATACTTACTCAGTCATGATTAGCCCCTCATCCACCTCCAGGCTATAGAGGACATAGCCAAGAATTCATTTGAGGGCTAAAGGGATTAACAGTAAGATTTTATTTTATTTTATTTCTGAAAGATTTTATTTATTTATTTATTTATTTGAGAGAGAGAGAGTGTGAGAGAGCACAAGCAGAGGGAAGGGCAGAGGCAGAGGGAAAAGCAAGCTCCCTGCCGAGCAGGGGGCCCAATGTGGGGCTCGATCCCAGGCTCCTGGGATCATGACCTGAGCTGAAGGCAGACGCTTAACTGACTTAGCCATCCAGGTGCCCCCAAAGTAAGATTTTAAAGGGAGAAGAATTGTTGGCGTGCTGGACATTCATCCTTCCCCACTCATGAAGGACATAAGGGGCACTTACCCTTCATCTCAATCCAAGTGAGGGATGGCTTTAGGAGGAACTCTGAGAGAATCTGATGTATGAATACCTAGAAGATGTGAGGACTGGAATTTGACTAGTTCCCAAAAGAATGTCAGTGAACAAGGCTATATCTGGAGTTTCTCCTTTTTGGTGGCAGAGGGAAGGGCCAAATTTGAGGTGGGACAGGCCTATACTTCCGCAATTGAAGGGAAAAGGAAAAACTTTCCTTGTGGTCCCGACGCCAACCTTTGGGAAGGACATCCTTGGGAGGGACTCTGCAGGGGTGAGGAGACCCATGGAGAGAGAAGGACTATTCAAAGCTTGAGGGCTGCCAGCAGGTGAAAGGACGAGTCATAAAAATACCCAGTGGAGACTCATATATAAATATTGCACCCAGCGGTCTCCAGCGAAACTTTTCCAGTCACCTTAGACCTTTTCTGATCCTACACATTTTAACTGACTCTAGAAAATAGGAAATAAACACAGAATATGTAGCAAGGATATCAAAGAGAGACTGAATATATCTTTTTTTTTTTTTTTTTGTACTGCAAGTCTCCTAGTTTGAAGGAGGCCCAAACAAAGCAGATACTTAAAATTGAATGAGACGATAAAACGGTATTGCTCTGGTTTAGGCATCTTAACACTGGAAGGAAGGAGAGACTACTCGTTTCAAGGTAGGCACGTGAATAAGTGACAATCAGCAACATCCCATAGGTCCCCTCTACTTCGTGTATGTGGAGGCAGCCTGCAGCTCCATGTTGAGGAGGATGTGAGCTGTGACCAGTGGGAAGGAGCGCTAGGACCATCTGGACTGAGAAGCAGGAAGTGGAGGGAAAGCCTGCCACGTCCCTGTCATCTGTAGTTTAGGGAAATGGAGCAAATGGACTTGATATTCTCTCTCTGCCCTGTGAGAGTCCTTGATGAGAGAGGGACTAATACACAGTAAGCATGCAGCACATTTTTGTTGAATGAGAATAACATGACCAGTGGAGCAAATCTACATACCTCATGTTCAAGAGGATTCTTTGCACATCTGACCACAAGCTTCTGCTGAAGAAGAAATTGCCTTTGATTTGTCAATCGAATAACCATCACTGTCGTGACATGCATATGGTCAAACAGGCCCTGTTCAGTAGAGACCCAAGTTTCCCTGGACTAGTGGCACTAGAGGAATTATCACTGAAGGAGAATTACTAACTTCCTGACCATGATTTACCTATAAAGCTGATCCTGTGATTTACCAATAAGACTGGCCTAGTATTTAGACAGAGTCTCTAAGACAAGGCAACCAAGGCTGGTTCTTAGACTAGAAGCAACATGTGATGGTTGAGGTTCCCTAAAACCTTGTCCTTGTGGTGTCTGGCTGGCTCAGTTGGTAGCGCATCGACTCTTGATCTCAGGGTCGTGAGTTCAAGCCCCATGTTAGGCATGGAGCTTACTTAAAAAAACAAAACAAACAAACAAAAATGTCATCCTTTATGGCCACCACCAGCTTGTTTTTGGGGGCTTGGGAGCTTCTCTCCTCTGATTTACACACTGACAGACCAGTGCCCTGGGTGTTGCTACGATTACATAAAGGGACAATTTCCTTCTCTCTGATCCAGCCTTACCCGGTCATCACATTTATCTCCCTAAAATACTGCATTGTCCATATTTCTTCCTGCTTAAAAAATATTCAGTAACTGTTCATTGCTTAGCAAATAAAATCCAAATTCCTTTGTCAGTTATTCAAAGATCTCTATGAATGATATTGGCATAATCTACTTTTCCAGTCTGAACTTCTGCTCCTCCCATCCTGCCCAGGTGTAATCATGCCACACTCCCTGAGTATTTCTTCTGTCTCTTCTTTCTTTGGCTCATGATATTCCTGCTACCAGAAGTATGCTGCCTCCTTCCACCTGTTCTTTCTCCCATCATTCAAAGCCTGTCTCAAATACTGCCTCCTTCATGAAGATTTCACACCAAACCTACTGGCATCCACAGATCAGAAATTAGCTCTCCTTTACTTGGTGTCATGTTTTTTTATAGATATTATCATATATTGTCTTATATTTTAAAGGAAAATGGCCAAGCTCCCCCTTTTTTTTTTCAGGTTTTAAAACTTTTTATTGCATATTAAAAAAATTGTGCATTCCAATAATTAAAATCATTTGAACGACAAAAAAAATGGCACTCTGATTAAACTGCATTTTACAGCCTGCAGGACACCCTGGACCAGCTTGGTTTTTACTCTCGATTTCACTGTCGTCCCACCCAGCTTCTTCCTTCACCAACATGCAAGTTCTTTTCCTTCCCTGCCAGCCAGACAGGCAGATGAGAGAGGCAGGCGCCTTTGTTGTCAGTAATTTTACTTTTTAAGTAAATTAAGTTTTATTGTTTTATTATTCTTTATAAAGTTTCTTATGCTTGGCACAACAGGGGTTGTATATAGGGTAATGGATAAATATTTTAAGAATAAATTAGTATTTATATGTTAAAAATGGCTTAGAATTAAATAGAGGTAGTGATTGTATAATATCGTGAATGCACTAAATGACCCTTCACTCGTCCCTTTTAAATGCTTAATTTTATGTTGCTGAAATTT
Source organism: Mirounga leonina (assembly GCF_011800145.1). NCBI lineage: Eukaryota > Metazoa > Chordata > Mammalia > Carnivora > Phocidae > Mirounga > Mirounga leonina. The sequence continues at coordinate 77,915,570 of NW_023270377.1, read as the reverse complement.
CACCTCAATAAAATCTTTTCTAAAAGAATGAATTAATGATTGAATGAATTATCATACCTTTCTAGCATCTAACTGGCAAATTAGAATCACTTTTTTCTCTCTGCTTCCATTTTGCAGAAGAGAGCAATAGAACATGTTATTGTACTTGCGTATCAGCAGCATGAATATGTTCTATAACTAACTTCTCCCAATTTCTCTATCTTCTGGCCAGATTACCTTTGCAGAGTGGTGGCTTCCATGGCCCCATAGCCCCTGATCTCGAGTGAATGGATGGGATTATTCTCTATATTCCCCATTTCCAATCTGACCGAAACAAGCCTCGTTGGCCTCCAGCCAGACCGAGGGAGAAATTCACCATCTAACATAAAAATGGAGAATAGGTTTGAGGGTATCTGCATCTCTCCTTAGTCTGAAAGAAAGCTAATCCCAGAGTTTATAGACAAAGTACTGTCCCTTAGCTACAGGTGCAAATCACCGTCAATTACAAATCCTCCTCCATAGAAACGCATTCTGAGTATTTTATCTTTTATCACAGAAGACATTTTAAATGACATTTAAACAAAACATTTAATGGGGCTTAAACAAAGGTTTGTGAGTGGAGCCACTTCACCTGCAATGACATTCCAGCCACCATGAATGATCCTCCTTTGAATGTTGATGGAATAGATAAACCCATGGTTTCCATCTCCATTTCCTCTCCAATATACCCTGCAAAATGTCACCAGATTTATCTTTCTCACACACTCCCCAATCCAGAAACATTAGTAGCGACTCATTACTTACTTTAAAAAGCCCTAACTCCTTAGGTCAACGGTTGTTAATGTTGGCTGCCCATTAGCATCACCTGGTGAATTTCTTCCCTACGCTGACGCGTGGCCCATCCGAGTTATAAGCGCCGTGCACGGAGGCATAGGCGTAGGTCTTCTTTTTAAGGCTTCCCAGGTGATTCTAATGTACAATTAGTGTAGAGAACCACCATCTGCGATAACCTTTCGGGAGCTCTGGATCGGAAATGGCAGAGGCAGAGGTGGGGAATGTAGGGTAAGGAAAGAGTAAGAAAGACAGAGAAGATAGACCAGTCACCAGGGAAGAGAATTGAGCCGATTGAGATGTCTCTTGCAGATGCCATGGGTATGAGGCAGATAGAGTTCTGGCTCTGTGAGTACACGTAGAAAATGAGCGGCACACCAGCCCTTGCCAGTTACAGTCCCTTCGCCAGCTGTCTGTCGTTCATAGCTGGTTCTGGAAGAAGTGCCAGCCAGGCAGCCTTGTGCAGGTTCGGGGCCTGTCCTGTCTTGGCAGGCCGCTCTTTCTACTCTGGGCCCTTGTGTCCCACCCCGCCCCTTCCTCGGGGTCTGGACCTCCGACAGGCAGGGGTGCAAGAGCGAGGCTTTCCTGACTCATCATCTCCCCCACTGTCTAAAGATAGGGGGCAACAGGGTTTTTATCTGCCATAACCATGCAATAGGCTCCTTCCTCCCTGGGGCAGGATTTGGTACAATTTGTATCACGTGGTCTCCCTGCCTGGCTCTCCGTCCCAACGTGAAATGGAGACTCTTGAAGGATGTAAATGATACGGGCGCAATGGCAGACACATCTGGTGCCTCCTCCAGCCCGTCAGGAGGTGTTCACGTCCAGCTTTTACTACAAGACCTACGGTGGGCTTTATCGAGGCACTTTATGACGGTGCTTTTGAAAGTTTCCCTCTAGTCATCATTATGAGCTTATGGATTAGGTAATGTCTTGAAAAATGGCCAGAGGGCTAAAGTGTCAGTTTTACAGCTCACATACCTGAAAATAACAACGTGGATTTATTATTTTTATTCAACAATATCTTTGGAATGCCTCATAAGCAGAAATTAACGGTGACAACTCTTGTCTCTGTACACAACCCTATCACACATAATGCTAAGGAAAGCCAAGGCCACTGACTGAATCCTTTCCAGGATTCCTCTCGCTGGTATTTCCGCCCAAGTACATTCCATCTCATCGCCTGTCAAAATTTCCAATAAGCAACAGAGATACGACTTGGTATATCCGGCTGCAAAGACAGAAAGACTGGCTTGAAAGGTGAGAAGGTTGGCGAAGAAATGACCGGAACATTTCGAAACCACATATATATTTCTAATTCATAACTTCTCTTTCTATCTAAACTTCTATATGTGTGATCCAATTCAAATTGCTATGCTTTGGAATTTAAGAAGTTATTAACAAACGAAAAGACAACATACTGTCTGCACAATCTGGATTTAAAAAGCATTCATGTGGGTTGTTCCTATACAGAAATCACTCCAGCATTACCTTTCTTTTTTTCTTTTTCTTTTTTTTTTTTTTTAAAGATTTTATTTATTTATTTGACAGAGAAAGACACAGCGAGAGAGGGAACACAAACGGGGAGTGGGAGAGGGAGAAGCAGACTCCCTGCCGAGCAGGGAGCCCGACGCGGGACTCGATCCCGGGACTCCAGGATCATGACCTGAGCCGAAGGCAGTCGCTTAACCAACTGAGCCACCTAGGCGCCCCAGCATTACCTTTCAAATACGAAGTTTGAGGGCTCTCTTCGGCAGCACATATACTAAAGTTGGAACAGTAAAGAGATGATTTGCAAGGCGCCTGCATCAGAATCACACGCAAATACAAAGTTTGATCGCTTTTCCAGAATAACGCATTCCAGATTTTTTAAACCAACAAAACAACAAAATAGAAATTAAGCATATACAAGATACAAAACAATATTCCACGTTTGAAAAATATAAAGTAGCATCTCTATAGTCCTAGATTCTCTAATGAAGAAGATACATACGCTCTCCCATGCAATTTCCTTGGACCCTCAATAAAACTGTGATAATGCTCTTCTACTACACTAACCAGATTATTCATTTTCATGAATGTCTGTCTGCTAGAGGTTAGGAATTAGATTATATTCTTTTTTCCTATATCCAATGCCTCATGTAAGTAGTTGATTCACATGAGGTAATAAATATGTTTGTAGAATAAATGACCACTCATATAATGTGTGTATGCCTACACACACATATATATATGTGCAATAGATATATGTGTCCAATGCATGTACATATATACATATGTATGTGCAATATTTATATACATACACACAAGAAATTAATTATTTACTTATGTGAAATTTGGTGTGTATGTAAAATTAGAAGGAAGAAAATAAAAATGTGGTATAAAATTTCCATCATGCCAGTGTTGAGAAGACAAGACCATGCCCAATCTGTCCTGTGATGTTATAGGACGAATGGTAACCTACAAAATACGTAGGTGGGAACTGGTTTGGCCAGTATTTCAAATACTGAATTCCGAATTCCTGGCATACTAATGACCTTCATTGCATTTTTCTGGACACCCTTTTAAAGAGTTTTTCCATGAAGCAGATTTTGGCATAGCTGCTTTTTCATGAAGTCCTGATAAGACTGTATTGAAAAGAAAGATAACTTCCACCCTAATATCTATTTCTGTATTACATAGAAATGTGCAATAAAACATGTGATATATTTTTTATTACCTGAATTATATATTCCAAGGTCCAAAGACTGAAAAAGAGGTTTCAATTTATTTTTTCCAGCATGCTTGAAGGCCAATGTCCTTTAAAATTTGCATTACGAGAAAGGAATGTGCTCAGGGATCAGCTGGAAATTTAAAACATGAGAACTTTGCAGCTGTGGCTATGGGCTAAGGCTCAGCAGGAGAGGACAGGTCCCCTTCTGGCCATTCTGTAAGTTGTGTTGAGCTCCCCAGGGAGTCACAGATAATACTCCCTGTCCTGACCAAGCTACATGGATTGTGAGCCAAATGATGCAGGTGTATAGTAATAAGATCTTTCATTTGCATAGCACAATATAATCTTCTCACTACAATCTTTTGAATTAGGCAGAAAACTAATTGTCTCTAGGTTATAGACAAGGAAACCGAACTTTGGTGAGATTTAGGGGTATGAGATAATAAAAACCACATAACTGGTCTCTGGCCCCAGTTGCTGACAGACCTCCTAAAATAATTTCCTGAGTGATAAGAGCACTAGGAGCATCTTTTGTTCAAATATTTGGTCTTTGATCCTGGTTCCTGACACTGGGCTCCTAAATCTCTTGGACTTTCCTCGGTGATAGGAGTGTCTCTTGTTCTAATGAGGTGACTGAGTAGACTCCTGGATGGCTCCTAGATGAGGCTGGTCACCAGAAAGACCAAAGCCGTAATTAGAGGCTTGGAACTTTCCGCCCCACTCCCCACTTTCCAGAGAGGGGAGAGGGGTTGGAAAAGAAATTCATGATAAATCATGCTTACATGATGAAACTTCCATTAAAAATCCCAAAAGTAGGTGGTTGGGAGCCCTTCCGCTTCCGGGTTGGTAAACACATGGAGACGCTGGGAGAAGGCATGGAAATTCCGTGGCCCTTCCTACATACCTTGCCCTCTGCATCTCTACCATCTGGATGTTCACGTGTATCCCTTATCATATCCTTTTATAACAAGCTGATAAATAGTAAATAAACTTTTCTTGAGTTCTAAGAACACTCTAGCAAATTAACCAAATCTAAGGAGCGGGGTTGCAGGAACCTCCCAATTTATAGCTGATCAAGCAGAAGCACAGGTAACAACCTAGACTTGTGATTGGTATCTCAAGTTGCGGGGACAATTAACCCCTTTTAATTGGGCCCTTAACATGTGGGATCAGATGCTATCTCCAGATAGATAGTGCCAGAATGGAGTTAAAATTGTAGGGCACCCAGCTGGTGTCACAGAATAGCTTGGTGTGGGGAACCGCCCCCCCCCCACACACATAGCTGCTGTCACAAGTGTTGGGAATGTGGTAGTCATATGAGAGTAAAGAACAAACTTGGGAGGAGGACTGGGTTTTTCCTACTTCAGTGGCTTGCAGGGCCCACAGTACAAAGAGATGAAATTGGAATTAGAACCTATAGACCCGGTCAGAGGTATAGAGGTCAGAGGATATAAGTGTTTCCAGACCTACTATTTCCTGGCTACATGACCTTCTGCAAGATTCTCAAGCTCTCTGAACTTGAACAGCTTTACCAATAAAATAGAATAAAAATCTCTCACGTTGTTACTCTGAGAGTGAAATAATGTGTGAAAACATTTTGTCAAGAGCAAAGTATTATTCAAGGTTCATGTAGTATTTACTCTTTTTCTCCCCTGCAAATAGTGACAGGATAGTTTCCCAGAAGCATCCAGTTTTTGAAAAACAGGTTCAGAATCAATTGTCTGCAATTCTGAAATCTCCAAAACTCTAAACCAAAAGTATTTCTAACTCGTTTAGCAGCAAAGTCTTACCTGAACTGACAGGCGTATTTATTATCTTGTTTTCCCCTGTTCACTATGAATATTCATTTGTTCCACAGCAGAAATATCAATATAATTATAAGGTTACAAGTTGCTGCGTCTCACCTGTAGGACGTGTTCTGGGATAATTGCTAACACAGCACATTATCTTTCTAAAACTCAAACATCCTGTACTCTAAAGTACATATGACCCTAGAGATTTTGGAGGCATCATGGGGCTTGTAATATGGAGTGGAGTCCCAGTGACCCAGCTTACAGATGTCCTGATGACAGGACACCACAATTCTGGGTGAATTTTGCATGTTACGTCAGAGGCTGGTGATTCTGACATCAGCCACAGGTTGGGTCTAGGTTGGGACTGAGGACAGCCTCACACATTTCTAGTCCCAAACTTCAACTTGATCCCTCGTCCTGAAACTAAGGAGGCTATTTGAATGATTCTTCTCACAGCAACACATCCAAGTGCTAGAACCAGAAGCCATGGTGGAAAACAGATGAGCAAAGACGTTGGGCAACACAGATCTGAGGCTGGATCCCCGAACTACTGCTTACCAGCTCTGCACCTTTGACAGGATTACCAAGCTTTTTAAATCTGATCTTCTCATCCTTAAAGTGGGAACTTACATAATGTATCTGAGGGCTGTGGTAAGTTTTAAATGGCACAGTATATATAAAAGTGTTTTCTGTGGTGACTGATTGATACTAGGTGTCCAGTAAAGGGTAGATTCCATTCTCTTTTCCTTTGTTAGCATTTCCATGGTATTTCCATTAACAGAAATTTCTACCATAAGGTATTTGTGAAGTTTTCTTCAAACTGCTGATTTGTTGTGGTGGTGGTGTGTTAATTAAAATAGCTGAGGGTTGTTTTGTTTTGTTTTGTTTTGTTTCTGAATCTTGGTCTGGATCTGTGCCATTTTTAAGTCCAGAAAGTTGAATTTCTGGTTTAATTCCAATCTTATTTTGCCAAGCTATTTTTTTAAGAAAACAAACTGTTTTAATAATGTATGAGGATTATAATGCACGTGTCTCACAGTTTGCAGGAAACAGAGTAAAACACCCATAAGTGATAAAGTGTGTTTATTGTAGGTCAACTAATTACATTTCTCAAACCTGGAATATATGAAATTTGATGGTTGGCTCCAGTCTGTAGAGAACTACGGGGCACACACTGTATCTTGGCTGGGATTCATTCTGAAGTTCTGAAGGCTGGAGCTCATGATAATAGCCCATGAGATTTGGCATGACTAATGCACTGAAATTTTTAAAGAGGTCTTGAGTCAAAAAGTTCTCCCAAAGTTGAATTACCACAAGTCAAAAATGGAGATTCCCTCCAGCGTTGGAGTTGCCCCCCAGCTGCTGTGTTGGGCAGTGCAAGAGCTAACTCACAGACCGTCAAGGAACCTTGTGGCAAGGTGCTAAACGTTGCTCTTGGGCTCTTTTTCTCAAATAAGGTAGCATACGTTGCAAAAAGAAGGCATGCATGTCTATGAAGGTGATCTATGAAAGTCAACGGGGAAATGAAGGACAATTCAGTAAATGGTCCTAGGATCAATAGTCATCATAAAATAAAATAAACCTCACTAACCTGGATCTCAGGAAATCAATGCTAGACAAAGTTCAATGTGAACTTGATGTGAACAGGAAAAGTTTCATAAGAAAATATAGAAAACTACCATATGACCTCAAGATAGAGAAGGAGTCTTAAACAAGGCAAAAATGCACAAACCCTAAGGGGAAATATTACCAGATTTTACTACATCGAAGGTTAAGATGTCTGTAGAACAAAAAGTACTAAACAAAATTAGAAGACAAGCCACAGACTGGGAAGTGATACCTGCGTATAAGCGACAGATGATTAGTACCTGGATTCTAGAAAGTAGTTCCAGACATTCATAAGAAAAAAACTAATGGCCCAGTAGAAAAATGGAAAAAAGATATAAATCCCAGAAGAGGAAACAGCATTGGCCAATAAGTATATGAAAAGATGTTCAATGTGACAACTAATGAGGGAAATATCTGCCCATATAAACAGATGTGGCAAAATTTTCAAAGCTCATAATGCCACGTTCTGGTGCAGTGGTGAAATGGCAAGTCTTGTGTGCTGCTGAAGGGCAGGGTGAATTGGTAAATCCACTTGGGGGAAGAAATGCTTGGCATTATCTCCTAAGGCTGAAGATGCCCCCACTCGTTTGTCCGGGAATTCCATCCTAGAGCAGGACTTCCCACTGACCGCGCAGTGAGCTCTGCATGGGTCACTCGTGTGCAGGGACTTTGATCCTGGAGGCTTGGGGACAGGTGGGGAGGGAAGGGCTGACAGTGACCTGAAGTCCTGTGTTGGTTTCTTCTGGACACTCACCTGTTTCCATAAATATGCCATATACATGCTTTCATTTTCTATGCATAAAACATGTTACACAACCCTGCCCAGAATATGTGCCTTCACTTTCACAAGGAAATACGCACAGGAGGAGCAAATACGTGCCTACAGCATTGTGTGTGCTGTGTTGGACAACCTGACTACACCATTGTTTATGATGACAAAAACTTGGAAACCACTGGCGGTTTCATTCAAACCTTTCCAATTCCGAAAGGCCTTCCTCCAAGAGGCTTTCTAAAGTCCCATCTCCTCTCCTCTTTGCTCTGCCGCCTTACTTTGCTTTATAATCCCTTCAGATATTCTCAGAAGTGACGTTCTATTATATATTTGTTTGTTTCTTGTTTCTCTCCACCAGGTCAATTCCATGAGGGCAGGAAACTCTGTCTATTTTATTCACTTCTACGTACTCAGAGCATAAAACAGTAGGAAACACAGGAGGCAGTAAAATACTTCCTTTCAATATTTAATGAATGTCTGTTTTCCAGTTTAATTGTGTGTATCCATAAAACGGAATCATATACAAAAGTTAAAATGTAGGAATTAGGGTCCTATGTACCAACATAGAAAGTTTCCCAAAAGCATAATTTATAAAAAAGCAGGCCGAAAAACTATATATATATATACACACACACAGATATATATGTAGATATATAAAACTGTATATATAAAACATGTGTGTGTATCATAGATATTATAATACTGTTTTTATAAAAAGTAAAAACATACAAAATGTCTACAGATTATGTATGCATATTAAGCATGCATAATAGTATAAACTATGATTGGGAAAGATACACACCAAATGCACGAACTCTCGGAGCTAGAGCAGAGAAGAGAGTGATACACAGGGGCCTTCAACTGTATCTGTAATATTTTATTTCCTCTAAAAAAGTATGGCTGACGTGTTAGTATTCGATAGGTTTGCACAGTGGATACACAGGAGTTTGTTATATATTCTGGTATGTTCTTTATGTGTGCAACATTCTATAATATATATTTAATGTAAAAATACTATTCACTTGATAAACGATTCCCTTTGTGTCTGTAAAGGCAAACATTTGGAAGAACTGGCGAACTCTGGAGTCCCTGGGATTTGGGCCTCTCTGCAGCATGATCAAAGGCTTCTTTGTCACTTCACTTACTTTTCCTAAGTTTCACCTCCGAGCCTCAGACTGCACATTTTCAGAGGTAGAACGGGGACGGGCGTGGACCAGCAGCAGCACAGAAAGTGTCCGCCTCCCCGCCGCGGTCTCCCGGCTCCATCATGAGTGCTTTGTCCCGCTTCCTGCCCCATCTCCACATCCTGGAAGCCCTTCCGTTTCCTCCTCTGACTTCTGGGATGTGCTGGGGCAGGGCGGCCGCGAGGACTGTCATTCAAACGGGGCTGCAGCTGCTGAGCATCATGTCTCGCTCTCTGAGGCCAAACAGCCCTTTAGAGTCTTTTAAGAGATTCTTGGTGGAGGAGGAAGTGGAGGCTAAGGTTAGCTTGTTCGCTTGTGTGCCTGTCTCATCTGGCTTGGCATCTGGCACTAAGCCTCCCATTTAGTCAGATGGGATTGTTTTCTGTGGCATAGGGGAACACGCACACAGAGCAGGAGCTCAAGCCCCTCCAACTATATGTCTCCATGCCGACAAGTTACATTGCCCCGGCCAAAATTATATTTAACCACACGCTGGAGTATAAGCTCAAAATATACATCCGTTGGCATCTACAAACATGTCAAATGAGGTTCGGTTTGTTTTCAAGCTGGTAGGAGGGCAGAGATAGTAGGTGAAACTTCCTTCAAATGATTTCTACTATTTTTAGTAAAAAGAACTTGCAGAATGTGGTAAAAGGATCAGTTCAACCAATTCTCCCACACACAGGGGACCTGGAGCCTTTCTAGGGGGACCTTGGTGGCTTCCAAATCTCTCCCTCCCCAGCCTCTTAATGATGACTAAAGCATAGGACTCTGACCTCTTTTTTCCACCCTTACATGGTTCTCTTCCAGGCTGAAAGCTTCTCAGAACCCATTAAGATCTACCTTCTCACTCACTATCACTAGAGTGAGTCTAGAAATTTCAGAACTATTAGAGCAGAGGTTGTCAAACTATGACTCTGAGGGCCATATCTTTTATAAAACTTTATAAATGAACACAGCAATACTCATTTCTTTTTTTTAAAGATTTTATTTATTTGAGAAAAAGAGAGAGTGAGCGAGAGAGAAGGAGCAGGGGGAGGGGCAGAAGGAGAGGGAGAAGCAGACTTTCTGCTGAACAGGGAGCCTGATGTGGGGCTTGATCCCGGGACCCTGGGATCATGACCTGAGCCAAAGGCAGACGCTTAGCTGACTGAGCCACCCCAGTGCCCCAGCAATAATGATTTCTATACAAATTGTCTGTGGCTGTTTTCATGCTAGAATGGTAAGGTTGTGTAGCACAGAGGAGACAGGAGGGACCCAAAGCCTAAAATAGTTGCTGTCAGGCCCTTTTCTAAAAAAGTTTGCTGACCCCTTGGTAATAGAATCTCATAGCTTGGAGGACTGACTAGATTACATGTTATGGCCAAGAAATACCAGGTCAAAAAGATGCTTATGTTCAATTTATACCAAGGTTATACTAGAGAAGCAGCAAAACTGGGGGCCAAATATGCACACCTGATTTATTTATTTTTTAACTAGAACCAAGTCAAAGAAGTACCCCTCCATACCAAAGTCAGAGAAGTACCCCTCTGTAAAGCAATCCTGTCCTTGATTAGAAGTTGTTCCCTGTTGACCCATTATCACTCTCCTCAACACTAACTATGCAATACCACAGAACTTTAACTTCTCTGTGACTCATCCTCTTTATTCAAGCTGTGGTTGCTGGCCCGACTTGTTACCCCACACTTGATGGCCAGGGGCCAAGATGACCCTGACACTGGCATAGCCCAGAGTACCTGGAGAGGCTGAAGACACATGGTAAACCTGCCCTTTAAAGGGCAACACTAACAAGCTTCCCCAAGCTCTGGGCCACATGTGCATCATGGGTCTGTGACTATTACTGTGCCTTTCGTCTTACAAGAAGACTCAGGCAGATGCTGACTGGACATAGAAGGCAGATGATACACATTTTTGCTCTCTGAGTTCCAAAATCACCTGAATGATGCAAGGAAAATGACTATCTCCAAGAACTCCCATCCACAACTTACTGTGGTTAATGATGTTCGTTTCCAGATAGATTGTAATTACCAGTATTATATGCATAACAATGTATTTGACAGAGTTAGCTAAGCCAAGAAAAATCGGCTCCGTGCATTTGTTTTTAGATCTGTCTGCTTTGTGGTGACTAGAGGTCTGGAAGTCATGGGCAAGTCACTCGCCCCCTTGGGGTTTCAGTTTGACTCTGGAAATGAGGAGTTTGGACCAATGAACAAAAAAACGTTCCTCCTAGTTTACAAAGCAGTTTCACAAGTGTCATCCTATGTTGTTATTTATGATTTGAGATGTCACGCATCTCTGCCATACTTAAATGCCACCAGAAATACTGGAACCAGCTTGGCAGCCTTGCAACAGTCTAGAAAGAGCAGGTCAAAATGTGATTCTTGTTTTCCACCATGTCCTTCTATATAACAGAGGTATTGCTCAAGCAGCAGAGTATGTTAAGGGTTTGGATTGTCTTTGTTTTCCAGTACTAACCTGTGGCCACCACTTACCCCATCCTCTTTGTACACTCCTTCCTGGTCACCAGCCACAGTTAGTTGGTGCCATAGGCCTAAGATTAGAGCAAAGCTAAGAAACCCTGGCAGACACCATAAAAAGATCTCCAGCCTCAGTGCACCAGACCTTGCTGAACTAAAGCCTAATTCTGAGACTTACAAAATGGCCAGTAAGACACTGCCGCCTGTATGAGTCTTAGGGTCCTTCCTCCTCTTCCACTAGCCATGCTCAGTTCAATTTGTGTGAGGCATTTCTTTCCCAGGCGGAGTCTTTGCGGTGTTAATCCTGGCGGAGTCTTCGTGGTGAAAACCTCAGACTCTGGCCTTTGTTTTCAGAATCTGTGTGCAGAAGAAATCCAGTGTGTTTCCGACACAGGGGTGCAGTTTTGTGGATTACAGTGTGTATTTTTGGGGCGAGGCTTGCAGTGTATGAATTTGTACCGTGTTTAAGTGATGGATGGAATGTGGAAGGGTTAGGATGCACTCTGTTGAGGCCTTTCCAAGTGCCAAATGTTTTGTGTAAAGCCCAAGTGTACAGTCAGGCTTGGATTTCCTTTCCCAACATTCTCAGCTGGTTGCATTTATACTTCTGTGGGAGTGTACCTGAGCCGTTGGGTACTAAAGAGTTGGCGTAAAAATCTTCTTGGACAATGATGAAAGAAAGATATAAGATCTCCTGCCCAGAAGCTGAGTTTGATGTGGAAAGAAAATAAAAATCAATTCCCAACTTGCCCAGTAACATTGTGCTTGGTCAAACAAGTCATCGAAACCTGAACATTTAATGATTTTAATGTAATTCTGGAGTTTCAGAGATTAAGTATACGAGTCGACCATCAGAAGGCATGGTGAGATACTAAATCCTAGGTAAAACAAGAATTAAACTAGAAAAACATTAATTGTTGTAATATCACTTCCTAATGGGTTAGTTTCTTTTATATGCCCTGAAAGAGGAAAAGTGTCGCACTTCAGTTAGAAAATGGAAGATGCTGTGGTGCACATGTATTTTGCCAAACACCAATTTTTAAGATATTTTTGAGACCTTAAGAAAATGAACTCAGGTAGCACAGAAAGATGTTTCAGAGCACACAACACTTAAGTAGACACCACTGAATTGATTTGATACACTTTCATTTAGGGATAACAATTTCCTAATTTACTAGGACCCAAGCAACACTCATCTGTTTCAACCAAAGTAGCTCCCTTTTATTATTCTTAAATGCCTCCTGATATTGAGGATCTCGGTGTGATTTCATGGAAAAAATAGGACCCATTGTTAAAACAACTAAAAAAGCATTGGATTCATTTATTTCTGAGGATCCTTATGGCCTCTGTAGTTGATATGATAGGATGAAAAAAGAGATGAGTCAGGGAGAGAACAGTGTGACAGACACTCCTGGTTTTTATGTAGATCCCGCACTCCACTGCACCTCACTCCTATCTTTCCTTGTTCACAGATCTCTGACTTTGTTCTGAGATTTGGGGCAACCATGGGTTCAGGGATAGAGATCATCCCTAGCCTACAGGTGAATCTCTATTGGTCTATGCCAATCACAGCAGTCTTAATCACTACGTAGTCATTGGTTTAGGCATGAACATATGCTCTTACTCTGGGCTTTGTAGAACTAGAATCTCTTGGGAGTGATTGCAAAGGACTTCCTCTGCTAGAAAAAAGAGACCCACAGTAAAGTCTGTTTCCTATGCTGGAACTCAGTATTTAGGGCCAGCCGTATAATTTGTGGGGCTCACAGATGAATGGATAAAGAAGATATGGCATATATATTCAATGGAATATTATTCAGCCATCAAAAAGAATGAAATCTTGCCATTTGCAATGACATGGATGGAGCTAGAATATATTATGCTGAGTGAAATAAGTCAATCAGAGAAAGACAAATACCGTATGATTTCACTCATATATGGAATTTAAGAAACAACAGATGAACATATGGGAAGGGGGGGAAGGAGAGAGGAAAACAAACCATAAGAGACTAAACAATAGAAAACAAACTGAGGGTTGATGGAGGGAAGTAGGTGGGACTGGAAGGGTGATGGGTATTAAAAAGCATTTGTTGTGATGAACGCTGGGTGTTGTATGTAAGTGATGAATCACTGAATTCTACTCCTGAAACTGATATTGCACTGTAGGTTAACTAACTAAAATTTAAATGAAAATAATAATAATAATAATAATTTGTGCGACTCAGGAAAGACTTAAAATGGGAAGATCCTTATTCCTTTCTTCACCTGTCTCTCTCCACCTGCCATGGTGTTTTTTACTTGCTATTTTGGCATGGGTAACCTTATAGGCATCTGAAGCCTCACCCTGCAACTCAGCATGCAGAGTTCACATGACCCTGACCCTGAACGTACCCACATCTATGTTCAGAACCCCACTGGAGGCAAGGGGTGGCAGTATTGTTGGGCAGGGGCCAGGGAGCAAGTGATCTAAAACCTGTTCAGCTCAGATGGTGAGGCAGGACTGCACATGAGTCAAGGCTCCAAGCCCTTGGTCCTATGTTCCTTTGTTCCATTTAACTTCACTTACAAAACACAAATCCAAAGTAAAATTATTAAGAAATTCAAGATGGCGACCACAGAGCATGAGCCCCTAGGCATGGCACTCTTCTGAGTCTGGGGCCCCAACAGAGAATACTGACTACATACCCATGAAGCCAGCCCTCATCTTCATGTCTGCATGTGTTACCTGAGTCTGCCTCAGCCATCTTGAGACCGTAAGAGGAACATGGCCAAGTTAAAGAAGAAAGACAAAAAGCACCTAGGTCTTTACCATTATTAAGCTACCAAATTAATCAAACTTGAAAACTGCCCAGACATAAGAATTTTTGGTATATGAGATAATAAATCCCCTGTTTTATAGGCCACTTTTACTTGGGTCTTTCATTAGTCACAATTAGAAGTATTCTAACTGATAGGAAAAATTACACATTGATGAAAAAAGTCTACAAAGGGACAAGAATGGTATTAAGCTAGAGGAGTTTTGCTCTGACGTTCAGATCTATAGCCAGTCCCCTAGAGAATGCAGTTCCTGCTTTTCCCCAATCACTCTGCAGGGCATGAGAGGGCCAGTGTGTTCATTGGCACTCAAGCACAGACAATGCCCTCACTTACACTCCACCCCCTCACATTCCTCCACTCTTAGAAGACTTAACAAGTTCAAGTAGGGCAGATATTGGCAGACTCTGACACAGGGGATAAACACAACACCCACATTGATTTTTAGGTGCACAAGAATTGAGATAATGGAAAGCAGTTACTGTGGGCTTCAGAAAAGTTTGAGGCAAAATTATAAAATAAAGGAGGCTTGTTTGGGGCTCGCCTACTCTCTTTATGATAGAGACTCTTCCCTAGGTAAATATCTTAGATTCTATTCTTGGCCATTCCTGCTTTCAGTGTTAACTAAAAATTCAAGGTGACATCTTACATAAAGGTTTGATTACCTGGCCCCTAAAGTTCCTTCAAACTTGGAGTTTTTATAATCCTTCATGGGCTGCTCTGAGTGTTCCCTTCTACATAGAAATCCTGGGACAGTGGATTTTTGGGGACATCAAGAAGTTCCAAATCCATAAAACTCTTCCTTGAATTGTGGGGTTAAAAGAAGAATAAATACCCTCTGAAAAAAGCAGCTTCAGGGAAAGGGTATGAGAGGTGAACCTTGAAGGAAGTGTGTTTGATAACACATCTGAAGGGAAAGCCACTCTATCGAGGAGATCAGCAGGCGTGCAGGCATGGATGTGCTCCCCTCTGCCTGTGGAAATGGGATATAACCCGTAGAAGCCTCTTCACCCCCCTTCTCACGAATGGTTAGGCATTAAGTATGCTTTTTAGACTTTTCTAGAGACGAGAGCAGGGTTCTACAAATTATGGGTCATTTTTCTTCTTTTATAAAAGTTGAATAGCATCCCCCTATAATTTATGTTCTCATGGAAACTCAGAATGTGACCTTATTAGACATAAGTATACTTAGTTAAGATGAGAACACACTGGATTCCAGTAGACCCTATATCCAATGACTGGTGTCCTTATAAGAAGGTATGTGAAGACACACAGGGAAGATGGAGATGTGAGGATGGAGGCAGATTGGAGTTATGCTGCCACAAGCCATGGAATACCAGAAGCCACCAGAAGCTGGAAAAGGCAAGAAATCTTCCTTAGGACCTTCAAAGGGAACATGGCCCTATCAACACCTTTATCTTGAACTTATAGCCTGCAGAACTGTGAGAGAATACATTTCTGTTGTTTTGACCCACCCAGTTTGAGGTAATTTGTTATGGCGGCCCTAGGAAACAAATACACAGGTAAATAATAGAAGTTGGTCTCTCACTGGGGCCACTGACTAGGTAGGATGATAAGGCCTGAGAGCTGACCACTGACTGGGCCTGGAATTTCAGAAAGGGAAATGGAGGAGGTACTTCCTCAATAGAACATCTATTTACTGCTGTGCATGGGGGAGCAGGACTCACCTTTCCATCTGGAAAGAGCCTGTGAGGTGAGTGATATTGAATTGGATGTTTTCTCACAGGTCAGCATTCCAGATTGCTGCATGTTCATGCATATGCATCTGGGTTTCTCCCACTTCTAGCTTCTCATCACAACCCTCTGCCAAACAAAGTCGGATCACAAGGTCTTCCTGTTTGAACCAGTGAGTTTGTTCAGTGACATCAGACAAGGCTGAAGCTGTTGGAAGTTCCCTCCCGACTAGATTAGCAGCACGTGGGTGAACTACACTCATACATTATTCATAGAGGAAAAAATGTGGGCTTTGACTGAACTTTGAAGGCATCAGCAGCTATTCCAGAGGAGAGTGACCTATTGTTCTGCTTCATAGAACACAAAGAGCAAGTGGAATTCTTTACAGCATAGCTAATGGAGTGCACACAGACACTGCGATGAACTGGCCAGCAGACATCTTTTATGAGCTCTGAGATCCTGTGCAGCATGCCCTACTGCTGATCAGAGGAAGGATGTTCACACTTCTGCTACTTCTGTAAGGTTAAAACCCAGTGATACTAGGGTCTGGAGTTTCTGGAAGATAAAATGGTGTCATCTGTGGAGCATGTACTTGTCAACAGCACCAAGGTCCCCTCAGAAGGGCCACCAGGCAGATGAGGTTGGCCTTTATGGTGTTGTCTGGCAGATTCTTCCCTGAAACATGCAAAGCCCTTCCTACACCATGGAAAAAGAAGAAAAATGGTTGTGAAATGCACTTTTAAAAAAATTGCACACCACATGTTTTTCTGAAACCAGAAAATCATTTTCCAAGAAAGGAAGAAGGAAACTCTGACTAAAAAGATCAAATGAAGGCTAATAGTAGGCCTCAGTTCAGAACATCTGCAAGGGTTCTGAACTTATTCCTGGTAAAGGTTCTTTTTCAGTAACTAAACTTTAAATATTCTGTGGAGAACATAGAATAAACCCTGGTAAAGATATTTATTTATACCCTGTGTTACCACTCTGGATTTCAATAAAGATTGAGTGGGGGTTGGAGTAGGGAGAGGAAGGAGAGAGAGGATGATCTTGTTTATGTTTTCCTTGGCAAAAGTTTCTCAATCTGTGGATTAAACTGATCTGCCATTATTAAATTTGCTTGATTTCAAAGGTAGAAAACTGATTTATTAAGAAAAAAATATGTGGATAGTAACAATTCAATTTTTTAAATTCTGTTTTCTCAGAGTAAGTACTTACAATGTCCCAAACTTAAAAAGTACAATTCAACTCATATAATACTTACAGAAAGACAATAAAATTACTTATAAGCTTACTTATAATGTTTAAGCTTATTCTGTAAAGTATATTTTAGGAATTAGACAATATTTGTGGAAGCTACATGAATCATTTCAGGTTCCAGATTTGCCTTAATAAAAATCTTTAACAATTTTCGGGATAAAACTTATTTATAATGCAATTATTCATCCAACACTAAAATCCTCCACTTATTCAACAGATATTATGGAGTTCCTACCGTGTTATAAATACTGTTGATAAGTAGGGACAGAGACAAGATTGGAACAGATGAAGCCTTCATATGAATACATGAATTAGGAAATATGTTCCCAACATTACCAAGTATCTCTCAGACTTCCTCTTTGATGATATATTTAAACTTTTAATGCTGAAAGATAAATTATTATTCTAAAACAAGAAGCAGTCATTATCAGAATTTCATACACAGTTTTTTAAACAATTTGTTTGATTTCTTAAGTCTTATATAATTCTAAGTTAACTACTTTGGATAGCCATAAAGTAATGGACAAGCATTTAGCCTCCATATTGTGTGGACTCATACTTATGCTCTGTCGCTCAGTAGCTTTTGATGAATAACCAGACAGCTCTTACGCCTCAGTTTTTTTCATCTGCACAATAATAATAATGGTATGTACCTCATAGGATTGTGGGGTGATGATTAAACAATTTAACAGAGTGCTTGGAATAGTTCCTGGAATGCAGAAAATTCACAGAAACATTTTTATTTGATTTTTTACAGTTGAGACATGGTTTCAATAATACAATAAATCTAGTGTAAACAAGCAGGTTGTGGGTAAGGAGAACTGGTCTCAGTTTCAGGAGACTTGAGGTTAAATCTTAGCACTGTTGCAAAAATGTTTCAGGTAAGTCAGTAAACTGAACTTATTTTCACTGTGAAGATAGAGCACATGGACCCCCTTTCAACTGTCCATTCTCTCTCATGGAAGGCAGCCTGCTTTCTGCTACTCATATGAAAAATGAGGGAATTGAACTACATGGTCTCCAATGCCCTGTCTGTCTCTAAAATTCTGTGACACTGTGATTCCAACGGGACCATAATTCAGGCCTGGGAAATATTTTGATAGTGAACTACTTGGTTAGAAAAGTATTTCTTCAAATGGTATTTGTAGATATAGTTGAAGGAAGCTCCTCCCACTGAAAATTACTTCTATAAATTAAAGCAAGGTGTTAGAAGATGTTCAGGCTTGTGAAATGATTTTGATATTTAATTGAATATTCAAAATAAACTCGTTAGAATCCAAGAGCTTAGAGGTGGTCTGAATGAAGGATTGAGAAGCTGTTGTGATAAGGAGTGCCAGATGTTTTTTGAATTCTTCAAAGTGCTTTTGTATCTATTATTTCATTTTCTCTGCCTTGACTGTAACTTTTTCAGAAGAGCTCTGCACTAGGAACCTGATATTCCAGGTTTTCCATCAGCCATATCATTGCTCTCTGAGGAGCAGATCACCTAGATCTTTGGGTCAACTTATATGAATGTCTTCCTCTTGTGGGCATTTAATTTTTTTAAAAAATTTACTTGGGAAAAATTCACTTTCAAATAGCCAAGTTTTAGTTATAAAAAGAAATATGAATTACACACCCAAGCACAGTCTTGAGACTTAGCAGCCTTCATAAGCAGCAGTTTTATTTCCACACATAGATTTTTAATCATTGGCACATCCTACTCAAAAACTATACATTGGGGACCATATAATTGTTTGCAACATTACCATGGTATTTAGATATATATATATATAAGCAAACACACTGGGCTAAAAAGAAACATACTTGTGGGATGACAAAATATCTCACATTGCCTTGAGATTTTCTTATTAAAAATCCTTAAATTATTGTGACACATTGGGGACACATCTAAAATTTGAAGAACTTAGGCAAGTTTCACTTTAGTACTTTGGGTCTATCTTGACTGAATATCATTGTGCCTGCAAAATCTAACAAATTGTCAGGTATCCATCGTGATGATGAGGGAAATATCCAATGAAAAGAACCGTCAATTCACCAGTCTTCTATCTTCTATCTTGCAAATCATTCTTTTTACAGTGAAGATAAAATTAAATTCAGCCATTTTGCCAATATATATAACATTTGCTATGTGCTTTTACCTGTGTAATACCTCCTGGGTTAAGATATGGCATTTGTCTCTGGTGTTTTGTTTTGTTTTTTTAATATGGTAGGCGGGGTCACACATAAACACACAAAACAATCCCTCCAACTCCATTACTATCACCCTGGCCCAAGATGCCATCACCCATCCCTAGAATTTTTTTCATGTCCTCTTTGTTCCTCCTTTTGCCCTCCTATAATCTTGTTCTGCATAGAAGTCAGTGATCATCCATTGCCCTTAAGATAAAATCCACACTATTTAGCCTTGTCATAGAGGGGGAGAGAAGGAAGAGGAGGAGGAGAAATCATCATGCTATTTCCCTAGATTCGTAGTTTTCAAATTCCTACACAATCTGGGCCTGCCTATTTCTCATAGTTACATTACCTACTATTACTTCTTCCCCTGTCCAGGGTGCAGCGTATCTTCTCCCACCAGAATTAAGGTCAATGAGAGCAGATGTCTTTACCTTTCTTGCTCTTTGCATGTGTGTTGTCAGGCATGTAGGATGTACCCAATTAATATTTCTTGCAAATAATGAATGAATAGGAGAGTATTAGATCCTTTCTACATTTTGATATGTTAAATTTGCAAAATGTGTGCAGACATTAAAAATAGGATAGTCTTTCATAAGGCTATCACATGTAATACATTCAAAAAGAAAATATTTTTAAAAATGAGATGGACAGTAAGCATAGGTATACTTCACAAGAGGTTGAGACTTGAGATGAGCTTAATTTCAACAGGTGAACAGAGAGATGAAAGATAGTGTTCTGGGGCAGTAAAAGACCAAAAGTGAGTCAGGAGTGTGAGTAGGTATATAGACATAGTTGGAGAAAGACATTAAGGTGGTCAAAACGATAGACCCAAGCATTCAGGCTAAGGAAGAATAGAAACCAAAGTGTGGTAAAGAATGGCCAAACTATTGAAGGACTTGAACATTTTAGCAGAGGAGATCAGAATTTATTAAGTAGGCAAACAGAGGGGATTAAATGTTTTGGGGGAGATAAACATCATGACAAAAGTAGAGTTTCAGGAATTTAGGATTCCTCTTGTAGCACATGCAAGGTGAAATAAAGGACGTAAATAACTCTAGGCAAGAAGACTTGGTAGCCAATGTCAATCTTTGGGAATAAGGTGATAAGAGCAAAGTTACAAAGATAATGTGGGGGGTGTGGGAAATGACAAACCAAAGAAGACAGAAAGAACTGATGATGAGAATTTGGATGAGTGAGAAGGGAGAAAGGCAACCAAAACTAAAAAGACACCATGTGCACTAGAAAACTCTTTTATCCAACAGGAGACTGAAGAAATGTGAAGCCATATTGCTTAAAGGTCAGCATTCTATACCCAAACATAAGGACTTTCTGAGCGCCTCAGTTTCCTATGTCTTTCTCTGTATTTGCACAAAGTTAAAGTATGTCACTCTAGAACCCTGTTATTAAAATATGCCTCTTTCAACAAACTGATGGCTACCAGAGGGGAGGTGGGTGGAGGATGTGTGAAATAGGTGATGGGATTAAGGAGGGTACTTGTCGTGATAAGCACTGGATGATGTATGGAATTGTTGAATCACTACATTGTATACCTGATGCTAATACAACACTGTATGTTAACTATACTGGAATTAAAATAAAAACTTAATAAAAATATATCTCTTTCAAAGCCTCTCTGTGAGTTATCCATGTATATTTATAGTTTTTTTTCATCAATCAACAAATAGTTTCAACAATATGCTGTGTATGATGAGCATCCATTAAGTTATCTTCCAAGTACCTTTCTATGCCTACTCCATCCACAGAAGAGGGTCTGGCTGGTAAGACCTAATTGGATAATGAAGTGGATACCTAACTCAAAGTGGTCCAATCAGAAACTTTCCTTGAGACTTTTAAGCAGCACACAATATGGAGAAAGGATCCGACATATGTTCATTCTGGAACTTTAGAGAAAAAGCTCATGAATTTGGATCAGCTTTGTCTTCATCCTTTCTAATACTTCATTGTCCAAGTTTCCTTTGATGTCTTAGAGCCTATCCAACATATTTCTTTTGTATTTTCTTATCTTTTAAAAAATTATCTTCTGGGTCTATTGCATATGACTCAAAGAAATTTAATCAATTCCAAGAGTAACATACTTTAGAACTGGTATCAGTTGTAGATGCAGATGTTTTTAGTGGAAATGGTAAATGAGAGCAAGACAAACGTAACTTGGGAGCTTGGAAAGAAAGTTTGCACATTAATAAAACTCTTCACGAAATTCATCTAAGAAAGGCAAGCAACACTTGACTCATGAACACAGGATTAGATTTCTGCTTCTTTCTCCGCCCAGAGAACTGATATTTTTGGTAGGGAGATTTTCTTGCATTTCTCCATCTTATCACCTCCTTCTTCAAAGGGAAAATTCTAAACGTGGAGGATGTAGAACAGATCAGCTGTGGTCCTATTTAAAAAGGTGGTAGAAGGGTGGTGTGCCATTACAGGAAGCTGAAAAACTGGGGAGGACGAGATGACATAAGTACTTACAGGGTAGTTTAAATTACCAGAAATAACATGCGAGTTGAGACAGAACAGCTTAACCAAAGGTGTTGCTGGCTTCCCCTGGTAACTGGGATTCTAACAGCACAAATGCTTAGCAGGGCTGCAACACCTACTCTCCTACAGGTTGAAAGCATATGAAAAGAGCAGCCTATATTTGTAAGTGGCACCCAAGGAGGTTTCTACTTAGTTCAGTACTTTAGTTCATTAACAAAAATACTTTTGTGTTACAGTTGATTGGTTTTATGTTCTAAAAAAGCTCTTTTAAAAACAAGAATCAATAAGAGGGGTCTAGGAGTATTCCTTCATTTATCCATTCATTCAAAAATGCTGCCAGGTATCCTGCTGGAAAATGATTTTATAGGTTGTTTTAATCTTGCTTTTATTAATCTTGCTCTGGTAGCGAAGCAAACACTAAACAAAGAACAGTATAAAAATAAGATTACATATTGTAATGAGTCAACTGAAATATGAGAAAATATGGGAAACAGGAATTTCATTTCATTCGTGAAGATGATCAGGGAAATCCTCTCTGAGAAAGACTTATTTGAGTCTGGAAGACTGGCTGGGGTGGGTTTGGAGGCAAGAAAAGGGCATTCCAGAAAAAGTGAAAAGCATGTGCAAAGGTCTTGTGGAAAGAAAGAACTCAGTGCCCTTGAACAAATGAAAGGGTCCAGAGTGGCTGTGGCATAGTGAGGTAGGGGTGGCACGCCATTAGAGGAGGATAAGATGACAGAGGTCCTTATAGGAGAGGTTAGGGATTTGGATTTCATCTTGAGTGTGACAGGAAGCCATTGAAGGTGGTGATATGAATATCATTTACATGTTGTAAAGACTACTCAGACTGCTGTGTTGAAAATGCGTGTTGTCGTAGATCAGCAGTAGGAGCAGGGAGACCAGTTTGAAGGTCAAGGCAGTAATCCAGGGGAAGGATGAGAAGCTACTGATTGGGCATGGCCATTGCAAAATGACTGTGGAGTTTTGGAGTTAAGCTACCTTAAATCTGCTAGAGTCTACCTACTGCTTGACTTGGAAAACCACTTTAAAAAGGCATAGGTATAGCCAAATGGCATTTCTTTGGTCACAATTTCATCTCAGGTGTTTCTGAGTATTTTATTTTGCTTTTAATTTTTAATTAAAAATTTAATTTAAAAATTTTTAAAAAAAGTTTAAAAATACAAATGTTCATAGAAAAAAAACTACATCGTTTAGATACATGCATATGTATTTTTTTTAAAGATTTATTTATTTATTTGGGGGGGAGGGGCAGAAGGAGAGGGAGAGGGAAAGTTACAGACTTCACACTGGGAGTATGGAGCCTAACACGGGGCTTGATCCTGACCCTGAAATCACGACCTGGAGA
Source organism: Mirounga leonina (assembly GCF_011800145.1). Classification (NCBI taxonomy): domain Eukaryota; kingdom Metazoa; phylum Chordata; class Mammalia; order Carnivora; family Phocidae; genus Mirounga; species Mirounga leonina. Next base: position 77,892,413 of record NW_023270377.1, on the reverse strand, counting down.
TCATGACCTGAGCTGAAACCAAGAGTCGGATGTTCAACCAACTGTGCCACCCAGGTGCCCCCAAATATACACATGTATTTACCTAAAATATAAAATCATATTATATGGACTGTTTTGTTATTTGTGATTTACACTTAGCAACATATCATAAACATGTTTCCTTGTCAAGAGCTGCAGATCTTCATTCTTCTAGTGGCTTACTGATGTTTTTACTGTATGAATGAACCACAATTTATTCAGTAATTTTTTATTGATAGGCATTTAGATTGCTTCTAATTTTTCACTATTACAAATAATGCTGCATTTTCATTATTACAAATAATGCTGCAGGGTACATCTCTGTGTATTTCTATACACATTTAAACACACTTTTAGGGACATTTTTATAAAATTAATTACTAGGAATAGAATTGCAAGTCCCAAGGGTTGGGGTGCCAGATGTGGGGCTCAAACCACTTGCTCCTCGGGGATACACTCCATATTTGTGAGATCCCTTCGGCTTGTGGGTTGCTGCACCACGGGTGGGGGTTTTGGTGAAATTCTTTTTGCCTCTCCCATTTATCTTGATGTGGCTTTTTTATCCTTTGTTGTGGGGGGAGCTGTTCAGTTAGTTTTCAGGTCTTTTTCCGAGAGAACTGTTCTATATGTAGCTGTAGATTTGTTGGGTCCATGTGTGGAGCTGAGTTCCGGGTCTTCCTATACCACCATCTCGAACCCTCTCCTCCCTGAACATCGCACAGATTTTAAGAATGACAATTTTAAACATGCTACCCCAGGGCATCCACTCACCTTAAAAACATTGATTTCGTGTCTCTCTTCTAAGACCAGGAAAAAACTCTGCTTTTCCATAATCTATTTTGAGATTAACTATAAGCCTGTCATCCCACTTACTGTCTTTTCCAAGCCACCCTTTCCTTTCTCCTTCTTCCTTTTTCCCTTCCTATGAAAACACTTGGGATTTATGCCTCCACTCTACTAGATCAGTTATTTACATATACATGTATTGCCCATTTTATTGTATTTACTAGTAGGTTTTTATTTTTATTTTATGTTTCTCATTAAATCACCAGTATCGTTAGGTTAATAAAACATGTTCTCAATTTTTTGTATAATCATCCTCCATTCTCCACCACCAGGACACACATGCAATCTAGAATAGTTCTCTGTCCAGAGACAATCCCAGAAGACGTAGCTGCTTGACTTTACTTGGGAGCACTGTGCAGTCGCTGTGCGGGATGCATGAGGACGAGCCTGCGTGTGTGTTTGTCAATGGTGACTGCCTCCAAGGGCAATACCTAAAGCAGAACACAATCAATATTCAGCAGAGTCATTTCTTTGGCAGCTGAAATGAACCCACAGGAATCTTGCTGTCACTGATACATTCCTGGATGCCTGCAACTGTAAATTCACCCACTACCTGCATAACCCAATAGAAATAATTCCCCCAGGTTTGGAATACATCCCCCTCACTGTGGGTCGGGTAACAAGCCTTCAGGGGACACAATCATAAGTAATGAGAGATTGAGAGAGTTGAATCCAAGTGATATGTACAGGAACCTTTAGTGGGCAGAGTGTAATTAATTACAAGATTCAGGCTTACATGTTGCTCTTGATTATTTTTTGCCACTTCTTATCTCCTTCCTTTGTCTCGTCATCACCAGACAATAAACATTTTTATTTGAGTAACTAGAGAAGGGGATGTTTTGGTGCATCAAATGTTCTGTTTCCTGGGTACTGCCACCATAGTTTAATAGTTAATTTGGATTCACAGACATTCTGCACTTTACCGTAAGTCTCTGGGAACAGATACCTGGATGAATCACAAAGATATTCAAGGTCTTCCAATGACAGGGGCATCCTCAGGAAAACCAACACTTCGTGTAAAGTATTATACATACAGAAAACGCACTGAAACTGTTCTGACCATACCACATACCTTAGAAATTGTTAATTTGGAGAAAAAAATCTTATTGTTGTTCATTTACTTTGTGTCACTCACACAAAGGTGAACTGTGAATGAACCTTCTCCCTGTGCCACTTAGTTGATGTTTCTTGTTGTTTGGTAATCATATAAAATGGGGGTCTATTTTCAATTAAGTGGTTTTCCTGTGACAATAATGAGTCTATCATTGATTTTTAACTTTCAGCTGAAATGTTCTCATCAAATAAGGAGGCCATTGTCCAGAATACGGAATTGTCCCTTCCTGAGATTCTCTTGGATTTCATTGGAAATGAGTTCCTCCAAACACTGACCCAGCTCAACCCCACTTAGTTTCCCAGAGAAGATGAGCTCATATCCTGGTGGGGTGGCGCTCTGCGTGGTACAGTCCCAGTAATATGACCATTGCTTGTGTATAAAATAAAGCTAAGAATTTTAGATTGTACAGCTAGCTAACAGAGGAGGGTACTGTCTGTGTAAGAAACACTACATGACTCATATTTTCTTTGAAAAATTAAAGTCATATTTCTTTGATGTGTCAACAGTGATGACTGAAAGCAGATTGCAGAGTCTTTGTACTAAGCTGAAGGGAGAAAGTGTCAGAGAAAGCAGGAGAGCAAATGAGACTTTTCTTAGATCAAGCAGGAAGAACAATATTGCCAGAAAATATACCTAAACCGAGTGCACAGTCCTTGGAATGTACTAGCAGCGTAACCAAATGGTGTGAGAGAAGGAACAGTAAGAGAAAAATGTGAACAGAAATCCTTACTCTTGTATAGCTATGAAAATAAATGAATGGAGGGCACTGAGAGCATCTGAATATTTGTGTGAGGCAAGAAAACAAGGACACACATTGAGGGAGAGAACAGGCAGGAAGAAGAAGATACTGTTCCCAGAATAATCTGGTGCCATGACTAGAGTGCTGTATTCAGACTCTCTTGTCCACCCTTCCCTTCCTCTGTCGTCATTCTGCTGTGATCACATCAGCAACACTTCAAAGATTTCAGTCTCAATTTATCCCCATGCCAAACATATATCACACTGGCCAAAATAAGAGGTGAGAAAAGGAGCCCTATGTACAAAATAGTTTCTCTAGATCCATTAAAAATAGAAAGTCCAAGTCTATTGTCCTTGAAGGGATGGGGGTGGCAAGCGGGAGGTGGCTGTCCTCTCAAGTTGGAGAGAAATTTGGGGAGAAGGTTAGAAGGCAGAAAGGTGATTCACCCTCTTCTTTAGAGAAGTAGCCCTCTTTATAAATGATCTCCATCTCACTGATTCCCAAAGTTTGGGGCTCTGGTGATGTCAGCTGCTAGTTCCTTCAAGAGCTCAATCACAGCACTTTACTCGCCTAATGACTTTATTTCACCACCAGGATTTTGGAGGCTTCAGTGGACATGTTATAGAATGCTCTGTGTCCTCTTGTCTGTGATTTTGCACTCAAGCCAAGGAAGGAACAGAATCTGGGAGGGGCTCAGGGAAACCAGCCCCACTCATTTCCACATCAGTGAGCACAGGCTAAGAGAAAGAAGAACCCACTGTTCCTTCTGGGCCTGCACAGAATTCCCAGCATTTCATGAGGAACTCAAGATGCTCCAAGGCAGCCACTGCCCTGCTTCTAAACAATGCACACTTTCTCTAAGAAGGCTCTCTCAACTCTCAACAAACCCAAGGCTATTAATATTAATAATTAGCGTTATTAATATTAATTACTAATTTTAATACGGACAGCCAGAATCTCACCAGAGGGACAACCTAACTGGAAAAACGGATCAAGCTGAATGCAGAACCTGCAACTAGGGTGGTGAATTTGAAGGCGCTATACACACCCCGATAGCGGCTGAGTGGAATCAGATGTCATTTCCGGGAAAATAAAATGAGTGGGCTGAGGAGTGGATGCCCCAGCCTATCACTAGCGTCGAGCTGTTCTGACTGAAATCTGAAAATACTCTTATTAAAAGGACTTAGAAAGAATATCTGGCAAGGCTCCCTCCGTTGCTTTTCACGAAGTTTTACAAAGTGGTGGGGGTAGGAGCCATCCCAAGTTAGAGAATACCATGCTGACAGCCCCAGCATCACTGGCTTGCAAAGACCTCATGGAATGTGACAGGCTGGAGATCTAGGTGGCATAATGGGGCTCATACACAGTCTTTTCAAGGGTGTTAGCAGCTATTTCATGGCTCTTTTCCCCCAAGGCAAGTAAGATTCCCAAACTCATCTGTCTATTTTCATATATTTTCTTTTTCTTCATCGTTCCTCCCCCTATATTTAATGCACTGCCATTCGGTGGATTGTGCCTGATTTCAAACATATACATCCCTCGAGGAAACAAAAGATACTCAGACTTCTTGACCGCTTGAATGAAAAGTGAACATCTTACTAGAGGATATATGATCAAAATAGTTGTTTTCTAAAGATAGTCTCATGTGAGATTTATGGCTTGCTTTATTCAGGAATTATACTTTGTTCGAAATCATCAATGTTGTCTTGCATCAACACTTTAAAAATTCTTCTAATTAAAGTAACAAATCATCAAAGTTCATATTAGACAAATACATATTATGTCTCTTATTTTAGAAATGGACAATACAGAATAAGATTGAAGCAGTAAATAATAAGGATGGTGTGGACGGAACAGGGCTTATATAATTGAGATGTCCCAGTTTTCTGCAGAGGCTGACCTCAATTACACACAGAATAAAGTATCAGAGTTTGCAATTTCCCTGATGAGAAATTAAGAAAAATGTTATAGATAAATGTAGAAAATTTTATGCACATGTATACAAAGGGAAACAGAAAAGCCATGAAGTTTATGTTTTTATTTTGTGAATGATCTTTCATATTTAGCCCTAGGTTTTTGTTGTTGTTGTTGTTGTTCAATAAACTAGTTTTACTTATAATACTACACGAGACAATAACTCTTTTTTCCAAATAAAGCCTTTTGTCTTCTAAACAACCATGCTGGATCAACCACGTTGTCTTTGCACAGCAGCTGGTAGTTGAAAGAGACCCATGATCTCTTTGGAATTTTAGGTATCCCATACTTTGTGGGGAGAAAAGCAGAACTTAGTACAATGGGCAAGAAATTTTGAGTTAGTAGATCTGCATGGACAATCCATTTCCTGCCCTATTCATTTTCTCCAGCTATAACATGGGAATCATAACCCCTTTCTCGTATGGTCCTGGCTGTGAGAAACTTTCTGAGCGATCTCTGCCTTATTCACTCTTTCTCTTCTCCTTCCTTCTCCTTGTTGTCATTTTTTGCTCTCTCACTTGTTCTTTCATTCTCCTTGAGACCAATATTCTGAGGGCAGCAAGGGGTTCCTTATTGGAAACATTCAGCCACTACCTCCTGGCCCAGGAAAGGGACTTGTAGTGAATGTGTGTGGATAGGAGAACAAAGACAAGATAGCAGGAGATGTTCCTTAGGAAATCATCCTGCTAATAGGTCCCCAGAGCTTTGATACCTAACTTAGTCTCCCCAGGATCAGCCTGACTGCTCCATTCACCAGAGGGTTTTTGATTTATTTTTAAAGATTTTATTTATGTATATATTTAAGAGAGAGAGAGAGAGCACAAGCAGGGACAGTGGCAGAGGGAGAAGCAGGCTCCCCGCTGAGCAGGGACCCCGATGTGGGGCTTGATCCCAGGACCCTGGGATCATGACCTGAGCCAAAACAGACACTTAACTGACTGAGCCACCCAAGCACCCCTCTGCTCAGGTTTTGATGGACCCTGGTTTCACTTTCTCAGGCACTTGGGTGCTACGTCTTCCTGAGGATTTCCTAGAAAAGGTTGTACACAGACAACGATGTTTTATAAGAATATTGTACCTTCTGACCTCTCATCTGGACTGTAAGAGACACAGTCATGATTGCAATGTACATAATTAGCCAAAATGTAATTATTCTAGAGATAAAATAATCATATCATCATCATCACTAACATTTTACTGAGTCGTAGGCACAGTGCTAAGCACACAGCACCCAATATATTATTTAACACATCAATATTATGAGACAAGGAATACCATCATCCCCATATCACAACTGGGAAGCCTACATTTTCCCTAAGCTCACACAGGCAGAATGTGACCCCAGGCAATTCACCTCCAGATCCAGCACCTTAAAACCACAGTACTCTTAGCAACCATGAACTTCTCTTTCATGCAGAAAAACCATCCTGCTCACTTTCCACTTCCGGACTACAGTGACGCTAATTCTCCCTAAACCATTCCGGCCTGGTGGCATTGTCTGAGGCAGCTAGCTGACTGAAGTATGCCTTGCAGCCTCTCATCTCAGTGATGCCAACTCTCCTCTCATTTCTTGCTTTGCTGAAGGCTTTGCCCTTTCTTCGATTTTCCTTACGGTTTGCCCTTTCTTCGATTTCACCTTCCTGCACCTTTTGCCTACCTCTCTGATTGAAAAGTCCTCGGAGTTTTGCTTTACCTTCAAATGGGATCTTCTTTTGCAGCACCTTTGTTGCTGTTGGCTTCCGAGAAACCCAGTCCTCCCTCTTCCATCCCTTTTAACTAGCCTCCTAACATTCTCCACGGTAACAATTAGAGGCTGGGAAAGCACTTTACAATTTATAAAGTACTGTAAGAATGTGGGGTTTTTTTAAGATTTTATTTATTTATTTGACAGAGAGATTCATATTGAGAGAGGGGACACAAGCAGGGGGAGTGGGAGAGGGAGAAGCAGGCCTCCCGCCGAGCAGGGAGCCCGATGTGGGGCTCGATCCCAGGACCCTGGATCATGACCTGAGCAGACACTTAATGACTGAGCCACCCAGGCGCCCCAGAATGTGGGTTGTTAATAATTAATTAAAACATCATTATTCTGAGAAGCAGTGTAGTATGGAATACAATCAGCCCGTGTATTGCTGATACACAGCCTGAACCGAGTTTAAATTCTGGTATCACCACCTCCTGAATGCTTCTACCAAAGTAAGGGACCCATGCTTTTGAGCCTCAGTTTTCTTATGTCTAAAATGAAGATAATCATGCTTACTTTCCAACATGGTTTTGTGAAGATTAGACCTGATATAGGATGTTAGTAATAACCAATGTTTGCCAGCGCTTCTAAGGCTCTGGCACTGTGCTAGGGACTATATGTTGAAGCCCTAACCCCCAACCCCCAATCTGATGTATTGGGATGTTGGGCCTTAAAAGGGGTAATAAATGCTAACTAAGGTCCTAAGGACAGAGCCCTGACCCAATGGAATTAGTGTCCTTACAGGGAGAGAGTCCCCCACTGCGTACTGCACACAGAGGAAATGGCAACCATCTGCAGCCAAGAAGAGGGGCCTCACAAGAAATTAAATGCACTGGCACTTTGATTCGGGGCTTCTCAGCCTCCAGAACTGTGAGGAAATGTCTATCCTTGAAACCATTCAGTCGTTGGTATTTTGTTATGGCAGGTGGAGCAGACTAAAAGAGCACCTACATGTGTTACTTTACATAGGGATAAAAGGGCCTCTAATTACCCTTGTTTACAAAAAAGAAAGCCGAGGCTCAGAGAGATTATGTAAAATGCTTAAGTCCCCAAGAAGCAGCTTATAGGGGATTTGAACTTAGCCCAGTCTGACTCCACACGAGGCTCTTAGTCGCATCCTGTATTTACTAAAATGCAGGAAGGTGTCCTGCAGTGTCCAAAGAAGGTGCTCTCTTTGCCCGTAATATCAGGCCTAGATGTGTCTGTTGGCCTTCAACAAGAACTGAAAGGCTGCCATTTTACCAATGCAACCTCAAGGCTTCCAGAAGAAATCTTTACATTTTCTTGTGTACTCTGTCCAAATGTTACCAATATTGGAAATAGTGAAGTGATAAGGAGTTCTCTCTCTTACTTAAGAAAGCTTTAAAAAAACTTTATAAAAAGTAAATTGCCAATTGCAAATTTCTATAAATGTGTACTGATTTTCCCTAGGAAATCTGTGTTAAAAAAATGTTTAATGGGGTGTCTGGGTGGCACAGTCAGGTCTTGTTTCAGTTCAGGTCGTGATCTCAGGGTCGTGAGACTGAGCCCCAAATGGGGCTTCACACTCAGCACACAGTGCGGAGTCAACTTAACACACTCTCTCCCCCTCCCCCTGCCCCTCCCCCCACTTGAGCTTGCACGTGTGCATGCTCTCTCTCTCTCTTTAAAATAAATAAATCTTAAAAAAAGAAATATTATTTACTACTATTATTTTTTGGCATTGTTTTTCTCAGATACAATTTGATACTGGGTAATCTGACAACATGTGAATAGTATACTTTATCTGAATGTTGGACATTGCTCAGATTGGTTGGTGTTTTGAAATATGTTTCCATCAGATAACTCAGAGCAGTACCAATCAATAAATATTTTTAAATGATATTTATAAGTAATATAAATTTTACCTGCAAGTATAATCTCAAAAAGGAATATAATGTTACCTCTATATTATAAAGAAGAATTTTTAAAATTTATAGTAATACAATTAGTATTTCAATGTGATTTCCAAAGCAAAATGAAACAGATGTTTTCTTCTCTCCATAAAATTGCCATGAAGTTGATAGATACAAACATGTTGAACTGAAGAACCAAATATCATAAGGGGATTATCATCAGTGACGGAATCTTCTAAAATAGTAAAAAACTCTTAGTAAGGTTCCAAACTAAACAAAGAACAGGAAAACACAAGATAACTCATTCCTTAATTAGCAAACGTGAGTAAAACAACATAGGCAATTTGCTCCCATCTTCTGCCCAACCCCCTTCTCGGTGCTGAAGGTGGGCTGATGTTCTTACCTTGTTGACGGGTAAAGACAGACAAGAACAAAGCCAGGCGTAAATATAGCAGGCAGCTTTATTTAGGGGAACAGCAGAGAAAAGGTGCATCGTTCTACTGAGGTCATGAACTAATCAACTACTCAGGAGGTTCCTGGAACTGCTGCTGTTCTTCTGGAAGTTCCAGCCAGCCCCAGAACCCAGAACTGTCCCCCCAAATATTAAGCTGGAGCAGACAAGTGCCTGCAGGTAGAACCATACTGCATCTGAGACCAGGACATATTTGGATTGTGGCTCTTGCATTTAAGCCAATGGAACCATTACTTCCCAGCTGACTATACAGTTTTACCTTGGCCATTTAAATAATTTGCAATAAACGTCACCCAGCATTTTACACACTACTGGATTTTTTAGACTCATGGAGTTTTATGTGACATCTCCTCTTGATTTATGTGCTAGTTGCATTCTTGGAAAATTCAGTGTGTATTAATGCAACACAAAACTTTATGTATATGTGTCACTGGAGTTAGGTTCTACCTCAAAATCAATTTTAAGAGTTTATTCCCTTTTTGAATACCTGGAAGTAATCTCAAAAGTCCTGTGGGAGCCAGAATAATTCTTTGTTGTGTGGGATTATCCCCACATATTGCTGGATACATAGCATCACTGGCTCCCACCCACTAAATTCCAGTAGCTTTTTCCCCCAAACCCCCACCCCTCACATTGCTTCTATTAATTAAAATGTTTTTTAGAATACAGTTTTTCCTGGGGCACCTGGATGGCTCCATCCGTTAAGCGTCAGACTCTTGATTTCAGCTCAGGTCATGATCTCAGAGTCATGAAATCGAGTCCCACTAGGGCTCCTTGCTGGGCGCTGGGTACTGGGAGGGGAGCCTTCTTAAGATTCTCTCTCTCTCTCTCACTCTGTCTGCACACCCCCACCCAGCTTGCTCCTGTGCTCTCTCTCTAAAAAAAAAAAAAAAAAGATACTGTATTTCCTCCTTGAGAACCACTAACAGAAGTTAATAAAACATTGGCTTTGGAGTTAAGGAGAGCTGAGTTCTAATTTTAAATTGGACTTTAGACAAGCTATTCAAATTAAGACTGGCTTGGAGTTCGACTCTATAGTAAAAAGTCCCTCGAAATACTTGACCCAAATACCAAGTCTCTTTTACTTAGAAATTGAATCATTTTCTTCATTTAGCAAATTTCATGACTATCTATTATGTTCTAGGGCCTTTAATAGATAGTGGGGGGGGGTGCGGGTGGCAGGGAATGAAACATGAGATAATATATCACTGCCTTTGGGAAGGAACAGGAATTGTGACAGAAACAGGTATGTGAACCTATTACTGCAACAACTGAAAAAATGTTTTGTTACTCTAGAGCTGCCAGAATAAAACAAATTCAAGATAGCCAGTTACATTTGAATTCCAGATAATAAATCATTTTTAAGTATAGGTATGGCCCATGCATTGGGGGTATTTGAATTTTATGGAAATTTCCAATGCATAAAATACTTATACTTTAAAATTATTTGTTGTTTATCTAAAATTCAAATGCATTTGGGTCTTCTGCACTTTATCTGGCAATCTTGTTAGTGGCTGATATGATCAATATATTAGCATTACCTCATGCCCATGCTTAGCTGAAATACTTCAAAATGCAATCACTAACATATAGAGACATTTAAAGCCTAATATACCTTTATGTATTGATGAGAGTTTGTATTTACAATATGGGCCCATTTAGGGGCGCCTGGGTGGCTCAGTCGTTAAGCGTCTGCCTTCGGCTCAGGTCATGATCCCAGGGTCCTGGGACCCAGCCCTGCATCAGGCTCCCTGCTCAGCGGGAAGCCTGCTTCTCCCTCTCCCACTCCCCCTGCTTGTGTTCCCTCTCTTGCTGTGTCTCTCTCTCTCAAATAAATAAATAAAATCTTTAAAAAAAATAAAATAAAATATGGGCCCATTTAATGTTCGCTTTGGCAGCAAATATACTAAAAAAATGGTCCATTTACAGATAAGCAAGCTTACTAAACACCTGAAAGGCAGAAAAATGGGACTTGGAGTTTAAAAAAAGAAGTTATTTTATAAAAACACATATTTTTTAAAATCTAAACCGTGTTTCTTAATCTTGGGGCCCAAGGCTAGGTTTCCTGATCCCTGTGAGATATTACACAACATTTTGTGTATCTCCGTACTTTCTGGAAAAAGGGATCTTAGCATCTGTCAGAGTCTCAAAAATGTTAAAAACCAAAACAGGTTAAGAATAACTGAACTCAAAACAAAGTTCAGAAACCACTCAGAGAATAAACCAAGGAACTTTCATTCTCTTCCCCAAACATTTTCCAAGAATTTCACTCCTTTTATTGAAAGTCTTTATTCCAGAGAGAGGTCACTTAAGTAATATAAGTCCTTGGAAGGACCAGATAACCACCTTATCATTCAACGGTGTACATAAAGGATGGCATTTTCAATGACTAAAACACTTTCCCTCAAAATTTCCTTTTCTTATCTCCATGCTAAATGAAATAAAATGGAAAGACTGCACAAACAGATGGGTGATTTTATTATTCAAGCATTATCCCATTTATGCCTCGTAAGCCTGTATTACCTCTGTCCTCAAATATTGTTTTTTCTCTTTTCTTTCTTTATTTTTTAAGGGGCAACACTACTATTGTTCATTAAACAGCACGATGACTAGTCTGTCAGGGTGTTAAGGCTCCTAGAAATATCACCACCTACTCCTATATACTTCAATAATAAAAATTCTCTTTCACAAAAATCCTATTGTCCTAGTAACTTTTGTTAATTTCTTTCATCTGAAAAATGGAACTAATATTGCCTATTCTGAGGGTGTCAGTTCAGGCTTCTATAACGGAATGCCATGAGTAGCCTGGGTGGTGTGACCAACAGAAACGTATTTTCATGGTTGTGGAGATGGGGAAATCAGTCAAGGTGCCAATCAATTCAGTTCCTGGTGAGGGCCCTCTACTTGGCTTGCAGATGGCTGTCTTCTCATGTACTCTTACACTGGGGAGACAGAGAGATGGGGAGAAAGCAAGCTCTCTGGAGCCTCTTCTTAGAAGGACATTAATCCCATCACCAGCTCCACCTTCATGATCCAATCATCTCCCAAAGGCACCATCTTCAAATACCATCACATTGCAGATTAGAATTTTAACATATGAATCTGGGGGGGCGGGGCACAACCATTCAGTACACAGCGGAAGGCTACTGTGCAATTAATATGTGAAAGGGTTTAGAAACTTTAAAGCATTGCATCAACTGAAAGTGTTGAAACTATAAGGCATGAATAAAGTCAGATGTACGGTACTAATAAAAAGAGCAAACCTTCATTAAGTGCTCATTTCATGCAAGTCATTATATACATTATCTCATTTAATCTTCAGACATGTCTATAATGGCACTTTCATTATTATTACTAATAGAAAATACCAAGAAATAGATTGATCATACCCAGATCATGTTCTTTGGAAAGGACAATAATGTTAACAAATTTCAGACATGTTTGACCAAGCCAAAACACAGAGAAAATACAAAAACATCAGGAGTGAAAAGAGGGTAAAATCACAGGATGGCAGAGATAATAAGAAACTTGAACTGATTGCTGCTCAGTCATATGATCCATTAATGAACATGAACCAGATGACTTTACAGCTAGACACAAATTAGCAAATTCAAGTAGTAGAGGAAGTGGAAAAGAAATGCCAAATGAAATAGACCACATTTGTAACCACTGTTACCTCTGAGGGGACAAAGGGGATGGAGTCTATCACACTGTGCTCTGTATGCATTAGCCGTGGCTCACTCTCAAGCCGGGGCATACATTCAGATACCAGTTTTTATTTCTAAAACACATACAAAGAGTTTGGGCAACTCTATTTTGTAAAATTTAGTCTCATCTTTCTTCTAGGACTGCTACTAAAATTCTGAAAAGCATGATGTGAAATGACGAATAGAAAAATAATTAAAACACAGTTCACAACATCTGAAAACAAAATTAAATCCTCTACTTAGATGCAGCAGGAAAACTTTTACTTTGTTTCAATCATCTGACTTGAGTTATGTCTGTCTGGAATTAGTTCATTTGTAAAAACATTCTTTAGTGAATAGATAAATTCCTTATGATCTGCCAGTATTTGCAGTTCTGAAAAAAAAATTGTTCTGGGAATAATTATTTAGTATTTATACGTTCTTTTTCTCACATTTGCAGGATGTGCTTTATGATGACTTTATGAGATACCGAACGGTTAATTGCATATTTACAAGGTGCTTCAGGAGAATTCCCGGCTCTACGCTTCTCCATTACAATTACAGTCGACTTCTGGTAGCTGTAAGAATAGCTGTTTTTTGCACAGATCTTATATTTTACATGTTTTCTATTAACAACCACTGTCCGTTAAAAGCACAAACGAGTAGAACCATTTCGGGTAGGGTTTGGGGGCTTGTCTGGGGTAGGGAAGACACTATTTCAGCCAGGTTCATTCAAGTAACCCTCTCTGGAAGACAGCTTTTCCACCTTCATGATCTGTGATAACCCAGATTATTAATTAGCCTGCATAAACTAAGCGGCATTAGTGTTCACAGAGGGCCAAAGGATAATCAAGCACTGATACTTGAGTGCCAAGAGAGAAAATAGCTATTAAACACTTAAACTCTGTGATGAACACTTCACGTGTATTTTCTTAGTCCTTATAATAACCTACTAGAAAGGATCTCTTCCATCTCTATTTTTATGAGCAAGCAAACTGAGGCACAGAAAGATTAAACAACTTGCTCAAGGTCACATAGTTAATAAGTGGGGGGAATCTGAACCGCCCCAGGGAGTCTAACCCTAAAGTCTCTACTTAAAGTTCTCTGGTAGTCAGTATACATCAGAATCACATTACTTCTTTTTTATCTAATAAATTCCCCCCACCCTACACTGGTCACATGCACGTCTCAGTCTTCTGAAATGATTACATGGCAAAATTACCACAAGTTCAGATTAGCTTTGAAGACAATGAATGATGTAGAACATTCAGGAAAAAACGGTACCAGGTGATGTCAATTGAGGTTCATGAGTTGTGACAGCCAACACAATACCGTATGTGAGGCATTAGCTTACTGGAATGTACATATAAGCTTCCTGGCGCCCAGCCATCTTATATGTTTTCCATTTTGCTCACCTCGTTGCAGATGGGCTCATTCTATTAGGGGAGATACCTGAGTGTGTAATCAGGAACATGAAAATAGAACGTGGCAGCTGTCTAGATTACAGAAGTTCTTATTGTGGCCCATGCATGTGCCCACAGATACACAGAACCCAAGTGTAAAAGCATCAAGACAATGCATACTGTTTAGGAGAAATCTGCAATTAATAGTACCACCTCTAAAGTGCCAGGGAGTTGGGGGCCAATGTGGATTTAGCTGCATCAGGTCAGACGCTAAATGGAATGACTCGTTTAAGAAAGTCAGCCAAGGTCCCAGCACCTTCCAAGTGCATTTATTGATGGTGTTTATTTTAATACGGACTCCAGCAGAAGTATTATTTTAGGATGACAAATAAGAAATACAGCACAAATGCAAATGGAATGAAATTGGCATGAAAATAAGTCTTATATTCTAAGTATTTTGGAGGAATTATTCTCATTAGAGAGGAAGAATTTTAAGTTATGACTTAAGATCAGCAAATCAGGGCTTTGCCTTCTGGAGACTGTAGAAAACCCACAGACATTTTATCTTTTATATGTGTGGATGTAATTTTAAAAAGTTTTTATTAAGTTTTTTAATTCTAGTATAGTTAACATGAAGTGTCATATTAGTTTTAGGTGTATAACACCATGATTCAACAATTCTATCCATTACTCAGTGCTCATCATGATAAGTGTACGCTTGATCCCCACCCCCAGTTCACCCACCCCCCTTCCCCTCTGGTAACCATCAGTTTGTTCTCTGTAGTTGAGAGTCTGTTTCTTGATTTGTCTCTCTCTGTCCTGTCTTTTTTCCTTTGTTTATTTGTTTCTTAAATTCTACATATGAGTGAAATCATATGGTATTTGTCTTTCTTTGACTGACTTTTTTCACTTAGCATTATACTCTCTAGCTCCGGCTGTATTTTTGAGATGTGTGTGGGTATGTTGTGTGTAGGTGTGTACAAAAAAAATCCTCTAAGAGAGGAATAAACCTCCTGTCAACCAACTCAGGGAAACTGTAGCATAAATATTATAAAACTACAGATAATCTGATCAATAATTCTCTGAAATAAGTAAGAGTACATTTCACACTAAAATATACAACACAAACACACTCCCTGCAATGTAGAACTTATTTATAAATTCAACTTGGACACAACCCAAGAGAGCTGACTTGCTGAAGTTAAAAAAGAAAAAATAACTGCATTGAGTCAGTTTGGCCTCCGTGTGCAATCTATGGCACCACGATGAAAAGGACTGCTTCTAAAGTGAAATTGTACACTTGAGGATGACACTGCAGTCATCTGAATGTGTGGGGATGACTGAGAAGACTTTCCACATTGCAAATACATTTGGCTCGAATTCCAAACTCTGCCTATTACACTGCGTACCTTGGCTCGGACTGAGTCACCATTGTTTCCGTGTACCTCTCTGATCCTACCTGACACCGATCTCTGCAATTCCATGAGGTCTGACCCAGCCCAACACGAAAGCTCAAGGCTATTGCTATTTCCAATGCCAGGAAACGCCCCAAAGTAGGGCAGACTAACATGCCTCCTGGCCCCCTGCCTCTACTATCAGCTCCCTCCAATCCATCTCCTATACTTGCTGCCAGAGTGATGGTTCCAATATGAAAAATCTAACCGTGAAACCTTGGCTTAAAACCCTTAAAATGCTTCCCTAGTGTCTACAGAGTAAACTGTAAACTCCTTTCCTTGGCATATAAAGAACTTTAAGATCTGGCCACTGCCTAAATGTCAAGTCTCATCTGTCATTTCCTGCCTTGCTCTTTGCAAGCCAGCAATACTGAACTACTTAGAGTTCTCTGAATGCACCAAGCTCTGGGCTGGCACCCTGCCTTTACACATGCTCTCCCTGGACAGCCTGCCCTGCCTGTGTGCCTGACAGTCATTCCTTCTGCAAGCCGCAGTTAAAATGCTGCCTCTTCTGAGAAGGCTTCCTTGACTCCCCCCAAAAAGCCTGCTGTGCCACTTCTCTGGTTTACACTTACATTTTTATTTATCTTTTTTAAAGATTTATTTATTTATTTGAGAAAGAGAGAGAGAAAGAGCATGGGAGGGAGGGGCACAGGGAGAGAGAAACTCAAGCAGACTCCGTGCTGAGTGCTTGACCCCACAATGCTGAGATCACGACCCAAGCCGAAATCCAGGGTCAGCCGCTTAACTGAGCCATCCAGGTGCCTCGGGTGCTTACTTTTTTAAAGGAAGCATCCTATTATTTGATGGCATCTCTCCCTCACTTCTGTTTAAGTTACATGAGGGCAGGGACCACTTCTTTCCATTTTTATCCCCAGCATCTTGAATACTGCAGGCACAGAGTGAGGCTCCATGCACATTGTTGAATGAATGAACACGACATAGATCTCTCCTCAAGTGAACAAAAGAACAGTTCAATAAATAGAAACAATTCGGACTTTTTAAGGAGTTGATTTGGATACACAAGGCAATGCTTCCAGGGGTCTAGTTGGGTCAGTTTTCTGTGCTCTGCTTGGTAAACTAACTCTCCAGAAAGCATTTTATAAATGACAAACAGCCCCATGCTAACTACTTCACAGCCATTTCTTTGCAGTGAAGGTTTTAAGGGATATTATCCAGTCTGTCCAGAGGTATCCAATAAAGTTACCTCCAACTGACCACCACAACCCCCCATTACATACCCATTCTCTGTGAGATCACCACTACCCATTACCTCGGCAATGAATGGGAAGCAGTATAGCACAGGGGTTAAAAGTCCACACTCCAAGCATTTTGACGGAATCTGGACTCTGCCACATACTTTGTAAGCCTCTGAATGAATCTGTAAACGAGGGATGCTAAGAGCACCAGCCTCAAAGCGTTGTTGTGAAGATTAAAGTGTGTTTATGTAATAATTGCTTGGAATAATGTTTGCCAAATGGTAACATATTACAGTGTAATTATTATTATTATTGTTTTTTTAAACCTACCCTGCTCATCCTGACTCAGTATTGTCATGGAGACCTTAAACAAGTCCAACCTCCCCCGACGCTGAAAGTAACAAATAAATATCAGCCACAGACACCCAAAGCTACGTGCAACAGTTGCTCGTGACAAAAGGGGAAAACCGGCTCCTGCCCAGCTACACTATTTGTCAACAGATGAACAGATCATGGAGGATCTGAGAATGTTAAACAAGCTTAAGTCACCCAAGAGACCAGCATCCCTGTCTTCTGCTGAACACCTGCCTGCCACACTGACAGTCTCCAGCCCAGGGATTTGAAGCTGGGAGAGAAGATGGGAAACTGTACTGTGATGAAAGATGGCACCGTAAGAGCCATCTATCTGGAATCAAAGGACGGCCAGAAACTGAGCTGTGGGATCAGCTCTGTCGGAGCCAATGAGATCTGGGTGAGGAAGACAAGTGGCAGCACCAAGATGAGGATCTGCTGGCTCTTTGTGATCTGCCGGAGGTCGGCGGCTTGACTTTCTACAGTGTTCTTCCCCTGACCTTTTTTTTTTTTTTTTTTTTTGGAGTGGTTTTTGGTTTTGTTTTCTTCCAAATAGAGAGTTTTTAACCTGGGAAAAACAACAACCACAAAACTCTGGGTCTCAACAAGCTGCTACTCTGATCTGAGCTCTGTCTGGCCTCAAAGTCTTAGATCTTCAGCTAGAACTGGATTTGGCCCCTGGTCCTTTGGGATTGGTGTTTGTGTTGTGTCTTCTTAGAAATCTAAAGCTTTGCTCCCAGACCCTGCTGTGGCTTGACCTCTGGCTCTCCAAATCCATGTTACCTCAAGGAGAACTCTCAACAATGGTTACTCAGACCGTGCACAGTCACCAAGCCCTTGCCCACCAAGGACCTGAGGAAAGGGGGAGGATTCTGACCATGCAGGTAGCAACTGACTCACAAATAAAGAGAAGCATGGCTTCTTGCAGATGCCCTAGTGTAACTTGTAACCACAACCAACTTCAGACTTGGCATTCGCTTAGGAAAAAAAAAATCAAAACAAAATAAAAACCCTCAAGGGAGGCCTAGAGAGGGACAGGTTTCTTTAAACACTGTAAATATTGGGCAAAAATGGCTTTCTTTTGTATTTCCTCCTGGATGAGATTTCCTGGGCTTTTCCTCACTGTGGGAGTGGTAAAAAGCTTGAGAATATGGACCTAGGAGAAAGTTCCAAGGTGGCAAAAATTTTTACATGGTACCAGTTCTGCGGTAGCTTACACCTTCAGCCAGATGTTCAAAAGGATTTCATGTGTCCAAGCCCAGCTCACCAAGGATCCAAGTCTGAAAACAGTAATGAAAGTGTACATTGCATTGTCTACTCTGGGAACGTTCCCCATGAACCTGCCACAGTGGTAGGTCTCATCAAGAATTTGAGGGTTTTGAATTTCAGACAACACAATTTTCAGACACTTGCTATTGTTTGGAAGTTTGGAGTTTCACCTATTTGGAACATGAAGAGTCTGTTCAGAAAATCATCTCATTTCCTGAGATGATAAAAACCTCATGATTGAAAACTACCTTAAAGGTATACTACTAGAAACAGGTTCCATTGCTCCATTGGCTACTGCTACTAAGTCCTAGCATTACAAGTCTAGGTTGCATTATTTCATATTGTTCTTAAAGATCTTCATTTAGGCTCTCCTGGCCTGATGTGCCAATGGGTAGGTGTTCAGTTAGCATTGTGGGGGCCAATATAAATATACCCAGGAAAGAAGACCCAGTTTAAGTTACAAATCTATATATTCAGTCATGTCCCAGACTGTGTATACCAGTTTCACATTTAATATTTTACACTTTTTTAGAATTCTGTCTGAGCCCCTAAAGCCATCCTCCTGTTAAAATGTTTTATTTTGTTAGTGCCTTGAAAATAATGACCTAAACATGTTCCATTCTGAGTTTATTCATAATCTTCTAATGTTTTGCCAAGGGACCAGCCTTCTGGACACTGGATGAGAGTTTTGTTCATAATTCATTCCATCTCATTCTATCATATACTTAGGTTCAAATAATTTCCAAGTCCTGGGATCCCTCCTGGATGAATTTAAAAACCAGTCATAAAATCTAGATGCCTGGAAAATTTGAGTAGAAGTGAGAATTATAACCTAGCAATACTCTACATCTTGATTGTTACATACTATTATCTCTCATACAATTTGGCTCAGTATGTATACGTCCATTCCAAAATGACTCATGTAAATGTGATAAGGACAGGTGGTAATCTAATTAAAATTTCGAAATGAATTGGCTGGATATTAGATTATACCTCATAACAGACAGGGGAAACACAGAAGAAAGATTCAGCTAGACGTTAAATAAAAACGAAAAGGCTCAGAAGATTATAATCATCCAATGTTCTGACTTGGTCCAAATTAAATTGGAAGTAGATAGTCAATAACCTTTTTGGTTTCTTCAAGGAATGTTTTTTCCAAAAGGATTCTTGGGCGAAGTTCCTTATGTTTTTTTCCTAAGGCCAGTCTCATTGCTAAATTTATACAAATAAATTTGTGAAAACCAAGTCTTTGAATTCTGATAATTAATATGAGTTTATAAAAAGACAACTGTTTACATAGATTCTCCACGAAGAGCTACCTCCTGGACAGGTTATTTACATGGAACAATGAAGACATCAAAAAGAATTCAGCCATTTTACCAATAAATATAGCCATCCTATTAATAACAAAGCTACTAGAACTGTCTATTCAAAAAAGGCATATTCCTATACACCTCTTTACATAAAATCAAAATTTAAAAGGTCATGGATGAATTATGTGCCCCCTCGCTTGGAATTAGAACCATCTTACTTTTCTAAACTATTATACCCAAGACTGAAAGTCCCTTCCATATGAGACAAACCACAGTGACACAGAAGATAAAATATTTGAAGGCAATCCAGTTCGACCAAGCAAGCAATGGCAGCTAAATTCCTGTGAGAGTCTGATTTAAAATGAGGTTGAACACAGAAATCCCAATCACCTCGTGAATCTCTTCACCTGTTTGTTTTAAATATAATTCAAAGGAACATATCCCCAAAAGAATCCTTTATTCTTCCTCCCCCCCATTTTATATATATTTTGTACCTAGTTTGCTCTTCTAGCTCAGTTATAAAGATGTTACCAACTCAACACACATGGGAGTGTAGCATAAAAGAAAAGTGCACTTCTAGTAAGTAAGAAAATATATGTTATTCAATAAATGGTATCAAAATAACAAGCCATTTGGAGAAAAAAGAAAAAGTTGGATATTGACTCCATTCCTTAAATTACTTCAAAAGCTGAAAAGGATGAGAAAGAAACCATGGATTATTTCTTATTACCATAGAATGGAAAAGGTCTTTATATTAAAGACAATTAACTCAAACTGTATTAGATTTTTCATGATCAATAGAGTGACATGCAACTCAGAAATTATAGGCAGCACATTTAAAATAATGATTATTTTTAATCTTTAAGTCTTTAACATATAAAGAGTTTTGACCTATAAGCCGTAGGAAAATAAATAGGCAAACAGCATGAATAAAACTATATACACACTCACACATACACACCAAGAAGTGGATCATGAACATAAAAACATGCTGAGACACCCTTAAAATTAGATGGATGCAAATTAAAATGAAAAAAGGATACTACTTTTTACTTAATAGTCTCCTAACTCAGTCTGACTGCAGAGTTTTTAGAAATCAGGGCTGCCATGTTTTCCTGGTTGCACACTCCCAGGAGCCACCATTCACATAGGATGGTATGTTGCACATTATGAAAGCCACAGGGAAAACAGGCCACCTCAAACACTCACTATTAATGGCATTGTAAATTGATATACATTAATGTCTTAAGTGCTCCAGCCTTAGAACTTAAACATTTCATCTTTAGGAGATTGTCTTACTCGTAGCCACTGAGGACAGCCCTGCAGTCTATGCGCTGCCACCCCGCAAGAATGTGGCCCCTGACTTGGATAGCTTCTCACACACACGTGTGTGCAAGGACACGTGCAAGGTTGTTCATTGCTTCAAAATTTGGAAATAACAAAAAAAAAAACGAAGAAAAAATATGTCCTCCAACAAGGAACTTGTTTCAATTCCTTATGGCACAAGCACTGAATAGAGTAAGAATGATTTAAAAGAATGACATCATGGCTCTTTGTACAAGCCACCTGGGGGCAGATCTCAGGTGTATTTTTAATGAAAAAATCAAAATTCAGAGCAGTGCAAATATATGCTTTGATTTGTATTTTTGGAGCATGTGTGTGTTATATGTTTAAGAATATATAAACATTTAAGAAGCAAAGAACTTTTTCAGAAAAAAAGCAAAAGGAATAGACTAACCTTGGTTGCCATTAAGAAACTCAGTCTGAAGTGGGAAAGAGTACTTATTTATCAATGTATTTGTTTTTGTGTTCTTTGAAAGTATTTTAAGTACATGTATTACCTTTCAACAAAATAAACAACTTCATAAAAATCACATTCAATTTCCACCATTCAAATTGAAAAAAAAAGATAAAATATTAGTAATAAGAGGGGGTCTTAAAGAAATTACAGAAGAAGTAAGGTACATTCCACAGCTGCCTCACGGAGCCTGATTATCCTTCCAGAGAACATCAAGGCACCATTCCCAACAGCAGAGGCACAGTTAACAAGGGAGGGCCAGAGAAAACCCCATTAAAGTCAGTGACTGAGCTCACAGTAAGCTAAAGCAATTATGAACAAAACTGGTTTAATGTGAAGCAAATGTTTCCTTATAGTTCAGTCTTCCACAATTCACAAATCATAAATCACTTGGATTTAGAATTTATATATATAAAATCACTCTTCTGTGATTTGCAAACTTTGAGCCATAAAACATTTTTTAGAACACAAAATAAGGATGTGAATGCTTCCTTTTCTATTCTGATATTTATGGAACATCCATAAGGTTTCCTGGATATTTAAGAGATTCTATTAAATATCTATTAAATATCGGTTGGTATATTAAGTACTTCGGGCTGTTGGAATACAACAATGCCAAAGTCGCAAAATTTGGAGGTCTCCTTAACCCTCCTAAAGTAAAGACTCTTCTTCATTTAAGTAATTATGATGTAATCAACTCATAAGTGTATTTATTAATAATAATAATAGAAGAATAGGTAGGTAGATAAGTACTTAGGTGAGTGAATGGATGGATGCATAAATAGGTAACTCATACCAATGAAAAAAGTTTTACCAAATGGGATCATACTCTTACCGATTTTAATTAAAATATTATTTTATTCCTTTTATCTTTTTCAATTTATAGTCAATCAAATAAAAGAGAGTAAAAGAACTGCTGAACTTTAAATAAATTTTTATTAACACCTATGTTATTTCCTAAAATACTATCTAAAGTACAAGAAAAGGTAAAATGATAAAGAATACTTAAGGTATTGCTACTGGTTTTTTTCAAACTGCATTTTCCAACTTTGGATATTAACATCTATTGACTCTGATATTAAAATAAGAAATTTGGCATATTTAGTCTTTCTCACATGCATCTTCCAGATTTTTTCAAATGTCTTATTATTTTACATTGTCAAGATTAAGGACATTATTATTCTTCAAACTTATTTCCAACGGTTATTTTTGTCCTTGCATAATATGCAAGTAGAGGTCGTGCTTACCTCTTATCTTCATTTCTGAGTAACTACGTTTGATATATCCTTCGTTGTCTTTCATTTATCAAATAGTGTTTTCATAAGGGCACAGACATCCCACATTTCCTCAGGGCTCGGATTAAGATATGTTTCTCTGAAGGACAGCGTAGCCAGAATATAACATATTTCTATCACATATTTTTTCCTCACAGTTTTACAAATAATTCTCTTTTGGCAAGTCTGACGTCAATCAGATCTTTCCTCCCCTTTAAATGACACCTTTTATTTCTGCCTAGATGCCCTGAGTCTCTCGTAATCTTTGCAATTCAGAAATTTTTACCACAATGATATCTTGGTTTTGATCATTTTGTGTGAATTTTCCTGTTACTATAATATTCTTTAACCCTCACTTCTAAACTTCCTTCATTTCAGGAAAGTTTTCTTGTACTTTTACCTTTAAATATTTTAAAAATAGTTTACGTTTCTTCCCAAATATCTGTAGATTATACAGGCTTCATTTTGTTAGATAACTATCACCTGCTGTCCAATCTTTTAATCGCTTTTTCAACTGTTTTTAATTTAATTTTTTCACATTTGCTCAATCCTATCCCCCTTACTTAGAGCTAGATCCTCACCTCCTAAATGTTGTTCTTCAAATTTGGCCTCTTCTCAGTCTCTCTGCTAGTTAACTCCTCAGTGTTGGGATAGTTGCTTCCTGTACTTTGTCCAGTTTTTAGTTGTGACCCGTGATAGAGCTTGAGTGTGATGGGCTTCCTCAAGCTTGATCAGCACTGGAGTGTGGCAATGTGCTGAAACTACAGAAAACTGTTTGTCAAAACATTTCCTCTCTTTCCTATGATACTTACTTGTATAATCTCAGTCTACTTTTCTGTTTCATTTCTCTTCACTTTTTTCCCCTCAGGTTTCTACATATAGGTCATTTTTTTTTTCTTTCCTGGCTGTTAATCATCTTTGAATGATAGCAATACCAGGTATGTGGTAAAAAATAATATGGTAAGATCAGTAGAGGGAGTTAGGGAAAACTGCAGTTTTCACTCAACTTTTTTTTATCTCAAATTAGGATTTCTGTACCAAAACGTTCCATATGCAGAGACAGACATACTGTATCATGCACCTAGAATAAGAGGCGCTCGGTAAGTAGAAATAACAATTTTTCCCATTTGAAGAGCACTTTCTGTGTATTGGCCATTACGTTAAGTGCTTTCTGTATTTATTCTCATTTACTTTGTACAACAACCCTGTGAGCTAAGTATCTTCATCCCCATTTACAGAATAAAGAACTAAGGCTCGTAACTGTGTTAAAACTGATCTATGGAGCCAGCCAGCTAAGTGGCAGAGCCAGGACATAAACCCAGATCTTCTCAATACCAACCACTGGCTCCTGAATACTCCCTCAAAATACGTCTCTGGCTCCTTCTTATCTTTGTTCAGAATTTGACAACAGAAGGACACTAGGAACTCTCTGTGAATCCACTTTGTTCAAGAGAAAAATACCACAGTTTCTGGAAAGAAAAAGAATCACTCCTGAATAAGAATCCTGAAAACACTCGGTATTCTTACCTAAGGTTAATCACTGTCTTTGGGAAGCTCTCATTGACACCAAACCTCAGTTCAACCTGAGGTAAGCCTCTCTCTTTTATACTCTTATCTTATTCTGTACTTTTATCCTGTGGTATTTCTCAATAAAAATCAGTTAAATTTAAGGAAACAATTGATCTGTTTAATGTCAGTTTCTCTGAGAGGGAGCTTGTCTTGTCCTCACAGTATTTCCTCAACCCAGGAGACTTTCTCTTACCACAGTAGCTCCCAGGGTTATGTTAACTGAATTAATGAATCACTTAAAATGTCAAGAGCTGCAAAAACAAACATACAAACAAAATCCACACAAAACAAACAAAACCCAGAAAGTATGAAGGAAATTGGCTAAACCCGTACGTGTTTAATTTAATATTCTAAGAAGCAGGATATAGGGCAGCCTCAGACCTGTTAGACTCCCATGCTGCTTCCCTATTATCTTTTTCTCTCTCCCATAATTTGTTGGCCTTACCTTGAAGCTGGAAGTAAAAACTACTATATTTCAGAGGTAACAATGTCCAGAGGCAGAAAAAGTGCTGTGTCTTCAATGTTTATCTCTCAGGAGTTAGAAATATTTCCCCCAAGCCCTTCGTGGTCTTCCCCTCAACTCTTATTGGCTCAAAGTAGGACATATATGACCAGCTCTAAATAAATCAATAGTGGGAGTAATGGGACTATCTTTGGCTTTGATAAATCAGATTTTGCCCCTGGTAGATGAATGGCCACCAGCTCCATAGAAGGAGGAACAATGGTAGGGATGGGTCAAGGAAACCTGAAATTTATTGTCCATTTGCACCCTACATGACTGGCAATGGTGGGAATATTTAGAATTCTGAGTTAAGTGGAGTCAACACTGGTGAAGCCCTGTAGGAGAGTTCTGTGGATTCAGGGCACCAACAGAAATTTTGAAGGAAGTTCTTGGGGATTTGCAAAACAGTATTTAATTATTTATGGAATTCAAAGAAACTAAAGTTTAATGATTTCACTGAAATCTTTAGAGAATCTTCAAAGACTAGAGTCTAGCAATTATTGCCGCCAATAATTAGCAAAAAACATTGGGAAAGCCCACTGATTCTGACCTCTTCAGAATTCTCTTAAATGTAAGTGCCCTATCAACAGAGCTTCAGCTGACTGAGCTAAAAACTTACTTTGTGTTCTATTTCATCTGGTAAACTAGATCCTTATTCTAGGGCAGGGAAAAGGGTAGGCCCAACAACTGTTGTGTGCCGATTAGTGATTGAGGCTGTTGGTGTGGCATTTGGAGATGTTATGGTTTGAATTGTGTCTACCCCACTCCCACATTGAAGTCTCAACCCCAAACTGTGAATTTGACTGTGTTTGGAGACGGGGTGATTAAAGAGGTACTTAAGTTAAAATGAGGCAATTAGGGTCGATCCTAATGCAATACAATCAGTGCCCTCATAAGAGAGGTTAGGACACAGAAATGAGCAGATGGAGGACCATGTGAAGACACATGGGGAAGACAACTAAATGCAAGCCAAGAGAAGAGGCCTCAGAAGAAATTAACCCTGTAGACACCTTGATCTCAGATTTCTACCATCCGGAAATAACTGTGTTCTTTAAGCCACTCAGTCTGTGGTACTTTCTTATGGAAACCCTAGTAAATAAATACAGATCTACAGGGTTCAGTGGCAACCTCACTGGGAGAAACTTTGCACTTCTTGAATGACATTCCTCATGCTCTAGACTATGGTAGCTCATCCATTGGAGAGAACAGAGCCTAGTGTGATAGAATGAATATGGAAGGTTCCATGGGCACCAGATAATCTATGTTTGGGTATGATAGGACTAATTAGATGAAAGGACCATGGAGTCCTGGTTCCTAGAACTATATTACATGTAGGGGCCAGAAACTGCATGAACTTTATCCCCTGAATTCACTTAATGCAGTCACTGGGGAGGGAAGTTAAGTACCACATAGGGAGGTAGGGATCATAAAGAGTCTTACTACAACTGTAGCTAATCATTCATTCATTTATTTATCAAAAAGATATTCTTTGTTTGACTATTATATGCTAAGCGCTATGCAACATGTGGGCAATATAATAGTAAACAAGATGGGTTTTCCTTAGGATATACAATCTAGTAGAAAACAGATAGGTAGACAATTGTAATAGTGTGATATGTGTTTCATGGGACACATATCCCAGTACCTATTTCCTTTGTAGGGAGGATAATATAGATGACTGACCATAATGGGCTCAGAGTTCTGGGTTTGGTGGCTCTTGTTGGAGCTATAATGGTGGAAACATTGTCTACTTTCCGGCCAGTGCTTCCTGAATTCAGGTCAGGACTTACTGACAATTTCAGGTATCACCATGAGTCAGAATAACACCCAGTTCCCCAAGTTCCACAGATGATCAGAGGAAGGTGTACTATTAAGCAATAGGAGGAATTCAGGCATGGAACATTCTGCAGGATATAGACCAGGCAATACAGGCATGCCCCAGCAGCTGATCAGCTTCTGCCACCAGGACAACCTGTCCGCAGGTATTAGGTATAAGCAAGAAGCTGGCTTCAAAGTAATGCAGGAGCGGGCATCTGGTTTGAGAGCTCCACTGATAGGTGTTGAAAACTAGGTTCAAAAACAATAGGAGAGAAAGAGTACTAAGTAATGACTTAAAACAGTGACCCAAGGTTGACAGGACAAAACATTCATCATAGGATGATGGACATCACAGTCTCCTAAGCAGCTTGTTCACACACTCGTGCCTGGACCTCCAGAGATTCTGATGTGGCTGCTTCATGGCTAGCCCGGACATTTATGTTCTTAAAGAACTCAGTCTGGGATTATAATGTGTATCCACTATTTGAAATTACTGGATTATAAGGATGGAAAGCTAAAGGCAAGCAGATTATTACCAGACAGGCAGGTATATGGGTATGTGCCTACGTGTTGAGAAAGGAACAGAGCAGCAGAAAGACCTTTGCTAAGCAGAATAAATTCAATACATGCTTCTCTGCTGAGAAGGGGAATAAGTTTTGTTTGAACAAAGGAAACTGAAGAGGATTCAAACTGTGCTAAATATCTGTATGTTGAAAAGTTGGCTGCAGGGTTTCTTAGGGAAGTCAAAGGAAATATTAATTGTATCACCATAGCAACAGTGTGCCTAATTCTGCCTCTTCCTTACACTGGCCCTTGACGT
The DNA here is from genome assembly GCF_011800145.1 of Mirounga leonina. Lineage (NCBI taxonomy): Eukaryota > Metazoa > Chordata > Mammalia > Carnivora > Phocidae > Mirounga > Mirounga leonina. The sequence goes on along the minus strand of NW_023270377.1, from coordinate 77,865,179 downwards.
TCAAATCCTTATATGTTCCTTGTATAAATAAGCACGGCCTCATTATGAGATAAAAAACATGCTTTCCTTTCTCTCCTATTCTATTGAAATCTGTGTAGAATATCTTTCAGGTTCAAAATCAAAACCTTTTTTTCTAAACAAGAGCTAATGATCAGGTGGATTGAATCTACTACCTCTGGTGGCACAGTCTTACAAGAAACCCTTTTTCCCTGAAGGGTGATAATGTTGCATGGTGTATAGTAGGCTGAAAATATGCTGCCCCAAGATCTGTCCACTTCCTAATTCCTAACCTATGAATATTACCTTATATGACAAAAAAAAAGAAGAAAAAGCTTTTACTTAAATGGCAGAAGATGTGATTAAGTTAAGAATATTGAAAGGTGGAGGGGCACCTGGGTGGCTCAGTCGTTAAGTGTCTGCCTTTGGCTCAGGTCATGATCCCAGGGTCCTGGGATTGAGCTCCACATTGGGCTCCCTGCTCAGCGGGAAGCCTGCTTCTCCCTCTTCCACTCCCCCCTGCTTGTGTTCCCTCTCTTGCTGTCTCTCTCTCTCAAATAAATAAAATCTTAAAAAAAAAAAAAAGAATATTGAAAGGTAGAGCTTACTTTATTATATCTAGGAGGGCCCTAAATGCCATGGCAATGTCCTTATAAGAGAGAAGCAGACAAAAATCAGACACAGACGCAGAGGAGGAGGGGATATGAACACAGAGGCGGAGATGGGAGTGGTGTGGTCAGGAGTCAAAGAATGTCAACAGCCATCAGAAGCTGGAAGAAATAAATGATGGATTCTCCCTTAGAGCCTCCATAGGGAAGGTGCTCCTGCTTTTCCTTGGTTTTGGATTGCTAGCCTCCAGAACTTTGAGAGGGAATAAATTCCTATAGTTTAAAGCCACCCAGTTTGTGGTAATTTCTCATAGCAACTCCAGGAAGCTAGTATAGATTTTGGTAACAGGAGGTGCAGTGCCTACTGTAACAATAATTAGAAATTTGAAAGTGCTTTTGGAATTGGATAATGGCTAAAGGCTGAAGATGAAAAATTCTAAGTTGACTCGAACAGGTTGTTGGTAGAAATATGGACATTAAAGATACTGCTGGTGAGGGCTCAGAAGGAAGGAAGAGGCACAAGAGAGAAAGTTTCTCCATATTGTCGTGAATAGAATTTGATAGAAATATGGACATTAAAGGCACTGCTGGCAAGGATTCAGAGGAAATGAGGAGTACATTATTGGAAAGAGGGGTAAAAATGATCCCTGTTACACAGTTTCAGAAAACTTGGCTGAATAGCATCCTACAGTTGCATGGAAAGCAGAATTTATAAGTGATAAAATTGGATATCCAAACAAAATGTTGAAAATGTGGTCTGGTTTCTTCTTGCTACTTATAGTAAAATGAAAGAGGAAACAGATAAATTAAGGGGAAAAACTATTAAGTGGAAAGGAACCAGCATTTGATGATTTGAGAAATTCTCAGCCTATCCTGATTACAAATGATGCCAAAATTGGGAGATTCGTTGTTAGAAAAACATGCTCTGGAGAGAAAGCTAAAGATGTAGTTGGACAACATTTAGCTGAAGAGATTAGGTGTGTGACTCATGGATCCAATCAATCATCTCAAGGAAGCCAGGAATCAAGATGGGATTACCCAGGAAAGACGTGTGGAAGGCCCTCTGTTTAATGGTATGAATATCTGTAACATACACTGAAGACCCAACAAAGCTTTCGAGAAGATTATATCAGGATTATATCAATTGTCAGTTTGGCTTGAAAGAGACAGAGATATGACGACATGGAAAGAAGGTTGTTGGACTCCCAAAATTCTACAAGCAGAAAACAGGCTGATAAAACTAGCCAGCTGCAAACTGGTGTGCTACTCTTCAAGAAAAAGGAAGAACCACTCAAAGCACGGAGCCATGGGTGCAGAAGGCTACCAAGATGTGTTACCGAGGGTTATTCCCAGGCCTTGAAACCTAGTAAAATTTGCCCTTCGGGACTTACTTAGATTTTGAACTTACTTAGACTTTATTCCTTCCATTTTCTCCCTTCTGGAATGAACATGTGTAAAACTGTTATACCTGTCCCACTATTGTAGTTTGGAAACAAACAGTTTTCTAGTTTCACACATACACGAAGAGAAATTTTGCCCCAGGATGAATAATACCCAGATTCTCACCTAAATCTGGTGTAGGTGATTTAGATGGTGGGACTGAGATTTAGATGAGATTTGGGGCTTGAGTGGATGGTGAAATGGGTTGTGACTTTGATATTGGAATGGAGTGCCTATATTTTGCATGTGAGATGAATGTGAATCTTTGGGGGCTAGAACCATATTAAGCTGCAAAATGATCCCCTGAAGATGTGTTTACTCCTGATCCCTGAACCTATGAATGTTACCTTACATGGCAAAACAGTGGAACACTGTATTTTATGGGGGAAAAAAAAGTGATGAACTTAAGGGTCCTGAGAGGAGAAGCTTACACTAGATTATCTAGGTGGACCCTAAATTCCATCACATGTGTTCTTAGAAGAGAAGTCAGGGGGCTTTGGGCAAAACTCTGCCTCCTTCCACCTGCTTTTCCTCTCCAGGCTACCAAGCTCCACTATCTGCTTTGAGATGATCAGATAGCATTTTATGATTCCCAGTTCTGTAATGTTAGCCGCCTGAGGAAACCTTGCACTCTCAACTCACTCCTCAGCCCCAGAATCAAATCCATGCCAGGCTCTGTATACCCTCCTCCCCAACTTTCCAACCCTTGAAACCCTTCCAATGCTTTCTGGAGAACTTTCACTTTAGTGATCAATAAAACCCTCATCCTCAAATTCTTCCAAAGGTCCTCTTCACCTCCTTGCTCTAACAGAGATCTGGCTCCCATTGAGGACTCTCTCTTTGATCCCCGAAAGTGACAGCTCTTTTCTCTCCCACCTGCTTGTACCATGGGCCCTGGCAGTGGACAGAATATTATTTTTGCTCCCCATTCCGCTTCCAGACCATTCTTCTTCCAATCTTCCTTTAAAACCCCAGCTTTGCATCCAATGTCATCAAACTCTACCACTCACCACCTCACAGATTATCCCCCTCATTTCTGATGACTTCATCGGCTGGCTCTCTATCAGACTTCAAATATTATGTACATTTCAGTACTTCCAGTACCTGCATTCCAACATGCTAGACTTTCAGATCATTTACCTCTTGTCTGCAATGTCCAGGAAGGTATACTTTGTCCTCTACACAACTTCAGCTGCTCACTCCCACACTCATACCTATGCTCTGTCACAGCCAACAACTAACTGCAACCCCTCTATCAACTCAATTTCAAGCACCCCGATTTCTTAATGCATTCATCTAATTTCCTTCTGCCTTATTGTTGTGCCCTGACTCCAGTAATCCTTCAACCCATCTGGGACCTCCAGTCCAATTATTCCAATTCCTTTTATAGGACCTCACCCCTTCTGTTTGATACGTGTCCCTTGGCTTCCAGACAGCATGTGCAGTCTTCTTTGCTCATGCCTTCTCATCTCCCCAGTCTCTTATTATTGCAACCTCAGAACTCAACCCTTGTCTCTTTCTCCTCTACCCTTGCATCCTTGGCCGCCTTCCTACAGATTCCTCATAGGGCCTTTCCTCTGTGATGATGTGGACAGAAAAAGATCTCTGGTGTTTCTTCCTCTTCTGATAAGGACACCAATCCTATGGGATTAGCATCTCACATTTATGACTTCATTTAACCTTAATTACATCCCTAAAGGCCCTATCTCCTCCTAATGCAATCACATCGGAGGTTGGGACTTCAATATAAATTTTGGGGGGAACTCAATTTAGTCCATACCATTGTCCAACAGGAGAGGCTAGTGCTTAGAGAAACTGAAAGCCCTAAAAAGAATTGCACTGCAGGGTCAATCCTATTTGTTAACTGAGACTCACATGCAGCTTTTCAGCTTATGTGTCATTAAGTGTTTATTCCTACTTGCAGATCTCCTCCACCTCCCAAACCAATTCTCATCTCTTCCAGGAGTTAGTACATTCCTTGATCTGTTTGCATTGGTGTTAATACTCAAGGAAGAGATCTTTGCAGGTACTAACTAACGCCTGACTACTAAGCTCTAATCTTGTATCTTGTGCACCCCTGCATCCCCGCCCTCGCCCAGTGGCAGGCACAGAGTGAGTCCTCATTCAGGATTTAAGAAGGGAATGATCTGAAGCAGCAGAGTCAGGCCTTTTACTCCCGGGCTTCTCACACTGGTGCAGCGGCCCTCCGGGGGTTCACACAGATGCTTGGGCTGACAAAACATGGGAGATGCCATGCATCTCGCTAAAGCACAAATTTTACTTATTATAAGTCATTTAAAACATGCTGTGATGTCAAAATGAACTTTGGTTCATTTTCGTGTGCAAGCAAAATTCACCTAAATGTTAAAGTGAAGGGAGTTTCTTCAGGCACAATCGTTCCTCGCTTTCCCCAAGGATCTATGTTAAATCTGGATTGTCCCTATTCTACAAGGTGCTACCAGCTGCCAATACTTATATGCAGTATTTGTGTACTTATCCAAATTACCTGGCTATCTCTTTACACACACAGCAGCAATGAATGGGAACTCTGTCTGTGCATTCAAAATTATATCAAGGGAAGAATTTGAGGTGATTTATGATTTATTCACAGACCCATGTAAAGAAATGTATGTCCAAGTTCAAGGATGATTATGAGGTCATATAGAAATTGTTCCTACTGCTTTCTCTTAAAATCCGAACAAAGAGAATTAGACAATGTATAGGGACCCTATAAGCACAGCTCTATAAAATGCAAAATGCAAAGGGTTTTAATTTATAAGATGAGATTAGGTAAAGAGTTGCTTAATATTTCACAAAATTAGTTGCAGATGGTAGGGGCTCCTGAGGTCTCCTGGGTCAACTCTCCTGACCCTGCACTGATGTTTTAACAATATATACTTCTGTCTAGATTCAAGAATAATATCTCAACGACTTGCTCTAAATTCTGTTTCAACGGTTAAGTACTCCTGCTAATGCTAACAGATATATTCCCACATCGATCCTCTGTTACCCTCTTCACGTTTCTCCTTTGTTATGCTGCTTCAGTGTGTTGTGGCAAATTCCTAACCAAAAATTATTCCACTAACATAACCTATGTAAAGCACAGTCATAGTCTAGTTGTCTCTCTTTCTTTGACCAGATAGCTTGGCTCATTTTGGAAATTCACTGTGGAATTCTTTCTTTGTTTTCAAAAGCACTCAGACTGACTGTGATTTGCAGCTTTCTGTAATTCACACTTCATCTTCATTGTCTGCGGAGTGATTTCAAACAAGGTTCTACTAGATCAGAAGGACTTTGTTTACGCTGCAGCAATATGATTATGATTCTTAATCACTGACCCTCAAGCATCTGGAGGACACACTTTGGTTGTGTTAGTTGAATTTATGCATCTTTTGTCTTGCTCCAGAAAGTGGCTTTGGACAGCTCCCTTTCTTTCTAACTACTCCTGATTTCTATGCATTTTACATTTTGGAGTTGTCTCGAAAATAGACTCACACCTTCACATCTGCTTCAGAATCTTCTCAATTTGTCCTCTGTCTGTGTTTGATCATGTTTACTCTGGATTTGACTTCCAGTTGTCCTTGCTATTTATAAAAATCAAGGAAATGTTAGCACTCACGGTTACTGAACTCCTACTATTAAGAAGACCTTGATAGATATACTCTGTCTCAAAGTGTATCCATAAACAAATAAAACACCTTAAATGCAGTATTTGTGTACTTATCCAAATTACCTCTGGCTATTTCTTTACACACACAGCAACAATGAATGGGAACTATGTCTGTGCATTCAAAATTATATCAAGGGAAGAATTTGAGGTGATTTATGACTTCTTGAAGCTGAATGGCTTTGCTGAAATGCAGAATACAATCGAGAAACATGACTTTATCAATCATGGCAAACACTGCCTTCCACAATTTAAAAACAAGGGAGAAAAAAAGAAAAACAAGGAAGAAATTTTCATCTATGACAAAAAAAAAACAATTCAGGATATAGGAAATGCTCTTTAAAAATAATGCTTGAGGAGCGCCTGGGTGGCTCAGTCAGTTAAGCCGCTGCCTTCGGCTCAGGTCATGATCCCGGGGTCCTGGGATCGAGCCCCGCATCGGGCTCCCTGCTCAGCAGGAAGCCTGCTTCTCCCTCTCCCTCTGCCTGCCTCTCTGCCTACTTGTTCTCTCTCTCTCTCTGTCAAATAAATGAATAAAATCTTTAAAAAAAAATGGTTGATGCATTAAACAGATGTCAAATACTTAAAGAGATCTAGCTCCAACTATAATTCAATGAAGTATTAATTTACATAAGCATGTGGACAAAACTTGTAAACCACCAAAGACAAATCCAAGTAACTTTTTGTTACGTTTAACATAGCTACATAAATCAGTCTAAACTGTAATTTTCCTTCAGAAATTTCCAATAGCAAACTGGGTAAAATATCTGTTAACATCATTGAGACCAGTTTAAAAAATCAGGGTGGTATTAGCATATATGAAGAGAATAATTAGTAGCTTTTATATGTGTTCATGGCATCAAAGATGTATTTCTTTTTTTTAAAGATTATTTATTTGAGAGAAAGAGAGAGAGCAAGCGAGTGCATGAGTTGAGGGAGGAGCAGAGGGACAAATAGAATCCCCACCAAGTGCAGAGCCCAATGCAGGGCTCAATTCCAGGACCCTGAGATCATGACCTGAACTGAGGTCAGACACTTTAACTGACTGCACCATCCAGGCACCCCCAAAGATGTATTTCTAAATTTTGCTTTTTGAAATCATTCTCAAAAAGTGTGACCTAGGAAATTGAGATCATGTCAGTGCATATAGCCAGTTTATTGGCATAAAATACATCACTATTGAAAAGTCAGCTAATCTCTCTACAAATTAACAATCCAGGAGAGGGGTGTCTGGATGGCTCAGTTGGTTGAACATCTGCCTTTGACTCAGGTCATGATCCCGGAGTCCCAGGATCAAGCCCTGCACCGGGCTCCCTGCTCAGCAGGGAGTCTGCTTCTCCCTCTGCCCCTCACTGTGTTCTTGTGCTCTCTCTCTCTCAAATAAAAAAATAAAATCTTAAAAAAAAAATCCAGGAGAAAAAAATAATTGAACAAAGGGTTTGAAGCAACAACTCAAAAATAAAACCCAAAACATACAAAATGATGCTAAATTTCACTAATAATGCAAATTAAATTAACACTGAAATATCACTTTATAACCATCAGCTTTGTTGAGTAATTTTTTAAGTATTGGCAAGGTTATAGCAAAAACAACTCTCTTATAATAGTAGGAGGAGTGTTAATTGATATACTTCATTGAAAAGAATTTGGCAAAATCTAGTGATGCAGAATAGATACATATCTTATGACCCAGCAGTAACTGCCCTCCTAGGTTTATGGAGTGCATAAAAAAATAAGGACACATGGTGGTGGGTATTGAGGAGGGCACGTTCTGCATGGAGCACTGGGTGTTATGCACAAACAATGAATCATGGAACACTTCATTTAAAACTAATGTTGTAATGTATGGGGATTAACATAAGAATAAAAAAAAAAAAAGAAAAAAAAAAAAGTAAAAAAAAAAAAAAAGTTGTTGTCGGGAGCCTGGGTGGCTCAGTTGGTTAAGCGACTGCCTTCGGCTCAGGTCATGATCCTGGAGTCCCGGGATCGAGTCCCACATCGGGCTCCCTGCTCGGCAGGGGGTCTGCTTCTCCTTCTGCCCTCTTCCCTCTTGTGCTCTCTGTCTCTCATTCTCTCCCTCTCAAATAAATAAATAAAATATTAAAAAAAAAAAAATAAGGACACAAATATTCAATGCAGAAATATCTGTACTTAGTAAAAAAGTAGAAAACATAGTATATATTTATTATATATTATATAGTGTAGTCTTATAATAGTAACACAACCAAAATGAATGACCTAGAACTCCATGTATTAACATGGTTGAATCTCAAAAGCTGAGTTTAAAAAACCAAAGTACAGAACACTATGTAAGTATGATGCCATTTATATGAATTTTAAAGTATGAGAAGAAATATATTTGACTAGTGAATCTATCTAACATAAAGTCATCCTTAAAAGTAATGAACACTAAATAGAGGATAGTGATTACTTTGGGGCCAGGGTAAGGAAGAAAATTTAATAGAAGAGGACTGCACAGAGGCCTTCAACTGTTTTTTGTAAATGGATTAGTTCTTAAACTGGTGGTTGGGTACCTTGGACTTTATCACATTATTCTATATTCATTTTTTGTGTGTGCATGTACGAAATAATTCATAAAAATCTGTTGAAGCCAGTGTCTGATTACACTGGTATTAGGGTTAGTTTAATAAAGCCCAGTAAAAATGTCACATCAGTTTCCATATTTCCATTAAGGTGACAATTTTATCACCATAGGCGACTTGATGTTAGCTGATGTTTTTGCTTTTTCTTTTCCTACAGATGAATGCCTGAGTGGAGATTAATCCAAATGCAATCAATCAATCAATCAATCAATCAATAGAATAATTGAGAAAAGCTAAGTTCTTCATAGGATGAGCATTCTTCAGCAAATCTCTTTCTGCTAATTTGAAGGTGCAGACAAGTAAACACATACCCACCTTGACCATCAATCCCTTCTCTCTGTAAAATGACAGACTTGCTTAGTTGGGGCTCTGTATCATCTTCTATCGCCCTCAGCATATTTCTTTTATGCTCTGTGCTTGTAAAGATCACACATGACTATTGCATTTACTAAGAGTCTGGTTATGAATGTTTAATAGCTTTCCCTACTAAATGAAAATCATTCTGGCCCCCGTAGATTGTTCCTCATTTGTATTTCTGTCTTTGTGCAGATACAAAGGCACAAAGACAAAGATATCCAGCACAAGAGAATTGCAAATTCAGATGTCACAGAGGCCAGGCTAATAACTTAAATAAATGACGCAGGCTAGAGGTAAAGGGAAAAAATGAAGAATTTATGTCCCTTCTTTTAGGCAGACACTAGTCAGGTCCAAGTTGGTTTTGGAAAGTAAAAATACAAGTTCTGTGTTACCAGATTCTCCAATTGTTCAAAGATACAAAATATGCAGATCTGTATGTTAAATCTCTTGATTTCAAAAGTTGGCAACTGATTTAACATATAATTTTAACTCCCCTGCTTGGGCTAAACCAAACATTTCTGCAACCATAATGAGCCCCTGGGCTGCCAGTTGAGAGACTTCTGCTCTGTACATTATGGAAACTGCTGATAAAGAGAAAACAACCGTCCTTGGGATTAAAAAGAAAAAAAAAAAACTAGGAAAAAAATATTCTCAACAATGAAAATACTTGATCTTCCTAAAACAGCAGGCAGAATTCAAGAGTTCCTTAGCAGAACACATGTGGAAGAGTACTTCAGATGCCATTTGGAAGACAGTCAACTCTAGGAAGCCCACCAGACCCCCTGCATCTTGGGCTTGATGCTGGTCACCCACTGGAGGTGTTTAATCAGAGGTGGGATGACCCTGGACCAGAGGACCATCTAGATAAGTGGCTGCCCTAGATGACCCTTCCACTTCTGTCATTAAAGAGCCTCTGTTTTTTTTGTTGTTGTTGCTTTCATTTTCTGCTTTTAAATACTTTTATTTTTTAAATACTCTTGTATATTTAGAACTCTTGCCAATAACCCATCAACAGCTTCTTTGGAAACAACCTAAATGTCTAAAAGTAGGAAAGTAGTTAAGTAATGTGTTACATACATCAAATGGAATATCATACTGGTATTAAAATCAATAGTTATAAAATCTATATTCAAGACGAAGTGTTCAAAATGTTAAAAGAAAAGAAGTAGGATATTTACAATGTGATTAACAGCTATGTGAACTGTATAAAGCACTAGCTCATTAATATTGCCATAGTTGTTTTAAGGTAGTGGGATAAATGGTCACTTTGTTTTCTTTCTTCTGAATTTTCCATTATGGAGTCATATGACATACATAATTAAAATTATTTTTAAATCAATATTTAAAAATAAACCCCCTTTTTCAGTGTTGTGTTTGTAAACATAGGGATTATCAATTACTTTCCTCCTTCCCCCTCTCCCTGCAGGAGCCTAGGGGTGTTCACAGTAAATCTCTTCCTGGGTAGAAGATAGAAGAGCCACTGATCATCTACTTTTTGTATTCTCACATCAGGATTCACAGAAATGTATCATGGAAGGCCTCATGGCTGAGACGTACTCTGGAAGAAACTCCACAGTGTTACATTTTCAGATCTGTGTTTTCCCACAAACTTGCTCTGAAGTGGTATAATCCACGTTCACACCAAACACCAGAGGGTTCTCGCGGTGGGGGAGGGGAAATTGGTTTGCTTTAATAATTTTGTGAGTTCCCTTACTTTCTGTTTTTAGGTGATAGAAGCAAAGTCTGGTGGCATCTGTAAACGTTTGTTTCTCTGCAGGAACACAGGCAATATTCCTGAGACAACTTAATCCCAATAGACATAAGACATAAGGGCCAAAGGAAGTTCAACAAAGTGAACTCTTAACTCATGGTCTTTGCTTCTTATCTAGCCTGCTTCAAACCCTGAAATTCAATAAACAAAGAAAAGATTCTCTATAACACAGGCCAGATGATCAGCCAGTTTAATGTTCTTCACATTAGTTTGAAGAAAAGTTCATTTGCATAGGGATGGCAAGGTTATATGCATAAATTGTTTTGAAATATATGTATTCCCATGTGGTTTTTGAATTCACTGGATAAAATCTAGGCTGTGTTCTGAGCACTGCTTCCAGATTAAGTTACTACTCATGGCAACTAATCTGAGGGGAAAAAGAAGAGCTAATTCTTATTGAATACCTGCTGTGTCCTAAAATTTTATCTATACTACTGCCTTTAATATGCAGAACAGTTCCACTTGGTAGGACCATTACCCTAATTTTATAAATGAGGAAATAAGATCAGGGCAGTCAAATAACTTGCCCAAGGGCAAACAGTAAATATGTGGCAGAAGCAAGATTCAATCAATACCTTATTTCAAAACCCATACATGTTTCATGGTATCAGCTTCTTTGACTGAAATCTATTGAAAACCTGCTCTAAATTAAGAAATCAAATCCTTTGTTCAGAAATGTAAGATGGATTTCTGAACCCCTTTCCACATGGATCATGTCAATATTTTGGAAAATGTATCATGCTGAGTTGGGGTTTTTTTAAGTTTTCTTTAAGCAACAGCTTCCCAAGTGAATGTTCTGGAAGTGTTCCCGATGGAAGAGACTAAAAATCTCCTTCCGTCCTCTTGAGTTCTGTGGCAGGACCTCAGATTTCAACTGACATATGACTTATGAAGAGCAAAAACAAGGCATACACATTTATTTACTGTTTTTGATGTGTATTTGAGAGTCCTCAGAAGAAAATGAAGACCTGAAGAAGCCGTGAGGCTTAAAATCTTATGTACCTTTTAACACAAAGAACAATAAATTGTGGGTATGTGACAGGACAAAGAGGCTTGAGCTCGGGACAATGACTTGTGGGACAGTGAACAGGAAATGCATGAGGGAAACAAGTAGAAGATCAAGGGTGATTTTAGTAGGTCTGTTTGTACAGGTCCACTGCAGTGTTGACTCCCAGTCACAGGTGATAGGGTGTTCTCTTTCTGGTAGAAGGAGGGCACTTTTCTCATGGGAAATGTTGTGATCAACCTGCTTTTAGGTGGAAAGGGGAAGGTCAGAGAGCCCTTCTGCATCTGCAGTTTCTCAAGTACCTTCAGCTCAAAAGAGTCACTATGCCGAGACAGAGTATTTTGGGGTGGCATGTTCTGATCCCCGTCACTAGCTTTTTTTCTGTTGCTTTTTAGAAGTTGTGCTAGCAGAACATGGTTCAACCATTTGTGTTTGATTACAAACAAGTAAGACAATGGTCAATTCAAGGTTTCAGAAGAATATTTTAAAAGCCAAGCAAATAAAGAAAGCTAGTCTGCTTAGCTTTGCCAGGTGTTTTTCCTTTTTTTTTTTTTTTAAACAAGGAGTTAGTATGGTAATACCCCTGGCAGAATAGACAAAATCCCTACAACTGGAATCTAGGCTGAAAATGATTACGAAATACAGATGTGGTCGTATTTCCCAGAGCCTGGTTCTGATTGTAATGCTCTACTTCCCTCCAGAGAGATTTCAGAAAAATGTATATTTGGCCAAAATAAAAATGTCCCCCAAGTTATCTTAAGTAGTTATTCACTACAGCTCCTTTTAAAAATTCTTTAAAAACTACTGGAGCAGTATTAAAATTGTATCTATATAGTTATAGATACGGATACAGGTAGACGTAGAGATATAGATACTAATGCTGATGTAGAGTTAGATACAGATACAGATATCTCACACAAACACACACACATACACACACACACACAAGTGGGTCCAATAATTTGGAACTTACCTCTTACACTTTCAAAGACAATAGTACTGGCATATCTAAACAAGCCAAGACATGAACCTGCTTTAAGATGATAAAGGGTGATTCTGGGGTTTTTTTGTATTTTATTTATTTTTTTTAAAGATTTTATTTTTTATTTATTTGAGAGAGAGTGAGAGAGAGAGAGAGCACAAGAGGGGGTAGGGTCAGAGGGAGGAGAAGACTCCCTGCTGAGCAGGGAAGCCCAATGCGGGACTCGATCCCGGGACTCCGGGATCATGACCTGTGCCAAAGGCAGCCACTTAAACATCTGAGCCACCCAGGCGCCCTGTATTTTATTTTTTTTAATTTAAATTCAATTAGCTTTGTAATTGTCTTAATCCCACAACCATTACTACTAAAGCCATTCCTTTAAGATACTTAATCAGAGACTGCTTCCTATTATCACTTAACACGTGACATATACAACTTAAGTATTCCTAAAATTGCAAGTTCCTTGAGGTCTGCTCCTATAAACTTATATTCTTTTGTACCACTTTGTCACCAAACACAGTCTAAATTCCACAGTATATGCTAATTAAATAACAATTAAAATTTCATCTTTTTGGGTGGGCAAAGGAGAAATGATAAATCCTCACTCTTCTTACTTGGAATAGTGAGAAAAAAAATGTGTAGTGGGATGTTGAGAGGAACTTTCCCTATTGCTTCAAAATTGGCTCTAGAGCACGGATTAGTAAATATTTTCCTCAACAATGGGCCCAGACTCATTTCTTCAGGCCTTAATTAAAGGGAACAAAATCTACTGGACCACCTATCTGTGTATCTATCATCTAACAACTAATCATCTATGTATCATTTATCTACCCCTCATTGATCATCTGTAATTGAAAAAAAATTCAATTATCTATTATTTGTCATCTATCCATCTGTCTATTTCTTTTTTTTTTAATTTTATTTATTTATTTGCGAGAGAGAATGAGATAGAGAGAGCATGAGAGGGGGGAGGGTCAGAGGGAGAAGCAGACTCCCCGCTGAGCAGGGAGCCCGATGCGGGACTCGATCCCAGGACTCCAGGATCATGACCTGAGCCAAAGGCAGTCACTCAACCAACTGAGCCACCCAGGTGCCCCCATCTGTCTATTTCTATCTAAAGACTCAAGAATGGAGAAAGAAGAGGAAGCCTTCAGTTCCTTTGGGCTTGGCCTCATGGGGAATGCTCTATTAGTCTTCAAAGATTATTTCATACTTTCTCTAAAGTGTGAGGGATGTGTGGATGTGGGAATCCAAAAGAATCTCTTACAGAGATTGAAAGATGCCATCAAAAAGGGACACTGCATTTTATTTCCCATTTGGATACCTGCCTGGTTGGTAGATTAGGCCAAGCCTATATGAGGAGGAAAGGAGAATTAGTGGGGGAGAAGGAGGAAGGATGAAATATCCATGAGATCCCATGAAATGTAGTTGGGTTTGAGTGAGCATGTTGACACTCCATCTAGGACCTAAGAGCAAGAATTTTGGGGGTATGCTTCTGGGGTAAGGATATGAAGTAGAAAAATAGGTAACATTAAAGCCAGCTTTCTATTGCATGGAGCACTGGGTGTTATACGCAAGCAATGAATCATGGAACACTACATCAAAAAACTAATGATCTAATGTGTGGTGACTAACATAATAAAATTAAATTAAAAAAACAAAAGCCAGCTTTCTGCTGGAGAGCTATGCAGTTGGAGGCCTTGCAATAACTTCCAAGGAACTCACCCTCGTGTCCATGAGAGCCAGCACAACCCAGCTGGTGCCATAGTCCTGACACCTGGTCAGGGCTGGTCAGAGAAGAGGTGACTATTGACAGAATGAGGACCACAACAGGAGTTAGGTAAGTTTGGGAATATTCACTATTTTCTCTCACTCTCCTCCCCAACAGCATCAACACAGAGGAAGAACTACACTTTGCAGCAAAGGGTAGAAGATGTGTCTCAGAAACATTCTCTCTCTCTCTCTCTCTCCAAACAGGGACCACCCTAGTTGAATCTTCTCCTGGAGGTGGGGGAAGAGATGCATTTTCAACTAGATCGAGTATTGATAATGTCCATGATGTTAAGAGAAAACAAAAGGGATTTGACTGAGCACAACTGAAAGCAATGATTGGGAAAAAAAAGTGTTTCATAGCTGTTACTTACCATGTAGAACCAGACAGAGTTTCTTTCCTTCTCTTCTTTCTTTCTTTCCTTCTTTCTCTCCTTCTTGTCTTTCTTCCTTTTTTTTTTCTTATCTTTTGATAGATGTGTCCATAAACATTCAAGTCTTTTCATGAAATCTGGTTATCACTGCTAGGGCATGAATTGTGTTAGAGGAACCAGGAGACATAATGTCTCAGATTGGTTCCCCAGAAGCAAATCGAACCAGGAGACATATTGTCTCAGATTGGTTCCCCAGAAGCAAATTGAAGAGGATGATTCCAGTTTAAGTGATTTATTAACAAAGTGCTTCCAGGGGAAGCTAGTCAGGGAGTGGGAAAAGGAATGGGGAAAGCAGGCCAGGGAAGAGAAGGAAGCTGAGCAAGGGTGAGCTCAGGCATGGTTTCACAGGAGCTAGCTTCAGCCTAACCCTGTAGGAAACTATGGACTGTGGATTCTGCCTCTGATCATCCCCATCCCAGTCAAGGGGGCTGGGACTGTCCTACTCCCACAGCTGGGAGTCACCGGTTAGGGGCTACAACTTCTGGATCCACCTCCATGAGCCCATAAGCAATCCTCTCATGGGGAAACAAAAATTGTAAAAATGAGATCCAAGAGGATCTGGACAGAGAATCAACATTATCTGCTACACACATTTATGGAATGTTACAGTGGAAGAGTACTTGGAGAATGCCAGACCATGGCATACCTTGATTAGCTGTAAGGTGTCACTTGCACACACACACACACACGCACACGCGCATACACGCACATGCATGCACATGCACACACACGCATGCACAATGTTGCTAATAATAAAGTACAAACATTTGTAAATTTTTTTAACTAACTTGTTTAGAATGCAAGGTTATCTCTATCATATTGTCACTCTTACTAGCAATCCCGTGTGCTTCCCTTACTGGGAGAGAAAGAGTTGGAGGTACAGCTGGAACTGAGAACGGCATGTACCTCAGGACTGCCTTATTTCTGCTGCAGTTCACCCTCACATACTCTCACCATGGCTCTGATGATACTTGTGGCAATTAGAAATGATTTAGAGCTTATGAGTTCTGGTTTTATAATTACTTCGGATTTTTAAAAATTAATCTGTGAATAAATGCGGGTTTATTTCTAAAAAGGCCTATAAGAAGGAGTACTGCTTGCTAGAAAAAAATATGCCAAAAATCATTACTGTAGGAGATCCCAGCAAGCAGCCTGGCATAGAAGTAAGACAGTATATACTAATGATTAAAAGTGTGCAGTTAAATTGCCTGGGGTCAAATCCTGGTTTTGCTAGTAACAAAATGTTTTTCAGTGGACAATTTAATTAATTTTTTACACCTAAATACCCTCATCTATAAATAGGAATAAGACTGGAACTTGCTTTATCAGGCTGTCGGAGATTAAAGGACATAATATGGAAGGAGCGCTTAGACACGATGCTACATAGAGTAAGTACTCCATAAATGTTCCTTTTTATTAAGAACATGGTTTCAGGAGTTGGAAAGTAGTTCTATCTTTTTGTCCTTGGGCAGGTGAGCCTAAGCTCTTCTCAGTTAAGTGAAGATAATATTAGCATGACTGGATTTCTGTGGGGATTAAATGCATAATATCTGAAATCACCTACCCAACCTGAAGTCCATAAATGTCAGCTCCCTGTCCTTTCATTGATTACACAAATAGTCTCCACACATGAAGGAGAAATGGCTTGTACATCCTCAGCATGAATGTGTTCACATTCGCTCTTTCACTCAATCTTTTTTGCATACGTACAAATGGAAGCCTACTTTAATCTTTCGACTTCGAGAAAATGACAGCAGGGACCATTCCACCTCCACAAAGATCTAATGTTAGAATATTCTCCCTTAAATTAAACTGAGATTTGCATCCATCTAAACATAACCTTATTTGCTCCTGGAGTAATATAAACTTGAACTGTTCTTGAGTTCATTCAGTTGGCCAACAGAACTAAAAACTTTCCCTTAAATTAAGAACATACTAGGAGAGATTAAGTGCTCGTGGGTTCAGTAGCACATTAGGTGGAGTATTTCCTGTGCCTTCACTATAGCAAGGCTTCAATGTAAAGGAAGCCAAAGTATTCACAGAATAGTCCAAGCTGTTATATTCCTTTCAAAACCAGTCTTTTGAGTCTGCCCGATAGCTTCTGGCTAGTTAATCCCCAGACCTCATTTTTTTGTTGTTGTTTTTTTTTTTGGTGTTTAAAGTAGTTTAGATTTTATTAACTAGATTGAGTTGAGGTTGGGGTTGGATAATTCCTTCAGAAAATTGTTTCACTGGGGGTGAAGGTTGTTGCTTAGAGTATGAAGCATAAAAAAAGTCATTTGTTTTACTCTCAATTACATGAAGGGTTTAGAACAAGATATTACACAGGGAGCAAGTTCAGGGTCTCTATTCGAATTATACGGGCAACCCCATGAAAAGTGGACAGCCTCTGTGTTAATGACTTTCAGCAACAGTGTGACAGGCAGGAGAGTGAAGGAATGCTTTCTGGTTCATCCCTGTCTTTCAGAAGACCCATGTTTATTGCAGCATTATTCACAATAGCCAAGATGTGGAAACAACCAAATGTCCATCAATAGGAAAATGAATAGAGAAAATGTTGTACATACATACAATGGATTTATTCCACCTAAAAAAAGAAGGAAATCCTGTAGTGTGCAACAGCATGAATTCCACGTATATGAGGTATCTAAAATAGTCAAACACACAGAAGAAGATAAAGGCCACAAAAGCAAAAATAAACGTGTAGGATGATATCAAACTAAAGTGTTTCTATATAGCAATGGAAGCCATCAACAAAATGAAAAGGCAACCTACAGACAGAGAGAAAATATTTGTAAACCACATGTCTGATAAGGGGTTAATATCCAAAATATACAAGGAACTCTTACAGCAAAACAAATAAATAAATGAAAAACCCAACATAAAAATGGGCAAAGGACCTGAATAGACATTTTTCCAAAGAAGATATACAAATGGCCAAGAAGTATATGAAAAGGTGCTAAACATCACTCATCATCAGGGGAATACAAATCAAAACCACAATGAGATATCATCTCACACCTGTTATATTATCAAAAAGCAAATGATAACAAATGCTAGTGAAGATGTGGAGAAAAGGAAAACCTTGTGCAGTGTTGGTGGGAATGCAAACAGGTGCAGCCAGTATGGAAAACAGTATGGAGGTTCCTAAGAAATTAAACATAGTACTAAATGATCCAATAATCCCACTTCTGGGTATATATCCAAAAGAAACAAAACCAATATATATATACATACTGCCATGTTCATAACAGCATTACTTATAACAGACAAGGTATGGAAACAACCTAAGTGTCTGTCAACTTATAAACGGATAAAGAAAATATGCCATCTATATACAATAGGATATTCTTCAGTCTTAAAAAAGAAAGAAATCCTGTCATTTGTGACAACGTGGATGAAACTGGAGGGCATTACGTTATGTGAAAAAGTCATACAGAGAAAGACAAATACTGCATGGTATCACTTATATGTGAAATCTTTTTTTTAAAAAATTAGTTGAATTCATAGAAAAAGAGTAGAGAAGTGGTTGCCAAGGGTGGGGGTGGGGAAATGAAAGGTTGGTAAAAGGCCACAAACTTTCAGTTATAAAATGAATAAGGTCTGAAGATCTAATGTATAACATAGTGACTATGACAGCATTATATTGTAATTGAAATTTGCAGGGAAAGTAGAACTTAAATGTTCTCACCAAGAAAAAAAAAAAGTAAATACGTGAGGTGATGGATGTTAATTAACTTGGTGGGAGAATCCCTTTCACAATGTTTACATACCAAATCTTCACATTTTCCACTTTAAATATCTTACAGTTTTGTCAATTATACCTCAATAAAGCTTAAAAAAAAAAAAAACAGAAGAAGAGGAAGATAGTGGGAGGGATGGTTGTCAAAGAGACATATTCATTAACCATTCATTATGGAAGCTATGAATCAAGTGTTGGCTACTTACAGACTACCAGGCTATGGGTGGGATATGGTGTTCAAACCAGAATGGTAAATGGCATAAAAATAGGGCAACAACACAGAACAGCACTCAGCCTTTGACCGAGTATTCTCTACTGTATTCCTGCCCAGCACACCTGGCCCTACACGGGGCTCTGAGGAAGGGCAAGGATCCTGCTCTCCATGAAGGTACTTTCCAGGGCAGATCAAAGAGCACACCAGTTACCCAGAATGAGGTCCAATGAGGGTTTACAGAGTCCATTTTGAACTCAGTGGACAGCAGCCTGTCCAGCCCTCAGTGTCCTGCCAGACAATGCACTAGCTGGGACTTAAAGATGCAGAAGTAGGGTGGTGATGAGAGGTAAAGAGCTCTGTTGGCCTGGAGAAAAGGTAAGAAAAGACACAGAAGTGAGAACTGTCTGATGGCAAAGATCTCCAGGGGACTTTCTGGTGTCCACGTGGAGCATGGGAGAGGAGCCCAGGCAGGGAGGTTGAATGATCGACTCTGGGAGGCCCTGATGAGATTTTAAATGGTTCTATAGGACTTGGCGAGGCTTTAAAGGGCCTGTCCAAATAAGGAATCTCCCAGCAGCAAGTGGCCTTAAACCTAGCCCCGACTAATGATGTAATGTATGGGGATTAACATAACAATAAAAAAAATAAAATTAAAATTAAAAAAAAAAACCTAGCCCCGAATAAATGTATTGTCTTCTATAACTAAAAATGTCAAGGGAAGAGAAAACTGAAGCAAATTAAAAGTTTAACACCACCACTACCACCTCCCCAAAATAAACACCATATAGAAGCAGAGTGGAATGGTGGTTGCCAGGGGATGGATGGAAGGGGATATTGGGAATTGTTAATCAATGGGTATAAAATTTCGGTTACATAAGATGAATAAGTCCAGAGATCTGCTGTACAACATTGTGCCTATCATTAACAGTACTAGAGTGTACACTTAATAATGTGTTGAGGATAGATCTCATGTTAAATGTTCTTACCACAATTAAAAAAAAATGAAATCTCTATTGAAAACTCAATGAGAGCATCAGGAGAGGTTACAAGGAAGGCCACAGCATGGACCTCTGCTCTGCACTCACATTTTCTTTCTTTTTTCAGACAAATGGAGTGATTTGACATTCTTCCATCCATCCTTTTAATTCCTGGTTCAGTCACAGACCAACATCTGAAGCTGTGTCGTATGTCAAAGATAGGCACGTATATTAGTTGATTTTCTTCCCTTTCCCTGGCCTTGACCAATCTCTCCATTTTCTATCTCCATGATAAGAACCAGAAGGTAAATGGGACAACATCTTGAAATTCCAAGGTTGCCTTGTCCAAACACACACACACACACACACACGTACGTGGAAATTTCTGATCTACCCTAAAGTGAAGTGCTTTTGTGCAGCCCCAAAGTGTTTTGTTAAGCATACAGAAGCTTCAAAATTATTTCTTGCCTCTATCATTAAAGTGCAATCTTAGTCTGCACAGAGACGTAAGAAATCTTTCTGTCTCCAGGATAATTTTTGTAATTGTGTTCCCATAGCCATTTGTCTTTGTTTTTTATTTTTTCCTCATAATCCTCTTGCCAACGTCTGTTTTAAGGAACGTGGGGGTATCATAGACCATTAAGTGTTGGAAAGAATCCTGGAGACTTCTTGTCTAAGAGTCTAAGACCCAGGGAGGATAGGTCCCTATTGTGTTCCTGGACATCTAGTTTTCTCTCTCATCTTCTCTTGTATCAAAACTGATAAGCCCAGAAATCACATCCTGCTTTCTCTTCCGGGAAGCACAAGCTTTTTCTCCTGAGAAGCACCTTGGCAACTCCTCAGATGGAATCCATCTGTTTCTCTACTTTTGTCCTGTTCTTCTGCCTTCCTCAAAGCAGTGCCCACATTCCCTGTCCCTTGGTTTCTGCCTTTCTTAAAACTCTGCCACAGTATTTCAGCATCCCCACATCACCACTAACTGCTTTGAAGAAAAAAAGATGAAGGACATGAGGAAGTCTTAAATTCCAGAACCTTACAAAGTTCTCCCAAGTCCTGTTTCCAATTAAGTTGAAGCTAGTTAGATTCTAGCTTTTCTTTTGTATCCCGAGACTGGAGTTTCTCAAAAGCCATCCTGATTTTTCCCATTTTATGCATTTTAAATAAGGCATACATACTCCTTCTCCCAGAAGCCTCCTTTCTCAATACACAGGACCAAAAAAGAAATTGGAGCAGGAAACAGGGCGCTCCTTTTAATGTACATTTCAGTAATCTCAGTGGGTACAGATGCTGTGCCTTTAGATAATTTCCATTCTCTTCACTAAAGGAAACTAATAGTTTTATCTTTCTACATATTTTGAAAATAAAATATTCTGATTTTTAAATGGGGAAATGGAGCATATTTTATTGCCTCTTGGAAATTCAAAGGATATATAAGCAAAGTCTAGGTTCCAAGCAGTTTTGCCACAAAGAAATGTAACTTTATTTAAACCATTATTTACTTAGTCTGTTGAACTGATGCTGGAATCTCTGGAATCTAGGTTGTTGGTGCATATTAACATCCTAAACCATACGTGCCTGGAAACGTTTGTCTACTATAAAGGCAGCACTGACTTGCTGTAAATGTTTCCTTCCTTACAATCCCATATATCTGACCCACTCCTTTAGAAAATAATTTCTGTACCTGAAATGTTTAGTCTCATTTGATCCGTATTTTCTACATACCAGACGTTACATATACCAGGTATTATTTCCACTAAACAAAGAAATTTGGATGAAACAATGTATTGGTGAGAGAGTTTCTGACTGTAAATAAGAAAACTCTCAACTCACAGTGGCCTAAGCAATTAAGGAATTTTTATTATTTATTACCCCCTAAAGCAAGAAGTCCTGAGGCAGAGCGATTCTAGTCCTGATTAATTCATCAGCTCGGTGACATCAGCAACAATTGGGACTCTCGCCGTTGCTAGTCTCCCATCCTCAGCATTGCCACTGTGTCAAAGGCCAGCTGATCTCAGGGTCACACGTACGCCATGCAGATATGACAATGTAGAGCAAAAGAAGAGAAAGGCCTGGGGCACCTGGGTGGCTCAGTTGGGTTTGGCACCTGCCTTCGGCTCAGGTCATGATCCTAGAGTCCTGGGATCGAGTTCCACATCGGGCTCCCTGCTTGGCGGGGAGTCTGCTTCTCCCTCTGACCCTCCCCTCTCTTATGTGCTTTCTCTCCCTCTCAAATAAATAAATAAAATCT